>NC_134710.1:135546647-135854144 GCF_043290135.1 Rhipicephalus microplus
TGTCGACGAAGCGCTGAATAGTTAAAGGCTTAAACTTCTTAAAAAAGCTCTTTTCCCCCACACCGAACCGCCAGAGCCAGGAGGCGCCGTCTGGTCCGAGGGACAATGCGTCAGTGAAAGGAAGGATACACAGACCGCAGACATCCTAAAGGTGAAAAGGAGAAAAGGGAGAGGGAGAAAGAGGGGAAGGGAAAGGAAGAAAGAGTGAGAGGTGGCACCCGGGAGAGTCCACCTTATAATCTCTTTTTCTTCTTATTTTCTTTTATTTCTTTTTTCTCTCTTTATCTCTCTCCCCCTCTGATTTGAGATTGTATAAAGCTGAGCACCAACGAACTGTACCCCCCTCAATCCTACCTCTGAGGACGGGCCCCTTGCCACCCCTGCCCTTGCTTCCGGACTGCTGTTCGGGCTGATGACGACCGTGCATTGCTCACTTAATCTTTTTCTCTTCTTTCCACTTTTCTCCCTTTTTCCTTCCCCGCAGGCACTGCGCCGTGCTCCCGACCGGGTTGCAGAAATTAGGTGCCTTGTCTCATCTTCTAACCACTACCACCACCACCTGATGAAGGCCAGACTGGCTGAAACGTCGAAATAAACCACGTTGACTGCTCACGCAGGATCTACTTGACTACTTGCAACGCTACGGCCACTCAACCACCATGCCTGCATATATATATATATATATATATATATATATATATATATATATATATATATATATATATATATATATATATATATATATATATATATATATATATATATATATATATATATATATATATATATATATATATATATATATATATATATATATATATATATATATATATATATATATATATGAGATATAACTGACAGTAATGCCAAGGAATGTACAGGGGAAGTTATTAACATTAATGGAATGTAAATAAGAAGAAAGAAAAGTGGATGAAAAAATTACCAACTGTAAGCAGGAATCGAACCTACGACCTTCGAATTACGCGTTCGATGCTCGAACGCGTAATTCGAAGGTCGTAGGTTCGATTCCTGCTTACAGTTGGTAATTTTTTCATCCACTTTTCTTTCTTCTTATTTACATTCCATTAATGTTAATAACTTCCCCTGTACATTCCTTGGCATTACTGTCAGTTATATCTCATTATTATTGTGTTAAAAACACGGAAAAACGAGCCCTTAGCTATACACTTCTTTCCCTTATATATATATATATATATATATATATATATATATATATATATTGTCCCGACGTCAAGAGAGAGGTCGTACTAGAAGACGCTGAGAAAACAGCAGCGGGTCGGTCTTTTTGTTAACCGCGTGAGAGAGAGTTCCTCATCTTTGTCGTTGTTGCATTCTGCATAAAAGCGTGCAGATGCGCGTATGCGCTGTCGCCTTCGTCTTTTTCGCGGGACGCACGTGACAATATATATATATATATATATATATATATATATATATATATATATATATATATATATATATATATATATATATATATATATATATATATATATATATATATATATATATATATATATATATCTTAAGAATTGGTTGTCGGTATCTTTCACATCGAATAGTATAGTTCACATCTGAATGCTATCAGTACACGCTCGAAATTCAACTTTAGTAGAAATGTTCAAGTATAACAACCACACACCCAAAAGGAGTACGGGAAATACAAATACCATGCAGGCTGCTCCTAATGGTAAAATATCCCATGCCAATAATAATAATAATAATAATAATAATAATAATAATAATAATAATAATAATAATATAGTTTTCTGATGTTTTACGTGCCGCAACCAGGACATGGTTATGAGGCATGTGGAAGGTACTCCGAATTCATTTTACTGAACATGCGCCTACATCTAAGTACACAAATGCTATAGCATTTCCCTGCTGCCAAAATTCGGGCGTCGTGGCCAGGAATCGAACCAGAGCCTGGCCTCATCAGTGCTATACCTCATACGACTGAGCTACCTTCCACGGGTTATGTGCCAAATCGAAGTTATGATTGTGCTTCACCGTGGTGGTCAAGTGGCTAAGGCACTCGGCTGCTGATCCGCAGGTCGCGGTATCGAATCCCGGCTTAGGCGGCTGCATTTCCGATAGAGGCGAAAATGTTGTAGGCCCGTGTGCTCAGATTTGGGTGCACGTTAAACAACCCTAGGGGGTCGAAATTTCCGGAACCCTCCACTATACGGCGTCTCTCATAATCATGTGGTTTTCGGACTTCAAACCTCACATATCAATCAATCGAAGGTATGATTGTGAAGAGTACCATAGATATGAGACGTGCCATTTCATTTGACTTGGACGCAGCGTAAGAATTCCGGATTACGGCCTCGAACAAAAGAAACCGTTTTATCATATATATCGTGTACATCAACAGGTAATGAAACAAGCATGCAGCGTAAAAACATTTGTTTGTTGGAGTGTTGCACGGAATAGGCCTCTATCGACAATTTTAGGCATGCATCGGGTACTCATATGTATACCGGCGGTTCAAAGATAAGCGTTCTGATTTTTTAATTAGGCGCTCGAAGGCACGTGAAAACCACTTGTGCAATTAAGTTAAGCGGTCAGGGGGACAGAAAGTTAAATGAGAATTATCGCTGCTAGCAGCCCAATCAACTAAAATTTAATAATCAACTTTTTACTAGCTGTGATAAGTTGGCATGTTTATATTGACAAAAATGTTGGCATTTGTGTTCACAGTTTCAGTCGGAAGATTTTTTCTAGCACGCCTGTGCTCCGAGATATCCGGCTACAGAGTTTAATGATCTTTCGCTTGATTATACGCATGCAAGAGGGTGAGGGTCCGCGCAAAGCTCCTCCCTAAAGTGACGCATCTGTTGCGTGTGTGTGAAGAGGGTGGAAGCGTAGGCATACATGATAACAATTACGCTTGCTTTCTCGGCCGGCGAAATTAAAATGAGACAGCGCGGGGCGCCATGAGCCTTACGCATGATCCTGATGAACTCGATAGCAGGAAACCGTTTCTCACGACGTTTTTTGGTGACTCTAGATCACACGGAGACATCATCTTGTGAACGCGTTAGCTTGGCCGTTCTGCACTATATCACAGCATCTCTGCATTGAAGGTCTACCAAGGAAATCCCCCTATTTCGACGCTTTTGCATAACAGGCTCTGTCTCTCGGGCTCTGACGAAGGCAATCACGAAGGCAATCGTCTACGAAGACTGAAATCGACGTTCTCGCGTGCGTAACGTCGTTACCGGGGCTCAGCATCCAACGATCGATCAATGAACAGGCTATCGGTGGCTACGAAGGATGTTAGACGAGGGAAGAGGAGGAGCGAGGGGGAGAGAAGCAGCGCGTGCGGCGTCTCTTGATGTTTGTTTCTTCATTGCGTCGGTTCCTGTAACGTCATGTATGCGCCTGGTTTTCACACCACCGTTAAAAATTGAAGGCGCGCGCTTCCTTGGGCGCTCGTTTGTGACACTCACATTAATTAGGCTGTCACTGAAAGTAATGAACATGTTCCCGACATGTGTGTCGTTACGCACGAGAAACTATCTCCTCACCAACGACAGGTGCAGAAAGTATACACAGAAAGCAGTAATTGTTCTGCACTTTTACAAGAAAATGTATTGATATTTGGTATCACGTTTTTCATGCTATTTCCAGGCACGACTAAAATGACGTACGTTCATTACATTTCGTTTTGAAAATGCTACCAGTGATGTGTTAGAGGGTATGCGCAACATCCAAACGTTAATCGCTGTTTCTACTGCCCTTAGACATTAAGCCGATTCGGGATTTTATGCTAGAATGCAACCGATTTAGCATTTGTAATATTTGATTTTGTACTAATAACTAAGAGAAAAAGAGTGGCATTCGCTTGAAACTGTCACAAATCGATCATCTGTTTATTTCATTTAAGAATATCATGAGCGCTATCGAGTACTATATGCGGTTGGTGCACGGGACGACATATTCGATCATAAAAAACGAACTGATTACCGCTCTCGTCTCTCAGTTAACAGTACTCGGAAGCAACTAAATACATTTTATTTATTTTTTATTTTTACTAAGAACTCACCTGAATAATTACCGGTTATTACTTGACTTGTAATGTGGCTTAAAAGGAATGTTTTCAATGGAGAATTTCCTATCATCACAAATAAATTTCATTCTCTGATGATAGCTGCTGCTGTTTACTTTTTCCTTGGCTTCAAAAAAAAAAACCGTGGACGATGTTTATTAAAGTTCTACGTAGCAAGGTGCTGGACCGCAGTTACGTTGATGATCTCAAACATACTAAATGTACAGTGTCAATTTTTATAAAACAGAACACGGGAGCGTGTGACCTGCTTGCTCCGGTGGCTACTGGCAGCGCGTTCAAGCGGGAGCGAGAGCAACCACACTCTCTTGTCGCGTCATCTCACGGTGAGCAAAACAACCGTTCATTGCTGATCTGGAACCAGCGGAGAGATTGCGACCCCTTCCCCCTTCAAGGCGATTACGCGAGATCCGGTAATCGCCTTGAAGGGGGAAGGGCTGCAAGCTTGCCGTTCTATATCCGCAACAAATGGTTGTTTTGCTCAATCAGCATCAAATGAAATCCGAACAGCGGTGAGCTAGCGATATGGTGCGCGCCCTTTAATCATCATCATCCGGTTCAGCACGCTTATACGGTTCGGCAGCAGTGCACATATAGGCGCACTATATATATATATATATATATATATATATATATATATATATATATATATATATATATATATATATATATATATATATATATATATATATATATATAGAGAGAGAGAGAGAGAGAGAGAGAGAGAGAGAGAGGGAGGGAGGCCAATCTACAATTGTTTTAGGAGACGAAGCGAAAGGCCTAAAACGTGCCTGACCAGGCTGCATCACCAAAAGAGCGGTTGCGACAGTGTGTGACGTCATTCACAATTTGACATAACCACAATAGCAATTGCATGGTGCAATAAAAGAAATTAAAAATAATAATAAAATCTGCTCTTGCAGCTTTGAGAAGAAAACAAACAGTAAAACAAAAAGCGACAAGACAGCTGTGCAAATGTGGCAGTATCTGTTCTCCGATATACATTGCTCCACATATAACAACACTTCAGTACATAACTGAAGACTACATCTTAGAACTATATAGTTGCATCATCTCTGCAACATTTAAACTGAAAATTTCGGAAGTAGAAAATTGTATAATTCTTGTTCCTCAATTAATTATGTAAGGTTACATTAATAATTAATAATACTCTCATATAGTTTGATTTTTCGCTTACATTCTAGAACGCCCACAATGACGCCGATACCAGAATTTCTGCGAAAACGAGATCTTTAACGCTACCGCATTAATAACGTCGGAAGCCTTTCCCTTAGAGTGAATATGGGGGCATGTGAAGCTTGGCGTGAACGTGTCTTTCTTTCTTTCTTTATTTCTTTCTCTCTCTCTTTCTTTCTTTCTTTCTTTCTTGCTTTGTTTCTTTCTTGCGCAGTGAGTTCGCATTCATAGGCCACTCAATAATGGCTTGACTTGAATAATACGCATAATAATAGGTTGATATGGCTCTGCGTTCCCATCAATACACTTGCTCAGCTCCCTGTACGCAGCGTGATTAATGCTAATAACCCGAACCAACGCTCTAGGGGAACATTGAAAAGCTAATAGATGGTCAAATTTTAACTGAATTTGTCAAATACATGCTGCAGCGTTTCTTGTAGCGCCAATGTTACTTTTGATTGAACCACTTCAACTTCAAAAAGCGCGCTATTTGTAGTGTTAATTTCGTAAAAAAGTAGTTTTTTAATGTGTTAAAATTATTTTTTTGCGTACTAAAAACGCACATTTTTTAATATAAGTAAGCTATTGTAGTTATTACTTGCAGCGGGAGCATTTTGTTTTTTCTCAAGTTTTTACCGTTCGTCAACAAAGATGGCGAGCTTGATTGAGGCTCTGACTTCGGTTTACATATGGAGCCAATAGGGACATATTTCGCTGTAGCTTCTGCGGCGGTTGCCGCTGATGACGCCGTTTTCTGTTCGTTCTGCGCGTGATCGTCATAAATAGCTGCATCAGCTTTGATCAATATGCGGTAAAGGTAAGTGCGATCGCGTCCTTAAATTTCTTGTGTTCGTTGCTTGTTGTCCTGATGTAGTTGCGTTACTGATTGTACTGTGTTTGTGTCACGATGTTTGTGCCTTTGGTTTAGTTATGTGCAACTTAATGAAAAATTTTGCAGCCGCGCTAAACATTCGTTTCTGTGTTTCAGGATGGTTGCATTCTAAGGCGTTAAACGTAGCTTTATTGGAACCATGCTCAGGTAAGGGCCAAATGGCAAGTTAGGTTGTGTTGGTGGGTGGTTGGTCAGCGAATGAAAACTGGGCATTAATTGTGTCACCGCATAATTTTGGCTGCTTCTTGTGATGGTGCGATCGTTGTCCAATACTTCGTAGTGTTAATTGCTAACGGTTGTCATTACGTCGCAGAACAAACTGCTTTGTGGTTTAGGAAGGGTGTGGCATGCATGACGACACTAGCGCGAAATACCATTTGTCATGGTAGGACTTGCCTTTTAAAGGACACACTACATTCCCCGCACACATGCTGCTTAACCTGGACATTTGAACGTACTGCCGCTACGTGGTGGAGCACTTGGCGACACAAAGCTTTTGTTTCCAATGAATAACCCATGTGGAAGCTGAGGTTGCAAATATTTCATTTTGTCAATTTATTTCGCTTACTGGTGAAGGGAAGTTTTGTGCTAGCTGACCGTTATTCTTCCGTTCTACTTTTGTTGCAGAAACTTGCAATGCAACGAAGAAAAAATCAATATTTCGCACTTCTAAGAAAACATGAGCGGTAACGTCTATGTGCTGTACAATTCCCGCAATTTGTTTGATGTCTTGTTGCTTGAACCCTATTTCGCCTCTCCGAAAATTGCTTTTGAACCCTGCAATCCTGCTAATATGTCCTTGTCTGGCTACGTAATTTCCATGTGTGTGAGAGCTATGTGTATTGTTCTTTTTCTTAGCTTTGCTGGGTGTATTCACACCCACTGCTACTTCATGTTCCGAAAGGTTGTGCAAAAAACTGCATGGTAGGTGGCATCCTATGGGAATGTGTTGGTATATGCTAAGGATCAGTCAAGTCAAGCTATCACTTCAAATCTTTGAGAATCATGAATTATTGTGGGAGCATCACTTTCTGTGCTGCTAGGAAGCAAGTTGTGCTCAAGAGTGTCACAGTGCCATGGAGGAAGAAAAAAAAAATGAGGGAGCGTGACATCTCGCGGACAGCCTTGGCAAGCCGTGCCGTTTTGAAGCCAGCATTGTCGGCCCAACATGTGACCTTTTCCGCAAATCCATTACAGCAATGAGACTTGCCGATACTTCGGAGTACGGCGCTTGGGGACTTTTAATCAAAACGCGCTGGTTCAGTTCAGACCGGCCAGCTCACGCAAATGGTTCAAAGACTGAACAGCACTGAGAGTACTGAAACATACCGCAAGCTCCGATGTTTTGATCACGTATTGGGCTGGCAAGGTGGGCTTCACTCGTGTCACGTAATGCTCCCTCCTTTGTTTTTCTTCCTCCATGCACAGTGCACTGAAAGTAAATACATTGTGGCCAGCCTTGGTGGCTTTGTGGCTGGTGTGTTATGCCCTTAAGAAAGAGGTCATGTCAACAAATTTTTGTGTCGAAGGTAACATTTGAAGACATTGCAAAAGAAAAAAAAATAACCATAACAAATGTTCCAAAAGCCTGGCAAATTCAAGTTTAGGAAAACGTGGACTCTGACTTATCATGAAAATTAAGGAAAAAATTATATCAACAATTTGCCACCTATGAAGGTGGTACCTTTGTTCAGTGTATGTTGGCACAGGTGAGGGCAGGATGACCAGTTCACTAACCACATACACTAGTCTTTTACAAAAGGAAACATGCAAGTGCATGGTTGCCTGCAGCACTGTCAACTGACTGCTAAGAAAAATCCGTCCACTTTTACATCGTCTATAGCCAAACAAGGTAGCAATTGATGGCTGGTAGACAAGCACTGCTATGTTACGTTCCCTCAGCGCTTGCGCAATGAGTGATATTGGGTGATGCCTGCAGCTTGTGCTATTCTCGCGCACCACGTTTGATTGGGTGGCAGCGAATTACGTGCACTAGGCATCTCCCGTTGCATTAGCCGGGAGGGAGCGTAATCTAGCAGCACTTGTCTGCCGGCCATGACTCATTGCCTTGTTTGGCGATAGATGATGCCAAAAGTGAACGCGTTTTCTTTTGCTGTCAGTTGATGAAGCTATGGGCGGCCGCTGCAGAGCACAGGCCACGATGCACTCGTGTGTTCTCTTTCATAAATGATGACAGAGTACATCCTTGGGAACATATGTTAGATGGCGTTTGGTGGCCGTATACTTGGATGTATGTGATTAGAAAACTGATCAACTTCCCCTCATTTGTGCCAGCATATGCTGAAGTTGCCATCTGCATAGATGGCAAAACGTCTGTGCCTCTTTTTTTTTGTTAAAAATTTTTGTTATGTCCAAGTTGACCTTTTTTTTTTTCAATCAAATATACCTGGATGCTGTGCATTTGGTGCACATTAAGGGAATGCTTAGTGGTTAGAACTAATCGGCAGTGGGCATGCCTCATAATATGATAACGCTTGTGGTACATAAATCGTTTGAAAAGTTATGTACATTATTGTGCATGTATGATTGAGGAAATTTCGGGGGGATTTGAACTCTATTTTTAATAGGTCTGTATCTGTTACTGGTGTATTTGTTTCATTCATGTTGAATTGCTTAAAAAAATGGGCAGAGGACACCCTTCTTTTCAACTTCTGTAGTTACATCAACAAATTTATAAATAGTAAGCCCTGTCATACAGGTAATTCTTTCTAAATTTCTCATTTACTTTGTTGGGAGCACGCTCAAAAATTTTAATAAACTAAGATGATTATTCTGTGATGAAGTTGTGCTTCAAATGGTGCCAGAAATTTTTGGAGCGTATTCTGTGGCCTTTGCTTACTTTCTAACGCACTTTAACTTCATCTAACCCCAAGCATTAATCATGTTGCACTCATGTTATCTTGCTCGATATTCTGATGCATGTAGGGGGCTGTTTGTATAATTACTTAAACACATTTCTCTGTTAGAGTAACATAATACACAATGCAGCACTATGCATGCATTGTGAGATTGAATATCATAAGCTCTTGAAATTTTTAGTCTTTGCTGTAATGCTTATGCCTGACTGCAGAAGACTGTTCTGCGTATAAGTAAACTGACATATTACTGTCTGAAAAGAAGAAAAAAAAAACACGGGAGGGGAGGGGCAAGTTTTTGCGGGCGATTTCAACTCCCCCTTGTTTCTTGTATTGCATCACATATAATTTTGTCTTTTCAAGCTAATTATGCAGAGTTTATAAAATTTAAAAGCAAGTAAACAAATGCTCTTTTAATTTGATTGTGAAAGTACATTTTCTCTGATTGCATAAGGAAGCATTGCATTTTTTTCACTCGGTCTTACGGTAAAAATGATCATATTACTATTTGAGTTGAAAGTTTCCATCTTACTTAAAACTTATAGTTATGTGTAACTCACTATTGGGATCCAATCCAGTAATCTAAATAATATGTTTGCATAGAACTTTAAAAATGCAATGATGGCATATGAGGGGCTGCTTTCTGCTACAAATTAACCCCCGTAATCAGAAACACTCCTTGACTTGAACTTGACTTGAAACAGCCTTCAACACAGCACATTGGAAACGCTGCTGTGTGTTTGTGCTGCCTTGGCACCACTTAAAGACAGGGCGTTCAAAACGCATTTGCGCTGCATTGAAGTCGGTGTCAAGTTCAAGTTAAGCAGCGTTTCGGAAAACGGTTGTTAAATACGTTTCTTCTATGAGTAGTACTTATTATTGAGGCTGCTAGTCATTGGAACTTATGAGATTGCTTGCTTTAGTAGGCCACGTTTTTAATCAATGTCCAATTGTTTTAATACAGTTTCAGATTCAAGAATAAAAAAAAGCTTACATATATAGGATTTCTAAGGGCTCTTCAAAATTGTCGCAATGATAATGGCTTGCTTGCAAGTGAAATCCAGATCTGTCCATGTTTTAATCTAAAGCTTTATGATGTTTTTCCAGTCAACTTTTGAACTGAAAAAAATTATATTTGTAATGTGCTGTGAATCGGTGTTGCTGCATATTGGTTTCAAGGTTGACCTCAGTTTTAATGCTGGCATTGTTGCCAATGCTGCTTTCTAGATAGGATCACACCATAGTGCTTTTCCGCATAATCAGACTGTAAGAAAATGGGACACAAATCTGTTCTGAGGCTACATTATTGCTGGATTTTTCTTGCCTGACTATAATTACAGCTTATGTGCTTTTATGGCTATATTTATTGTATGGCTATATTAGTAGAATGAAATTCATGAAAGGCTGATGTTTTTTGTGCACTCCATGCACATGAAGCAAACAATCGTGCCTTATGCCTTATCTTCACGTATGTTGCAGCTAATGTTAGTTGTGACATGCACAAGTCAGTAAGAATTATTGAAACTAGGTAAAAACAGTTCTTGTTTTGTAAGGGCTTGTATTACAGATTTTATTCATTGTGACTGCTTTATTGTCAAGAGCCCTGTTAAGATTGCCAGCATATAGTGATGGTGCAGCTGTGGATTATTGCTTTGGCTTACAAAAGTATAAAAATATATGGTGTCTGTACTGCACTATCATAGCCAAAATGTTTTTTTTTTCTTTTTTCAACCATATGTGTGTTTGTGCATGTATTTTGGGGCATGTGTGTGTATATACACATGCAATATACAAAACTTAAGTGGGAGAGGGGGTTGAACTCACTTTCCCCCCTGGCCATGCCATTTCTGTGGTGCCTGTCAAAATGATGAGTTGAAGGCACCAAGTACCATATGGACTATTGTGATGTGCGGGATCTGGCAGTGACCTCTGCTGGCAAGTAACTTCAGAGTCTTCGGGAATCTGTGAGCCTTCGTTTCAATGTAAATCATGCTGAAAAGTCTATCACAAGTTGCTTGCAGAAAACCTGGAAGTACTCGTAACAGGTGGTCACTTTTTTAAAACCACTTCTGAAGCATTTGCTGCAGAGGCTCTATGAATGTCTCAACAAAATGACATTGTGAAGCGTGGAAACTTGGGCAAGTTGGTAGGACATAACTGAATTCAGAAACAGCGCAACCTACAAGTAGTTACTTCGTAACTACGGAAGCGAAAAAAACCAGCCGATGCGACACGTTAGCCGATGTTTCAGCCGATGCGACACGTTATGCAGATACGGAACTGCAGCATATTCCATCAGTAAAAAAATTTGTAAACGCGCTGGTGTTACTGTTATTTTTTCCGCCCCAGAAAAGCTTGCAAAGCTTTGTAAGCTGGTGAATAATCCAGCTGCTATTAAAGGAAGATGCACTGTGAAACACAGAACGCGCTTTGTACCTTGTGTCATTGGTGTCGTGTATCTCAGTCCGCTTTCGTGCGGAATGATATACATAGGGCGAACCGGAAGGTGCCTTAATGACCGGTTAAGAGAGCACAATAACAATGTTCACAACGCAGTTCAAGGACACCTCGGAATCCACTGCAGAGACTGCGGCTGCGTGCCAGTTTTTGAGCGTTGCGAGGTATTAAGCAAGCACAACTCGCAGGCCACGCGTGAGATTATTGAAGCTTATCAAATAAACAAGTTTGACGGAAAATGTGTAAGTTGCCCATCGGTTGCATTGTTGAAAAAGGAGATTGCGTATCTCGATCTTTTTTAAGTTACATATGCATTGTTTTCTCAGCCCTTTCAATGGGAGACAAGAGTTTTGCTGACAGTGTATCGCAGTTTGTCCCTGCACCCTTCTACGCATGCCCATTTTTTCTCAATTTTCGCCTATATATGTACTTCACTCCGATATTAAATCTTTGTTGAAAGTCAGCGCTCTTTTCTGTCCTTGTTTTTTTCGCTTCCGTAGTTACGAAGTAACTACTTGTAGGTTGCGCTGTTCCTGAATTCAAAATGACATTGTTTTTGTTGCAGAAATGATTCATAACTGTTTCATGTAGCAGTACTTACTATATACCTTTCACGAAAGCAGCCATTTCATGTGGAGTAAGCTGTTTCAACAGCAGGTGTTTCAGATGTTAGGACATGATGTAACGTATGCAAGGCTGGGACAATATTTTACTGTTCGTGACAGGTAATCAGGCAGTGTGTGACATAGTGTGAAATTTTACAAATAACTGAAAATATTTGTTCTTTCAGGATCTATTCAGCTGCATCAGGAACAAAAATACCTCTATACCTTCTGCCATGTGCTCCAATATACTTTCGATACAAGGGCATTGCTTCAGAGAAATGGTGTTATCGTATGGCTGCAAAGCTAAAAAGCTGTGCAGAACGAAGCAAACCTTGTAGATGCTCTTCTTATTTTATAAACTGATACCTATGCTGTTGTGCTTATCCAAAATGAATGAAAATAGGATCGAGAGCTTTTACTTTGAAAAAATGCATACTCACTCACATAGAAATACTGATATATGTGGAACTGAGCTTTCTAAAAAAAGTCTGTGTCTAGATACAAGACATGAATATACATGCGGCTAATTTATCTGTGCTTACTTATGTACAAAATTTTTATCATAGCTAAATGTTACAGCTCCAAGCTACAAGTCTTAATCTCATAATTTCTCCAATTCTTTTTTGAGGACTCTTTTGATATTACTAGTTTTGATGATTGCTTCAAAAGTCATATCAAATTGTGTCATAATTATAGGAAGCATTAAATTATAAAGTTGGGAACTAAAACTGAGAGCATTTACATTTAATTGATGCATTTCGTATTAAAAGGTGAGCTCTATTAATATGTTGTATTGTCAGCATTACCATGCTCATGTAGCTTATCGAGGTCAGTTTACCATTCTGAAAAATATTTAAGTTGTATGTACTATATTCATAGCATGGTCACTCATTTACGTCGTGTCACTGTGTGTTGAGTAGCATACTGCTGAGCGGTAACTGAAATTTGATCTCAATTTAGATCACATGAAGGATTCGGTTCACGCTTAAGTCTAAGTAGTGACGACGGATTTGATGTTGGAGAAAACGACAGCCTTTTGGAGAAACGTTCCGCCAGTCGACATTGCAAGAAGACTACTATGAATTGCTGCAGTTGCCTGACTTCAGCATTCCAGAGGTAAATAATAAAAACAATATAAGACCATAAATTATACTTCTCAAGCACAACATTGCTTTATGATATTGTGCAAAGGCAATTAAAAAATGCATATTTGGCTTCGGGGCACTCTGTGCACCCGACTGTTTAAATTCAATTCTTTCGCTACCGTTGACTTGTATAATTTTCGGGAGATTTTGTTACAAAATGATGGGCGACAGTTGTACTCGTGAACCAATATTATTGTGGCACTGAACTAATTAATGCACACTACACTCGTCATACTAGTGTTTCTTGATGCTAGGTGGCTATACATGTCCATGTTGTGGCTCTGCTTTCATTTTGTTGGCATTGTTCATTGTATTGCTATGCAGTGAAGCCATCTTTAAGTAAACCTTTTTTGTATTTGTAAGCCTTTTTTTGTATTCAGAGAAAAAGGCCCAAAGGATCAGGGGAAATTTTTTTTTAATTTTGGCACATTTTGAATTTTTTTCTTATGCTAACAGAAAGGTTAGTAAATGATGGTTCTGTAATGCATGAAAATTCAATGGTTCTAAGGGCTGCCGCATGGTGCTCGCCATGTTCATATCTGCAGTGTGCAGTGGTCATGTAGCTCCAAGGGCTGTTTTTCAAATGTTCTGTGCTGCAGGTGCATAGTTGTACTCTGTAAGTGTTAAGTATATCTGAGTGATCCATATGCTTCCACCAATGAGAGAAGATCCTGTACAAAGGTGTATGTTAGTACTTTTATGGCATGTGGCAAAGGTCCATGGTGAAGATATGCCTAGTTGATGCGTAAGACAAATGAAAAAGAAAAACCAAACAATTTTTTTGAAATCTTGCTAAAGATGGCTTAATAAAGCAAATTGATTAGCTTAATAATAATGTTTGCTGTCAGGCTAGTGGTGCATAGCTGAACTTGAATTGATGGCACTAATGTTTAGACAGAAGCAAAGAAGACACGTAAGATGCTTTTCCGTGTTTGTGTTTTGTTTGCTCCTGTCTAAACATTTGTCCCATCAATTCAAGTTCAGCAAATTGATTAGAATTCAAGTTTTTGTTCTTTAATGTGCATGCGGCCATGCATTGGATCATTTCCAATGAGACTAAGCAATAGTTCGATAAGTCAAACTACTCCGTGGTCCCCTCCTTTCGAGAAGTTGAGATGGGCAAGGTGGCATGCAATTTGCCTGTCTGAATGAAATATTTCGAAATGCTTTCAATTTCTTGTATTGCACGTGAAGCTACTACTGTAGAGTATGTAAGGCATAATTATTAAAGGGTCGCAGTTTAAATTCAAATGGTTTAAATTCAAGATTGTTTGTTTTAGTAATAGCCATTACTTTCCTTTAAAATGTGCAGCTGTTGTAGAAAGCTCAGCATGGGTTGCTGTGGTGCCCATGAGTATCAGCCAAGAACTGTATTTCTTGGAAGGCCACCATCAGAAAAGTTCCCACCTAACAAAATATGCAACCAAAAGTACAACATCTTCACATTCTTTCCTTTGGTGAGTATTTTGGTACAATATTCTTTTTAAAGCAGATAGTAGCAATAAGTTAAGTAGAAGTTGACATTTCTGTAGTCTAGGAAAAAAAGCAGTTTTGCCAACACTTCCTTGGCCAGTGCACTTCTGTAGTCCTTAAAAAAAAAAATCCAAGTCGCCCATCCCACACTTATCCTCAAACTCCTCTTTCAGTTTATTACAGTTCACTTCCCTCCTCCCAACTATTGAACATAACACCGGACAAGTGAAGATATACTCATGATAGCCAGTGCAAACAGAAAGCAATACAATTAAAGGAAACACAACGCAGGCATCTTTCCTTTTCTTGTATTGTGATGCTTGCGCTGGTCATTATGTAATTTTTGAATTGCACAGGGGCACTCTAGCATTTCCATTGTGTTTTCGTTAACTGAAAAGTGGTAGAACAGTTCATTTTCTGAAGTGATGCTGTAAATGTCTCGAGAATGAAAAGCCCTGGCACCCCTCATAAAATCTTTCCTATATAGATCACTTAAAAATCCTATTTGTTGAACCACTCACTGTACATATTTAAAGAAAAGAGAAAAAAAAGTTAAAAAGTTGTGTGTGAGTGCAAATTGTTACTGTTTCATAAAGCTGATATGCGTGAAAGCTTTGTTTTGTTCTTTGTGGCTTCTCGAGATTAGCTGTTTGCTTATTTTTTAATATTGCCTTCCTTTTCTGCTCTTTTCCAGGTCTTATTTAATCAATTCAAGTTCTTTTTGAATCTTTATTTCTTGGTTGTGTGTTTGTCTCAATTCATACCTGACATAAGAATCGGCTATCTGTACACCTACTGGGGCCCACTTGTGAGTTCGCGTTTCTTTGTATTGTATGGTATTGAGCATGAGAAAATTACCTTGACCAACTTCAGTGATTGGTGCATATGCCTATTATGAACTAGTACTTGTTTTATGGTAAATAACATAAAAGACAAGGCTTAAGAAAAGGCAAATAGTGGTACTGACTAGCAACCTAAATTTTTATATTGAGTGCACGCGAAAAAAAAAACTTAAAGGTGCATTTATGTGCTGTACCCCATAAAATATGTGCCGCCTTGCCCAAGCTTTTACTTTCTTGTACTTGTTTGGAGTGAGGCAATATAGTGGAGAAACTGTGGCTGGTAAAAAAGTAATGATTACTGTAGCTCGATTCTGTTCTTTTCATGTTCTCAACCATTCACGTCTGGCCTACATAAGTGTGCACGGAGTGTCCCTTAGGTCACTGACATGTGGAAAGAAGTGTCTTTGCTGTGAAATCATTACAATATACTAACCTAGGATTGTAATTTGTAACTTTTGGTGTTTGTTTCTGTACTATCAGTTGTTTTTAAAAGGGGTGGTGCTACCATATTTATTGGTTGCCCGTTCTTTGCTGCAAGCATTTCTGATAGCTTCAGAAAGCATGATACATGCACCAAGATTCTTTTATTATTTTTGCTAAATAATTTAATATCTCCTCTTTTATGTGGACAGTTTTTGGTTTCAGTTTCTCGTAGCTGAATTGGGCTGTGACGTGAAAGTGTAAGTGGCTTGGTCACGTGACCACACAGAGATGTGACACACGTCGGGCTGATTATCGCCTGCTCTCGCACACACGTCCACACGAGCACCTGCAAAGCATATGTGCAGCTGCTGCGATGCTTTGCCGGTACATGCAAGACACAGGTCTATGGAGGGTGACTCACCTGACTACAATAGGGGTGCGTTCTGGAGGGGTTTAAGGGAGCGGCCAATCCTGTAGTCGGTCAACTAGGGGTGGGGGGAGTGCAAAGACAGCCCCAAACATTGGCGTGATAGGAGGGGGTGCGCTGCAATGAACCTTTGCCCCCCCCCCCCCCCCCTGAAGGAGAAACCTGTGCATGCCTACACTCACTACAGATCTGGTGTGACGTCACTTAAACTTTCGTTGCCCTTATACAGAGCTATGACAGTTCTAAACGCGCTTCAATGGGCTTCGGTCAGGGGAATAAGCATTTAGGTACACTTTGGAGGTGAATTGAGATATATTCTAAATGTTTGCGGTGTCCGACCATTCGTGTGGAGTGTCCTATCATACAGAGGAAACCCACAGGAGTCTTGTCTGCCTCAATATTTGATGGCACCACCCCTTCAATGCTGAACACAGTAGCTGAAGCTGAGCCTTTAAAGGGGCCCTGAAACACTTTTTTGAGTAACTATAGAATTAATTCACTGGAAAAGCATATTACCTCACAAATTGAACACCGCAAAAGTTTTAAGAATCCGTCCAGTAGGAGTGGGGTTACAAAGATTTGTCACATGCTGCAATCACATGATCTCTTCTCTCATCCCTATAAAAGTGCTTGAAGCTGAGCAGGGAGGGAGGGATGGGAAAACAAAAAACGTCACTGGCACCTTGCAACCTTGAGCATCTTTTCATTTTATTTTCGAATACGCGACTTTTTCAGTGCGATCGCGAGCGCACGCGTAGACAAGCCCACATATGTGCTTACTGGGCTTAATTCCGTGATTTCTCAAGATAAGAGAAAGCTATTTTTAGATCGGCAGCGCTTTGTAACCATGCTCAAAAAGTGTTGCAGGGCCCCTTTAAACTTGTTAGAAAAAGGGGCTAAGACCATTCAACATGACTGTATTCGGTGAATTGAAACGACATACTTAACAAGATAAAGTTGCTCTGGTATTTGCAGTCTCGGAAATAGCAGTCACAAATGCGTTAAAAAAGAGAAGGTGGGGCTTGGTTGGGAGAAAACGTTTCTCGGGAAATCTGTATAGTGATCTATCTCTTATGTAGCTAAGTGGATGTGCAGATGCAGAGGTAACTTGAAAATGCGAAGGTAATCTTACACAGCAGCATTGCATTACGAATGTATTACCACAAATAGTGTCTAAAATGTACCATTTCAGCTTAGTGGCCATTGCATCACACTACTTACATCGCAGGCTGGGGTTTGATACTAATCATAGCTGCTGTACATCATTGAGGGTGAAATGGCGAAATGCAGATGTGTGCGCACATTCAGGAACCCAGGGTTATCAGAATTAACCTGCAGTCCTGGTAATATAATAAAAAATGAATGTCCTATATTAGGCAGTGTATAAATTATATTGACATTATTGAGTTGCTTTGAATGAATTTATGATCAAGGGAATTTCAAATTGTGCAGCCTGTTATTTCTGACCTTTTGTATATAATATAAATTTTAATGTTTCAGGGATTCTTATGCATGGGCTGACTTTAAAGGGATGCCAAAATGAAACAACAGATCAGTTTATTTTGATAAATTATTATTTGATAACTCTGTCTTCATCTGCTATTGTAGGTTCTTATTAGAACAAAAAATGAAGGTCCCTGTTTCATTACTGAATTTGGAACGAAAACCAGATGCCGGTATATCAGCGAGATGTGAAGCATGTCGAAGTAATCTTTAATATCCTACCCACACTGGCTCAATAATAGTTCTAGAGACTTTCCATACCCTTAAAGGTACTGTCAAAATTTGTAATGGTGCAGAAAGTTGGTGTGGAAACTTCAGAGGCATCATTTGTTTTGCATCTTTTCTTGCTTACCCAGATCTTCTAGCAGCCACAGTGGTGTTTTGGGCATTGTGGAAACATTGCATCTTTGATTTGTATTGTCTTGTTCAATGTCTTATAAGTGTGATTTGTTCCACGAGGACCAAATAGTTTACTTATACAAAAGAAATGTTGTTTCACCTTACTGTCCCTTTATCATGTTTTAGGGCATAATGACATATCCTAAACTTAAAAGCTTCATGTTTTTGTTTTTATGATGTTGTGAGGTGGGAAATTAAATAAGCACTGATGTTTTTGTACATGTGGGCTTTAGGAGATATGCTTATCCTCTGAGGATTTTGAACTTGAGTTTTGTTTAACCTTTCAAATGAGATTCCTGAGTATATTTCTCTAGTCGCCAATACACACCCCTATAAGTACCTGAGACAGTAATTTACAAATTTATAAATATGAAACATCTATAGACTGATTTTGCCATATATGCAGAAGCCGGAAGGTTGATTACAAAGGTTCTGCCTTCAAGGGACAGTGACAAAGAGACCATGTTGTCTGATTCACCTATTTCTTTTCTAGCTCAGTTCTAAATTAGAATAGTTGTAATAGTTCACATACCAACTCATAAAGGGCTGCATTTTTATGATGATGTGTTGCTGTTCGTTATATTGGACCATACAGGTAGACAGGACTTTATTTTCCTATAAATGTCCTGTAATTGCTAGTAAGCAATTATTCTGATTTGTTATAAATGTCCCAAACTCCTTTAGGAAAAGACATATTTTTGCTATTGTATGTCTTTATGCTAATTATGCCATAAAATTTCTAGTGTAAGCTTAGTACACCGTAAAAGGCGTGTACATTTTCAAGGTTTTAATTGTTAGCCATGGTGTCTTTGTGGCTAAGGTTTCACACTGCAGTGCCTCAGTATTCAATTTCAATTCCCAGCTATAGTGGCCTCATTTTGAAAAGGGTAAAATGTATAAACACCAGAGTACTTGATTTATGTGCACTATAAAGAACCCTCATATGGTTGCTACTAATTGGGATCCCTATGGTGTTCCTGATTATTATATATTGGTTTTGCATATAAAACCTCAAAATTTAATTTATGGTTGACATCTTAGGGCATTTTCTTAATTGCAGTAATTGAATCTGTTAATTTGCTAATGAAATCATGAATAAGTGAACCAAACTTTTTCTGCTTTCTATGTTCTGTGCACAACAGGTAATATATGCACACAGATTTACTCAAAAGGATCTCATGCCTTTCTTTGCTGTTCTGCAAAATCCCTGTCATCCCAGGGCCACTGTGGTCATATGTGCTTCAAAAATAACTGGTTGGGCAGACGAATTGGATTTTGTGCAACCAGTCATGATGAGCTCGTAAATGAAATAAACTCATGTACACACAGGCAAACATGTTCAGCACTTAATGACTGTTATCATTTGTTGTTGTAATGCTGAATGACAAATGGCAGCACATAGAATTAATTGTTGATGGCTCTAGAAGGATGGTTACTTTAGTTGGCCCTTCTTTATTTAAAGCTGCTTCGGGATGCTTATTTAAATGTGCAAGGTTCATTGTCTGTAGCCCCTTTATGCAGTTTATGCTGTGCATTTGCAAGATATGCTGCATCTTCTCACATTTTTTTCTATATAGGGATTTGTGCTAGCTGTCACACTGATACGAGAGTTTATCGATGACTGCCGAAGATATGCACGAGACAGAGAAGTCAACTCTCAAAAGTTTCAGAAATTATCAGTGAACGGAGTCAGTGCCATCCCCAGCTCAGACATTCGTGTCTCTGACCTAATCATAATAGAAAAGGTAAATATATTTTTTGCGTTGCATTACATCCCACGAGGAATGCATTGTTGAATTCGCTTTGCTATATTTTTATGTGTGTGTGTATGATTGCTTGATCTTTGAAGTAATTTAATTTCACTTCAACATATTAAACAAAGAGTTGGGAAAGGCAGGTGTGTATGTGTGCGTGGTTGTGTGTGTAACCACACACGCACTCACTCTCTCTGACGCTGACTTAGCAGTTGTATCTAATTTATGATATTGAGTGAGACCTAATATAAAAAAATGTGCAACTGCAACTTTATATGAAGAAGTAGGCGAGAGCTGGGCTGCTGCCATTTGGCATTAATTGTGGTAGGATCCACTAATGAGTAGACCAAAATTGCTTGCTTTTTAAAAATGAGGAGAGCAAACTGTCTAAAAACTGATCCATTGAGTGAGCAAAACCTGTCCCCTCAAGGGTGTATGGTATACTAAATCAGGCGAAAGCCCAGTTTTTTTTATTTTGGTTTTAAAAAATAATACACACTCTAAGAAGCAAAATCATTCAGTGGCGAGTGCACAGGTGTGCCCTAAGCCATTTAAGAATGACTCCAAAAACTGTGCCTTTTGACAAATACAAGGGCTTAATTACATGCTGTTTGATATCGTAATGTTGCATATATTTATTTTTTAAATAACAATAGATATTTCTATTTTGTTGTTTTCATAAATTGGGGCTGTAAATTTTTGTACTGTAGGTGCTTTTTTAGCATAGTCATTGATTTTTGCTTTGAACACTTTCTACAATAGTTTTTAAACTTACAATTGCCTCTTTCTTAACATCATTTTTTTTAATATTTAGACTTGTGATCTTTTTTTTTATGAAACAATCCAACCAACAAATATGCTCGAATTTCTTGCAATAATGCCTGAATTTCTTTCAAAGAGCTTTATTTAAGCTTTTGAATGAATGAATGAATAAACTTTATTTAAAGTCCGGCAGTTTTCACACGGCGAGTTGGGGAAGAAAAGATTAACCCCTGTCCCTTCCCACGCTCCATCGATTATGATGGCAGTGCCTCAGGTCACCGCTTGAAGTCCTTGGCCTCGGGCGGCATCTTCAGCTTGCTGGACAGCCCAAAGCTGGTCGGCCAGCTTGTCGTTGATTAGAAATTTTTTTTATAATTCAGTAGAAAAAGAATAATTGAAAGTCTTTCTGATGTTATTTAATAAGTGAGGGCAATATTAATAACAGGGAAGCTTTTTGAGCTAGTCGTATTTTGTGTAGCTTATCATGAACCAAGATGGTGCCACGGCCTATCACTATCGTCATCATAAATGAGTATGTGTCACTGAAATTGAGTAAATCCCACTACTCGCAGATAATCCACTAAAAATGAAAACTGTCATAAATGAGTATGTGCCATATAAATTGGGTAAATCTCATCACTTTCAACTGGTCTATTAAAAATAAAGAAAGCAATAGTTAGATAACGAATGGCTACAAAGCAAGCGGCTGCATGAAGACCCTCCCCCGAAGCAATAGAAGACCTACACAAACGACGACGTCCCCATAGATCTATGAGAGGTGCAAACGCTTAATTTTAGCACGAGGTTCAGTCACTGGTGTTCAGACATCCGTGTTCTGTCTGCGACTGTCTGTGGTCTAACTCGAACCTCCCTGAATGGAGAATCAGCGTGAAAACAGCATAGCATCACCTAGCTAAAGCGTATAGCAATGACCTAGAAGCAACCTAAAAACAGCCAGTGTTCGGTATTGTCCAGTTTCAATTTTTCAAGGCTTTAGTGACTTAGTTCAAGCTTCACCAGTTTCTTTTCTTATGGAGAAATGTAGGAACCCAGTCTTTTTTGGTAGGGATAAAACCAGTATCATGTGGCATTAGCGTGGAAAATTTCATGGTCAGGCTGTTTTTTGTTTCTGAAAAAAAAAAAAAAAAGAGGGGAGGGGGTACCTTCAATCTTACATTCCAGCCTAAAAATTTGTTCTCAAACAAAAAAGAAAAAGGTTGATGAAAAAGAAATTATACCATAAGAATGCCAGAGGCATTCTTAAACAACAGGCAAAAGTTTACACTGAAATATGAAACAGATGAGATGTAAAGCTAAAACAAAGATTACCCATTTGCTCTATCATACTTTAAAGAAAAGAACAGTTTCAGATCATTCAATACATCTTGATTTTATTATAGTTGGTCATTTCCACTTGAAAAAAAATGTACCGTGATTTGTGAACCAAAATTGAATTGGTTCAGCAAGGTAAATTATGTCCTTTGCCTTATAATAATGTACTACACAGTATGTGGTGCATGTACTGTTATGAAAAATCCAAAAACAAACAAGCCAGGTTTATTTAAAACTCAATCTTTCTTTCTTTTTTCTGTCAGTCCACATGATATCAGCATGATTTCGGCAAAGCTCATTTAATTTGAAATATAAAGAATCTTTAATAATTGTTTAATTAATGGTCTGAGTAGTATGTTCTTGAGTTCTCACTCGTGGTACCCTGTTATCTTTTTATTTGCTGTTCAAGTTTAATTTTTCCGACATGTTTTGACGGGAACTCGTAAAAGTAGATCCTTGGCACATGGGATACAACAATCAACGTTCTTGCATAAATATCAATGAAGGTGAATGCTATATGTCAGGAGCATTGCCAGTGTGTTCAGTATGTGGCATGGAATCTTGGTGAATCCACCATTTTGCTTCTACATTTGTGCATTTCCTTTTATTGTTGTCAATACTCTGCACAAAAAGTAGAAACGTATAGGTGCATTTGAATAGCGAAATTTTCATTTCCAATTTGACCATTCAAGAAATATATAATGATTTGATATGCACCAATCATCCCTAGATCATATACTACCTATATTATGCTATTACCGTCTTTCATCTATTGGGTGAGAGGCAGGGTAAACAGAGTTCTTCAGTGTATCTTCACCTCTTGATTTGTTTGAGCTGACTTGATTTGTTGCTGATTAACAGAACCAAAGAGTGCCTGCAGACATGGTGTTGTTACGAACAACGGAAAAAAGTGGCTCTTGTTTCATACGAACTGACCAACTTGATGGAGAAACGGATTGGAAGCTGAGAGTTGCCGTTGACACAACACAGCGCCTGCCAAGCATGGAGGTAGGTAGCTGTGCAGAGGCTTGCATTTTTTATTTACTGTTTTACTGTTACACTCGACTGACTGCCTGTGTTTTGTTTACCATCTTATAAATGCTGCAGGAATTGCTGGAGATCGATGCTTGTGTTTATGCCGAAGAACCAAAGAAGGATATTCACTCATTCATAGGAAAGTTCACAAGGGTATGGAACCGCTGGTCTTAAAATTTAGAGAAAAAAAAACAATAAAATGAAGGTAGATTCTTGAGATTGCATAGCAAAGCAAACTCTGCTTTCAGGATTAGTATTGTGTAGCTTCACAGCTGAGCTGGCATAGCTTTTGTGGTTTTCTTCTTTTCTATAACTTTCAGTGGCTGTTTTATTACGTTTCTTGCTTTTTTGGTATTCATTAATATTCAAAGAGTATATGTTTTGTTTTCTTGTTTCCTCTAGCATGATGGTGATGGGGCTGAAGATGCCTTGAATATTGAAAACACGTTATGGGCCAACACAGTCGTTGCATCTGGGACTGCCATTGGCATTGTAATTTACACTGGTCGTGAAACAAGGAGTGTGATGAACAACTCCGAAGCAAGAAGCAAGGTTATACATTTTTAAAATATGTGTTTTCTGGTTTATGTTGTGCTCGGGGAACAAAACACTGCGTCAGAATGTTACATACAACAGCTGCTATCCACAATTGCTTGAGATAATGACATCATGTCTATACAAATCTGGCTACTAAAGGTGATGTGTGCTGTGATGGATGTGCATTTCTTAGGCTTAAACTGACTCGTTTCATTCCATGAGCACTGCAAATCGTACTCTCATATCGCAATCATTTTCTTCCTAATGCTTTCGATATTCAAGGCTTTGTTGACTGACCTTTCATTGGTTTTTAATTTCTCAATTAGTCAGTGAAGTTTGTGATTGATTGCAATGCTGTTTATTTGAGGCAAACTATTGCCCGGTGATTTAGGTGCTCTTTACTGGCACAAAAATAACAGTGCTTGAGGTTTTCTCTGTAATATAAGGAAAATATTTTCAAAATAGTGAACATATATCAATACATCTGCAACTGAAACTCAAGGCACGTTATTATGATTACCATTAGTTTTGGAGTGGTAAGGAGCACTGGCGTAGCCTCAAAGGTGTTAAATCCCCCCCCCCCCCCTCTTTTCCTGTAAATTTTGAAGCGGTAAGCTGGTAGGTTGGTGGTAGTTTCTTGGCTCATGTCAATCAGTTGGTGTGCATGGGGGTGCAATTTGTAGCGAGTGTGAGCCAAGAAACCACATCGAATTTATTGGCCTACCGTTGTAACAGAGCGAACGAGCCACGGCTGCAGCCGATTACGTAAAATTCAACCGCGGCGGAGAGCAGCACGATTGTGGTACATGAATGCGCAAGTCATGCGGTATTTTGTGGTTTGAGGGCTTTCCTTGCAGCCTGAAAAAATGGTAAACGTGAGAGCTTTTTAATCACAAGTATTGAAATGGGAGCTTCTAAAAACGCTCTTGAACTTTGCAAATTCCATTTTTCTGCCTAAAGGCAATATTTAGCAATTTATTTAGATTATTCAAATTAAAAATAAGTAATTACAAAAATTTCTCTGTGGCACACAAGGTGGCTGTCAGCAATGTGCTACTAATTTCACTCGCCTGCCTCTAATATTGCATATTTTCGTCTTTTGCACAAGTTAGCTGGGACATCCAGTCACACCTAGCTTGTGCTGCACAACTCCGCCCTCTCCAAATAAAACATTTCTGGCTGCGCCACTGGTAAGGACTGTGCACATAATATATGTTTCGTTGGTTGAGTGTACTGGAACTAAATTATCAGTCCATATTTTACAGAATTTCTTTAGTGTATATGGGAGTAACTAAGTAAAAAGAAGTATATGAGACAGAACAAACGGGCACAGCTTTCATGCATGCATGTCATAATATAGACAAAGGCCATAAACCACAATGAAATTGTACTGGCACTACATCTGCTTTCTGGTTGACAAAATTAGCAGTATTATTTAATGATGAAGAAAGAAGTATAGGAGAATCTTCGGTGAACAAAAAAATCTGTGAAATGGAATCGACCTAAATGGAACAAGGGCGTCTAACAAGATTGTTTTCGTTCTTACATTCTGCACCCCTTGGTCATCTCTCAGTAAATGGAACTCCCGTTAAGTGAAACATAATATACTGGTCCCTTTAGGATCTGTTTAATGAGAGTCTACTGTATATTGAACTTTATATTGCCTAGGATTTATTATTGTCTGCTATTTAGTAGAAAGCAAAAAAAAAGCAACGGCATAAACTGATATACAAGAAGCCAATCAATGAGCTAGCAGTGAAAGGGAAAGTACAGAATAGATTCAATGTTCTAAACGAGGTAACCGATGTTAGCATTGACACAATGAACGATAATCTTACTACTATTATAAAAGGGTGTGCAATGCAATGGAAGTCGGAGGTACAGTTACTAGACAGGACACTGGCAAACTATCTCGGGAAACGAAAAATCGTATTGAGAGACAGCAAACCATGCAAGCCTCAAATTCAACTGGCAAAATAGAGCTAGTGGAGCTTTCAAAGTTAATCAATAGGCGTAAGGTAGCCGACATCAGAAGTTATAACATGGAGTGAATCAAGCAGGCTGTAAAAAGCGGTATAAGCCTAAAAGCTGCGAAAGCAAACTTGTGCATTGGCGAAAATCAAATAGATGCATTAACTCTTTCGTTACCTTGCAAAAATGGTTATTTTGCATATGTCTCTAGAAGATGGTTTTTGCCATTTTTGTGAAGTACTCCAGCACGCATTGCAGCATACCAAATTTTGCACAGTGAAATGCTCTTTCCAAAAAATATATGTTGTACAGCAACTAAAATATTTTGGAGTGAATAAAAATGTGAATGTGTAATTTTTGGTTACTAGCTGGTAAACATAGCAAGAAAAAACACTATATGCACAAAAATATTCAAAACGAAAAAATTTCAGATTATACATTTTGAGGAAAAATGACTCGGGAACAATATAAAAGTAATAAATGTAGTACAAAAAGTTTCTATTCACATAGACGAAGAAAATCGGAACCGAGGTGCTGCTTCATTGCTCTAGTCATGCAGTGAAACATTGCCTGGTTTTTCATGAGACACAAGTGAACCTGTACACATTTCTCAGCAAGTTTTTGTTTTCTTGGAATAAGAACCTCCAGGTGTTTCAGCCCCTGATGTGAATAATCTCTCTATAAATCAAATGTCTAATGAACTTTGCTATTTCGTCTAGCGTCACCTCTTTCCATGAGCCACTTCACTTTGCTGAGGTTGGCGTTTCTATATGTGTATCCAAACATCTTTCTTTGCATTTTGCACATCGTATTACAAAAATAACTATCGGGCGCAATTCTAAAACGTTCCACGCTGCTCCATAGTGAGACCTGAGGTGCGCTCTGGTGGCCTTCTTGTCGTGAGGAGAAGCTCTGCAGCTGGTGCCAGCCCATCCCACCCCAGCGAAGTGTAGACCTCGCACGTAACTAGAGTAGCAATAAGATTGTGCATTAAGGTCAGCAGTTACGCACTTGTGGCAAAGGAGACAACTTGAGGCCGTGAGCAAAACAAACCCATGAACAGCTGTGGATGTCTCGGGCTGTAGCTAAACATTGTCTCCATAAAATTTGAAGCTGAGATGCTGTCATCCTCGAACTCAAGCTCGCCCTCACTCAATTCAGGTGAGGATGCAAGGCAGTTTGGAGTGGCGCATGTATTTTGTAGAGCTGGTGCACACCCACACGCGTGACGACTATGCCATAGGAGCGACTAGTGACACTATATGCCACCCTGTGTCTGATATAACGACACAAGCAAAAGCAAAGCTGCTGGAAACTGGCTGAGATGGCCATGTCAACACTTTAAACATGCTGTGTACCATCGGAAATATTTTTCGCGAAATAAATTTTCTCTCGCTCCTAGCAACAACAGTCTACTGAATAGCTGGCGTGAATTTCTGGCAAATATTATCGCTAAAGGCTATTCAATTGTGAAGCTGACACTTTCATTTGATATTTGGCTTGCAAAGGTACCTTTTATAACAAAACTTCGATGTTATTTGGGAATAATCACGAGGGGCACGTGCTTTTGTCAAGTTCGCCATTCTAGTGCAGTTTTCCAACAATACACGCAACAAAAAAAAAAATTTAGGAAAAATCACTATGTTGCCCATACAGGCAAATTAAATTTCTTCTGGAAGTTGAGTGGCTGGACTAACTACTAGAAAGTGCTGCGTGCACGAGAAACAAATTTAACATGCTAAAAATGACGATCCAAAGCATCGATCACCGGTGATCGATTTGAATAGACGTGCTAACGAAAGAGTCAAGGAGACAAGGAAGGCGATGTCATAAACAATATGGATAGGATAGTTGAGGTGGTGGAGAAATTCTACAGAGAGCTGTACAGAAGCCTAAAGAACCTGGATGATACCGGAAGAAGAAATAATAGCCCAGATGAACATCCTACCAATAACGACTGGGGTAGTAAGAAAAGACCTAGAAGGAATGCAAAGAGGCAAAGCCACTAGATAGAATAAGGTAAATATGGACCTGCTTAAAAGTGGTGGAGAAATTGTGTTAGAAAAACTGGCCACCTTATATACAAAGTGCCTCTCATGGGAAGGGTGCCAGTATCTTGGAAGGACGCCAACATCGTCTTAATTCATAAAAAAAGGTGATGCCAAGGACTCCAAATATTACAGGCCTATCAGGTTACTGTCCACTCTCTTCAAACTGTTTAAATAATAGCTAAAAAAATTAAGGCGTCATTAGAGTTCAATCAACCAAGGACCAAGTAGAATTTTGCACAATTGACCATATTCATACTGTCAATGAGGTGATAGAGAAATGCACAGAATACAACTAACCCCTATACATAGCCTTCATAGATTACGAGAAGGCATTTGACTCAGTTGAGAAATTAGCAGTACATTAGAGATTTGCAGCATTGATGAACCCTACATAAACATACTGGAAGAAATCTAGAGTGGATCCACAGCTACCATAGCTCTCTATAAAGAAAGCAACTGAATTCCAATAAAGAACGGTGTAAGCAGGGAGACACGATCCCTCCAATTCTATTCACCACGTGTTTACAGGAGGTTTTCAGGGCCATAGATTAGGAAGTGTTAGGGATAAGAGTTAATGGAGAGTTTCTTAGTAACCTGTGATTTCCTAATGACATTGCCTTGATGAGTAACTTGGGGGATGAATTACAGTTGATGATTACTAAACTGTACACGGAAAGCAAAAGAGTAGGTCTGAAAATAATATGCACAAAACAAAAAAAATGTGCAACACTCTCGGCAGAAAACAGCGCTTTGCGATAGATGAAGGGACGCTGGAAGTTTTAAAGGATTATGTCTACTTAGGACAGGTAGTAACTGCGAAGCCAAACCGTGGGAGTGAAGTAAATGGAAGAATAATAATAGGGGGAGCATATTTGGCAAGCATTCTCAAATTAAGACGGGTAGATTGCCACTATCTCTCAAGAGGAAAGTATATAACAACTGCATCTTGCCAGGAGTACTTACCTACGGAGCAGAAACCTGGAGCCTTACAAAGAGGGTTCAGCTTAAATTCAGGGCTACGCAGCGAGCGATGGAAAGGAAAATGATTAGTGTAACCTTAAAAGACAAGAAGAGAGCAGAGTGGGTCAGGGAACAAACCGGGGTTGAGGATACCATAGTTGGAATGAAGGAGAGTAAATGGACATGGGCCGGGCATGTAGCACGTAGGTAGAATAACCACTGGTCTTTAAGGGAACTAACTAGATTTCCAGAGAAGACAAGTGCACTAGAGCGAGCCAGAAAGTTACGTGGGCCGATGAGATTAAAAAGTTCACAGGTGTAACGTGGCAGCACAAAGCACAAGACTGGGTTGAGTGGCGGATCATGGGAGAGGCCTTTGGCCTGCAGTAGGCGTAGTCAGACTGATAATGATGATTTAGTAAAACTTGTCAGGAACACGTCTGTGCATAATTGTGTTTCTTCACTATCTGCATCTCTTGCTTTTACTTTCTCTAGACATACCAGCTCACCCAAACATGAACAACTTTTTCATTTTCTTTCCATATACTTGCTTTGAGGTCACAGGTTCAATTGCCAATGGGGCACCGTGTGTTAATAAAGTGGAATGCAAGAATGCTCATTTACCTTCCTTTGAATGAACAGAAATGGTCTTCATATAGGCCAAATCATTCCAAAGCCTTCTATCGTAGTGTTTCTTGTAACCAGCTGTACTTCTTTAGACATCGAACTCCAAAAGATATAGTTTTTAAACTTTCTTCCTTTCACTGCAGACGAGGGAATCTTATGGTCGTGAAAAAAATTTTTTTTCATATGGGGTTATTGTGTGCACCATTGTGCAGCACGATAAGGAGTGCTGATTATTTTTAAGAATTCAGTATGCTAGTGCAAATGTCGCACACAAGGATGTTTCGAGTAGTATACAAGTGCAGCTGTTCCTTCTTTTATTTCTAGCACAGGTGTTTAATGTTGCACATTAAGTTAGCTTTGGGAGACGTATATAAGGACACCACCTATGCACAATCTAAAGAAGGCACAGGTACAAGTCTCCAGAGACACCTAAGTAAAAAATTCAAGAACATTGACAGCCTATGCTTTTCATAAATTTTTGTCATTAAAGGGACACTAAAGTCAAATAATTTACGTCAGAGTGAAAGCTCAATCTATGAAAACATCTAAAAGGACAATATTATCAACAACAGTGCCCTACTTACCGAGAAATTAAGGTAAATGCACAAGAACACCAGCGCCGCAGTAGGACATCTTCAAAATGATCACAATGACATCACATGGATCGCCTACAATTAATCACGAGTAATCGATCTAACTGTACTAAATAAAAAACCTTCTGTACATCAAGAGACGCAATAAAATGGTGCTTGTTTGTTTCTGTTTGATTCATGAAAAAAACAAAAAAACGCCGGACGTTACTATAAGGAATGTCGCGAGTGGCTCAAAAATTATATTTTCGCATGGTTCCACGGGGCAGGTGGTGCCATCTAGTGGGGCGCAGTTTAAACAAAAGACGTCTGCTGTCTCGAAGCCAATGATGGAAAATTGATCAATGGCCGTTGTTGCTGCTGTGGCTCCCGCTGCTTTCGGTCTTCTGCTACCAGCGCAGTAAAGCCAGGCAACATGCACGGCAACAGGGACGTAAGTCGGTCCGGTCGGTCCGCTTTTTAAAGCGGGTAATTTAAAGTTCGCTAACCCAACGCGGACCGCTAAAATATGATTTTATTTCAAGATAGGCTCTTCCTTGGCACTAAAGTAACACTACGAGGTTTTTAGACCACTATTTCAACAATCAACGTCGACCTAATAGTTTCCTTTAGTGTCCCTTTAAACTATTGTTTGGTGATGCAAGTCTAATTTTTATATTTGAATAATTGGTGATTGACAGGTTTGTGCTGGCTGTGTCGAGCATGCGAAAGATGACACTTGGGACACACTGCTCAAACACAAAGAAGAATACACAAAAAACACTCGCACTTATCCTGTGTACTGAGTGTTTCTTTTGTCAGTCTTTTTGTTTGAGCAACGCATTGCCAGTGTCAACTATGCATAACCAACTCTACCTACTCTGGCTCGTCATGCAGGCCAGTCACCTGTAGAGAATTGGTGAATAGTCTTTTGCATATAACTGCCAGTGAAAGATTTGTTTCCTGCACAGCTTTTAAGTAGACCATAAATTCTTCTGAAACAGGTAATCTTGTGGATGGTGAAGCCTTATAAAAGCTCATTTATTCACACAGTGACAGCAAAGACAAAAAGTGTGTTGTTTTATCTATGGTAGTTGACTGTGGATGTGAATGGTAAGCAGAGTTGCTAAAATGCGTACAAACTTTGACAGCTCCTTGTTATTTTTACTAGCTGCATTGAGACCTGAAATTTTCCTATTGGCATTTATAAAAAAATTGTGATGCTGTTATCGTGCATGATGTGCAGTTATCGTTGGTCTGTTGAATCTGCGCTCACATTTCGCATACATCGGGCAACATCTTAAATTGCAGGTTGGCCTTCTCGATTTGGAAATCAACCAGCTCACCAAAGTTTGTGTGGCTGCTGTTGTAGGTTTGGCCTTGGTCATGATCCTTGTAAAAGTAAGTAAAAGCGTTTTAGGCATTGGGAAAGCTAATTTCAAGTTGTATGGGGAATGTCAAGTAATATAGCCAAATAATAATTTTGGTGGCAGTGATAGATTAACACTTAAAATAGGCAAAAATGTATGAACGACCACTTAAGAGCAATTGAGAAATTAAGGTTAATGTATGGTGTGACTTGCAGTTCTAGCGGGATATTCTGGTTTTAGCCTGATGTAGAAATTCCTCAGTATGAGTGTCGCATTGATGCACAACTACTTCTGATAAAGAAGGCCAGTGCACTGCATTAGGAGATGGAATTCTTACGACCGTATGCCGAATGGTCGTCCTTTTATTTAACAATCATTTTCAGAAAATCTCTTGAAACGTCCTCATTACCGCAAGACTGGCGCACTGCAATTGTAAAGCCTATATACAAAGCTGGCAATCGGCTTCATGTGAACAGTTATCGCCCCGTTTCACTGACCTCTGTGTGTTGCAAAATCATGGAACATTTCATAGCAAGGCACATTATTATTTTTCTTGAGTCAAAAGAGTTTTTTTATCCCCATCAACACGGATTCAGGAAGGCGTTGTCAACCGTTACTCAACTGGTAGAAACAGTTCATGATTTTTATTTATCTCTCCAAGGTCAACAACAAATAGACGTCATTTGTGTAGATTTCGCCAAGGCATTTGATAAAGTTCCTCATAGCAAATTAATTTTTAAGCTTCAGCAACTAGGACTTAGCTCAGATATACTAAATTGGATAGCCACGTATTTGGAGAATCGTCAACAAAAAGTACGTGTAGATGATTGCACATCTAGTTCATTGAAAGTACTGTCTGGTGTGCCACAGGGGTCTGTGCTGGGTCCTTTGTTGTTTTTAATTTTTATAAATGATATTTCCGCAGTTGTCGAAAGCCCGGTTAAAATCAAACTTTTTGCAGACGATTGTTTAATTTACGCTCCTGTAACTAACGCAAACGACCAAATAAAAAAAAATTAGTCGCTGTCTGCAAGCCTTGCATAATTGGTGCACCCAGTGGGGGATGGAAATTAACTTTTCAAAGACTACGTTCACCCGTATAATCAAGAAAAAATCCGTACTCGCATATGATTATAAAATCGGAAATAGCCTTCTGACCAGAACACACAGCTTTAAATACCTGGGGGTGACTATTACCAGCGATTTGGGGTGGCACACTCATGTTGAGGAGGTGTGTTCAAAGGCCTACAGGAAGTTGTTTTACTTGAGGAAAAAACTCGAACATTCCCCTAGAGATGTCAAATCACTAAGGGTGTGGGAATATTCGAAAGTTTTGAATATTCGTCGAATATTAAATTCGCACTATTCGTATTCGATTCGAAAAAAGTGTATTCGAAAAGTTTGAATATTCGAATCACTTCGAATATTCGACAATATCTAATATTTGATTGGATTATCATGCAGAAAATAACTCTTCTTTAATATTTCCACTGGGTTCAGAGATATTAAAACGCTGCCCAGAGAGGCGATAAGCGTCAGAAGTGCACGGAGGCACTATGTCGGCCAGCGACGGTCAACAATCAGCAGCAAAGTTGACGTTCATGTAAACGTATTGCACGCTTTTCGTATGCTGCCGTAACGTGCTGCACTACCACACGTTCACTATGCGGGACCTCGTGTGCAGGAACGAAGCTTAACCGTTGCCGCGTTGTCTCATCAAAACATCGCTTGATAACGCGCGACCGTGCACGCGCGTGCTAAAGCAGAAACTTCGTCACCGTCGGCAAACGCTTCAGTTAGAAAACATAATAAGTGACAAAAAAAGTTCTAGTGGTAATTTGTACCATGACGTCGCATTTATTTCCTTTTACGAGGAAGTTCCGCACGTGAGCAGCCGCACAGTTATACAACATGATCGAAAGCGGTTAGTCCCAACTCGGGATTTAATTGCTACCTTGTTATGTCGTATTCCCGGCAAGTGTGCATTAAATAACTTGGACTGCATTCTAAACATATTGAATATATGAAACGGTAATCATGCGCCGACCTTTCAGTTTTATATATCTGTATATGCATATAAATATTTTTCGTGCTGGCCACCAGAGCGCATGAGTAGTGGTAGTGCGCCATGTAGTGCACAGTGCTACGTTAGTAGGGTCAGCGGCGTTGGCTAGTGCTGTCAGCCGCTACGATCAGTTCTGCTAGCTGCCATAAGTGCCATGGCAGATAGTGGAGGCTATGAGGATTCGCCTGCGAAACGGAGGAACAATCAAGACACGGCACCGAAACGGAGGGAAAGAAGCGCTATCTGGAAGCACTTTGTGAAGACATCATCGTCGTTGGCGCAGTGCAAGACATGCGGCGCAACACTTAAAACGCCGACGGGTACGACTAGTCCTCTTGTTAACCATCTAAAACAGCACCCAACCGCGATGATGGAGTACCGGATGGCTGCAGCAGGTGCGCCAGAGAAAGACCAGTCAATGATATTTGATTTTGTGCACCGTACTGACCGTTTGTCGGAAAAGAAAACTCAAGCACTCAATGCCAAGGTGGCTGCTATGGTAGCGCTTGATTAGCAACCATATAGTTTTGTTAAAGACCGCGGATTTAAGGAACTCATGGCAGAGGCTGTGCCTAACTATCGCCTACCGTCGCGCACCACGCTTTCACGTACCCTTGTTCCGCGCTTGTTTGATGACACACGGAAGAAAGTGAAAGACGAGCTCAGCAGTGCTTTTGAAGGGTGAACATCTGCAGTCACCTTTACCAGCGACATGTGGACATCACGCGCCAACGAGAGTTATGTGAGCTTCACTTGCCACCTTCTCACTCCAAGTTTTAGGATGAAGCGGTTCACGCTTAACACTCGCCACATGGAACTTGCTAGCCACTCCGCCGAAAACGTTGCGCAAATGCTTGTCGAGATGTGCGCGGAATGAGAAATACCGGATGGCTGCTGCAAATACATCGTCACAGATAACGGACGCAACATCCGTGCCGCGGTCAGAAGGCTCCCCGTGCGTGTTTCGCCCACACCTTGCAGCTAGCAATTCACGATGCAATCTCCAACACACCGTCAATTGACCGTCTGTGCAAGAAAGCGAGGCACATCGTGGGCCACTATAAGCACAGCTCGTCTGCGCAAAAGAGATTAGATGAGTACCAGAAGAAGATGGGCAAGGATCCACTTCGTCTGGTGCAAGATGTAGATACGAGGTGGAACAGCCAATACCTAATGCTGTCCCTCCTCTTGGACTTGAAGGAGGCTGTCTCTATTGAGCTGGCAACGTCAAATTGCAGCATTGGTGGTCTCTGCTCAGCAGAATGGAAAGAGGCTCTTGAATATCTGGACGCACTGAAGCCCCTATATGATGCAACTGTGATAACTAGCGCAGACAAATACCCATCACTTTCCACTCAGATACCAATTATTTTTGGTATGCTAAGTTGCCTCAGCAACTTTAGCGGCACAACAGGCTTTCATAAGGAACTGGCAAGGTCTCTCAATACCAGATTCCCCTTATATACCGAGGACAAAGAAGCATGCTTGGCTATGTTTTTGGACCCACGCTTCAAGTCAACGGTATTCAGAAACAACAAACAAAAGTTGGTGTGGCTGAAAGATCTGGTGTTTCAGGATGTTGCCCTAGGCCCTGCTGTGGAAGTCGTGCAGCCAGCAGCAAAAGTGCAGGAGCCACAACAGTGTGTGCAGCCATCCTCTGATGTTTGGAGTGCATTTTATAATCCTGCAAATAGTCAAGTAGCAAGTACACCACTGTCTACTTCAGAATGGGAAATTAAAGCGTATTCTGAAGAAGCCCTACTGAAGAAAGACAGTGACCCATGTGACTGGTGGCGGACTGTGGGCACCTTCAGATACCCCAGTCTGGCAAAGCTTTGCCCCAAGTACTTGCCCATACCAGCCACTTCAGTTCTAAGCGAGCGTGCCTTTTCAGTGGCAGGGGAGGTTGTCTCTGTTCGGAGGGAGCGCCTCCTGCCTGATGAATAATTTGAAGTGGTGGTCAGCACCAGATCAGTTAATTCGAAAACTTACTGATTTTGCTGCAAATTTGCAGAAACCCCAGCCCTTAGGAGCAACAATGCAATGCAGTGTAGCAATACTAATGATTGACAGGAGAAGCACCTCAGCTTCGATGATGTAGGCATCTTAAAGAAGAAAAATACTAAAAGAAGTGGTCTCGTGGTCAGCTCTAATGCGCATCTGTGGATTGGAAGACGTACTTTACTCCAATACTGTAGTGATATGTGGGCAGCGTGTCACATGCTTCTCGCAACAACAGCACATCATGATTCACCCATCCTTTCTGGGAATATAAAGAAGTTTATAAAGGATGGTCTGACAAAATTCGCGATGTATGTGAACCTCCGATTGGCCATTGCCCAGGCCATTCGTGCACTTGCACTGCTGGTGAAGTTCTGGCCTGCAACGCCTACTTCTAACACTTCAATGATAATGTTTTCCGGCCAAAACGCATCGCGAATTCCATCCCTTTGGCCATTAATAAATTCTTTATTTTACCAAAAAGAATGGGCAAATGGTTGCATCATGGCGCACTGACACTGCGAGGAGCAGCTGACATACTTCCCGCATGTCGCTTCTGTGTTGCAGTAAAGCATGCATTTTTTTTTTTTTTACACAGGTGCACACTTTTTTTTTTTTTCACTGGCAGCAGTGAGGTTCAGTGTTACATGGTGCTTACGGCGAATTGGGACCAGGCATTGCTACAAAACATAACCTTTTGGAGCTGCAAACTAGCTGACACAGCGAACGACCACCTCTGAGTACTTTCAGTAATTCAATGTTCCATTTGCATATTTCGCACGTTTCGCTTCAAGGTTTCAAATAGTACAAGTGCCACTCTGGTAACTTAGCTACCTGTTCCAGCAGGTGTCATTGTCAGCCAGACCTTAGAAGCGCCACAGTTGTATCCGGATTCGCGACCTAGAGGTACGAGAGAAAGAGAGATCGGAAGCCTTCACGATGTGCAACCTTGTCAAATATTTAGTGTTGGTGGGCCATCTGTATTTGAATAATGATGGAATGTCATTTTTACATAGAAATTTAAATATTAGACTTGGGCACAATCGATGACGTGATGCAAATGGTTGTTTGCCTGTTGTGTGCTAAGCACATGCCACCGCTTTCTTTCTTTCTTTCTTTCTTTCTTTTATCCTGTACATATGAGTCATGTTTTCATTATCAAATGCTCATGTTGTGTACTACATGTTTTTTTGGTAGTATTTCTTCCTGTTCAGTGAGCGTGTCGCAAGTGTCAGTTACGTGCAACCAACTAGCCCCTATTCTAGTTCGTCATGCATTCCACTTTTTGTATGTTTTGTTAATTTGAAAACCCGCTTAATTTGAAGGGTTGTCGCAGTCCTCAGTGGCTTCAAATTAACAGGGTTTTACGGTGTTGTGCTGGCCTAATATATAACATTGTCTTGTAATGAAGCCAGAGACTTAAAATGACAGTGAAACTTTATTTGGGCCGAGTTGTTACATAATCGTGAGGTTGGAGTTCGAGCACGAATACACAATATGCCCCACGACACCAAGGCACAACCCACACAAGCACTGCATCTTTTTTTCGTGAGGAGTCTTGTGTGTTTCCATTACTACTTTACCTCAGAATAACATGACAAGTTTCAAGGAAATTTTATTGAGCTAGAGTTGTCATATTGCAAAAAAAGGGGGAGTGAGGTCAATGATATCACACTGACGTTTGGTGGTTGTAGTTTCAGAATGAAATTCGAAAGGGAGACATTGACCTTCATTTTGTCGTGTGTTTAAAATCCGTTATAGTGAAATTAATGAAGCATGCAATTCCTCAACTGAAACTGTGCCAAGAAGCAATACAGAAAAAAAAGCCGAATTCGTCAGGTCTAATAAAAAAAATAGTGTTCCATTGCCTCTGGCAGTAGTATGTGTGCAGCGCTTGTGAAGGCTAGCCAAGAAAAAGGGAGAGAGCATTCTTTTGAAAGTGAAGCTTGCTTCCTGAAAGCACGGTAACAGTCACTTGAATTTTTAGTAAGATGCCCAATATGTAGTAAAGAAACTTGAACTTTTTCAATTGAGTGCTTATTGATGCCTTACAACTTCCATCAGTCAACACAAGAGAATATGTCAATACAAATACACGTATATAAAGCCTTCATTCTGCAGGCCACATAAAATATGCTGATGTTCAAGGTGGCTAATTCATGGATAGCATATCCAGTGCATCATCATAGAGGAATCTGGTTTGCATTTTGAATGCTGATCTGCCTGCCTTCGTTTAGTGCGTAAATGGAATGAAGGCATTAGACATCTTCATTTGTGCTTTTTAACTTGCCTGTTTAGGTTTTCAGCCTCAAGTGTTCTACATGCACATTCGACAACAGGGATGTCAACAAAGAACACCGTTCTGAGTCCCTATAATATCGCTATTGCTTTTTCTGCCAAGTTTCTGATAGGGTAGCTTTTTTATTGCAAACACATTCATACACAGACAAGTGAACACCCTGGCACAATGAATGAAGGAAGGTAATGTTTAAAGGCCTGTTTATTTGGCACACCCTTGATGAAAACCAGCAGGCCAAGGAAGGTACAGGGCACGTTAATAGTACTGTTAAATGTGTATTGTAATAATTAATATATAGATTTGAAGAAAGTAAAGTGGACAAAAAGGCAACTTGCTGCTGGCAGGGACCAAACCCGGGACCTTTGGATCTGAAGGTCGCAGGTTTGCAAAGGAAGATTTAGCCTGTATAGTTGCTTTTAGGTGGGAAAGAAACCATGTGTTAAGAACTCTCTTTTTTTTTTCTTTACATGATAACTGTTTCAGCACCCACCAAAAATAAAAGGGGAAGATCTTGTAGTAAAATATTGTGTGTAATGGAAATTACAAATGTGGGAATAACTCGCAAGCAAAATGTCAAATATTAAATTTTGCTTTCTCTTATCCTCCTTTCTTAGGGATTTGATGGTCCTTGGTATCGCTACTTTTTGCGTTTTGTCCTGCTATTCTCCTATATTGTTCCAATAAGGTAAGTGTGTGCTATTTCTGTTTGACTCAAATGGAGCCAAATGAGGAAGCAGTATTCAAATGATTCTCGGTAACTTCTTGTCATGCAGCCTTCGTGTAACCCTGGATATGGGAAAGATGGTGTACTCTTGGATGATACAACAGGACAAGGACATACCTGGGACAGTTGTGCGTTCCACCACAATTCCAGAGGAAATGGGCCGTATAGTCTATCTTTTCACTGATAAGACTGGCACTCTGACCCAGAATGAAATGGTATGTTCTGTAAAATGTGGAACTGTAAATGTCAAGTTGTTAAATGTCAAGTGTAAATGTCTAGTTGTTGGTGGTGCTGCTGGAGACTATCGTACAAAAGGAACTAAAGAAAAGTGCGTACAAGCAACGCATGTAACTGCTGTTCCTAAATTATCTTTTGGTAAGCCAGCAAGTGCAACCATTCATAAATAGCTTAACTTAAGGAAGTACTAAATGCAGCTGCCAGGTGATTCAAAGGCTTTGGCAACATACCAGTCCTTCTAGACTGGTTAACATCCCTGCCTTTTTTTTTCTTCCTGTTGTTTCCTTCCTTCTTGGCGACATTGCCACTCTAAAGGTGCTTCTCGATTCACTCATCACTGCTTGTGGAACATGAGTACATGCACAATCAAGAGGCCTTCCTAGTTTTTGAAGCAACACAGTGGCCCTCTTTCTGATAACCTTAATTACAAGTAGTATGCTTCACTGCACGGTGGTTAGTTCTTTTGGCTGTTAGTGTTTCTCGCCACATTACACGGCTGTGCCGCGATGACGCTTACTGAAGCTAATCTGGCATAATAAAGCACAGGTAAAATTCCTGGTGCACAAGACATCTATATTTTACAACATACACTTTGCTCATTTTCCTCGATAGCTTGCACTGTCCTTCAGTAGCTGCGCTGCCCTTCCTGGCTTTATGACATGATGGCTGCACGACGCTTTAGTGTGCTTTAGTCTCTGCACGCTGTTCGATCAAGCTCATCTGCCAAAAGCAGTGCCTTCGTGTCAGCATGAATATTTCTATTTGTGCAAGTGATTGCAGGCCACTTAGGATAATAGGCACTTGAGAGATGCAGTGCAGTGTATCATTTAGTATATGTAATGTTGAAGTTGACTGCAGTTCATTATATGTATGTACATGCAGCATAATGGCATACTTTTCCAAAGAATTTTCAAGGAGGTGTTCCTGCTGATTCGATATAGTAAATAATGGGATATATCCTGGTTGTGTATGTCTGGGTTCAACTGTAGCGACTTGTTCTGGACATGCATGATAGCTAGGATATGAGAAATGCTTTCGAGCCAATGCCATTGAAATAGCTACTGCTATGGGCATTTGCCAGGTCTTTTTTTCTCTTACTGTTAAAATTCTTTCTTTCTTCAGGTGCTGAAAAAGCTTCATCTTGGCTCAGTGTCCTATAGCTCCGAATCTTTTGGTGAAGTGAAAAGTAACCTGAAGGCTGCATACACCCCTGGAGCCTCCACAGTGACACCTTCTGCTGCTAGCGCTACCCAGGGGGTTCGCGTACGGCGCAACATGGCCACTCGAGTGCAGGAAGCTGTTAGAGCTGTGGCCCTGTGCCATAATGTTACACCTGTCTATGAAAATGGTGATAGTGATTCTGATGAGCAGGCAATGGCAGAGCTTTACCAAAAGCAGCCCACCTACCAGGCATCTAGTCCTGATGAGGTATGAACTCGCCACTTTTTTTTTCCAATATTTATGTCATAATAGTTCATTTGGAAATTATAATTTGGAGTGCATTTTGCTATTTTTACATTTTCAGGTGGCTTTAGTGACCTGGACTGAGAGCGTGGGCCTCGAGCTTGTCTACAGGGACCTCAGTTCGATGAAGCTCCGCACTCCACATGGAAATATCCTACACTACAGTATACTGCAGACCTTTCCCTTCACTTCAGAGCGAAAGCGCATGGGTATTGTTGTCAAGGTTTGCGGCAGTTCTTGCACATCTTAATTTGCAATGCAGATAAAGCCCAATCGTGTTCTAGCTTAATATTTAGCAGTATTTTTTCTTAACGTTTATAGCGATGCATAATTGGTCTGTAACAGAGGTCACAAAGATTGTGCAGTTGGTGCATATTGTCATAAGGTTGTAATGATTCTTGATCTGAATGGTTAATGATATAATTAAGGAATGTTTTTCAGGGAACTTTGCCCATCATGGCAAGATGACAGTTCTATAGCATCTTTACTTAAAGCGTGAAAGGCACAGCACTTGCATTTTGTACTCATTCTTCAGTTTCTCAGTCATTTCATTCATGCTGTAAGTAAACATGTATTACTGGTTACACTAGAAAAGACTATAAGCTTACAAGCATGACAGTAACCTTCATAAAACAAGTTTATAATTGTTGCATACATTTAAAAGTGTAGTCCATTCAAACATAAATGTGCTAGTAGGGCTTATGATTTATCAGATATCTTTTCTGGGATGCTGGCACTGGGAAAACTTCCTGAAGTACTGTAAGTGCAGTGAGGCTTGTGCTATATATAAGGTATGCACTATTATTTCCAGGATGAAGGCACTGGCGAGATATTCTTTTTCATGAAGGGTGCTGATACTGTGATGAGTGGTATTGTCCAGTATAATGATTGGCTAGATGAAGAGGTAAGCGGGGAAAGTTAAGGGCTTTCTAATTTCAAGAATCTTTTTTTTTGCATTTTACAATTCAGACAACTACAGTTTTGAACTGATGTTGATTTTCAGTGTGGCAATATGGCTCGTGAGGGATTGCGCACCCTTGTCGTAGCTAAAAAAAATCTCACCGAGGAGCAGTATCAAGAGTTTGAGGTAGGTGTCAACCACGCAACGGGACTTTGCTTTTGTGGTAAATACCAGTATGGACTGCTGTAGTAGTTTGGATTTGTGGTTTTATAGTGCCGACTGTTCTAAAGTTGTTTCTGAATATTCATATAATGTTAATTCCAAAACCATAGGCTTTCAACATAATTACCCAGCACAAGAAAACGAGTAGTTGCAGTGTAACTACGGAAGGAAGAAACATAGACTGGAAATTGTAAACTAAACTATCATGTTAACTCAGCTGTTCAAGGCCATCTGGGTATAGTAGAAGTTGTAGTTGCAAACCAGAATTTGAAAAGTGCACTGTTGTCGCAAAACATTGTCAGTCGCTAACATGCAAGATCATCGAGGCTAATGAAATGCAACTTCTGGGTGACTTATGTGTTAGCATCCCTTTGGTTGTGCTCACAAAAAAAAAAAAGAAATACAGTATCTGACTGTGGCGCGATAGATTTGTGCTGAGGTGTGCTCTTGTACCCACTTAAGATGTTGAGCATATGGATGTAACACATAGGTTTTGCGGTGGTACTGTGGTGTGCTGCTTGCTATCATGTGTATATATTTCCAGCGCTTTCGCTAATGGCTCGTTTTAAAAATTTAGTTTTAAAGTCGACACCCTTTCCTGTCCATGTTTCTTTCTTCCGTATTTACACTGTAACTACTCATTTTCTTGCGCTGTGCAAATATGTTGACTCCAAATCACCAACTAGCCCAAGCATCCGTCTTATATTATGCTCTCGTGTTCTATGTGTTAAACTTATTTCTGTATTCATTGCAACCCACATTTATAGTGCAACATCCTACTTTAAGCTACGATAAAATCTTGAGAAACATTGCTATAATTAAGGACACGAATTTCGTATCAAATTGTGTCTTCGGCAGTGCTTTGCATGCAGTATATTTTGTACATTGCAGATGACAACAAAAACAGTTGTCCTAAAATAGTATGGTTATACTAGACAATAAATGTGTAGTATAATGCTACAAGCTAAATTACCTGTATAAAGCAAGAAAGTCAACGTGGTCAATCACCTTTTGGGTATTATATTGCAACCATTATATTGAAGATTTGGCGGCAAACTTGCCTTTTTCACCAAAACATTGTGTGTCCCTGGCAGCATGTTTTAGTCTTTTAAAGCAAGTTTATGTCGGAACACCGGTCTAAGCTCATCACTTCAACTTTAGGTGATAAGGCTACAAGTCTCGCCAGTGCATGAATAACATAGCCATACACAGGAAATCTCTTTTTCATTGAAGCACAGAGCTGCTAAAGCCTGTGAGCACGAACCAGAAGGCAGGTGTGTGCTAGCTTCTGTAAGCGGCTCATTCTGCAGGCAATGCACCAGTCAGTTACGACCACAGAAGCCCCTTGGAGCTCAGTGAGATCTGTACATGCAGTGTTCATAATTGTACTGAAGCATCTGCGAGTGTGTAGCTTAATGCATTTGTCTGCTTAGCCTTCATTAAAGAAATGCATGCAGAAAAAGGAATCGTTTATTTTTTTTTAGCGAGCTTCTCTGATGTCAGCTTGGCCGGAATAAAGTTTTACAAGTTTCAGTCTGGTTCTTTTGCCTTATTTAATGTTTTGAGGGATGCAACTCTTATAACAGAGTGACATCTGGAATGTATAATGAAGAGGCTTGTGCGAATAGTGAAAGTTAGGTTTGAAACAAATTCGAAGCGAATGTTCTTTTAAGTAATTTGGAATTGAATTCACATGGTATTTGTCATATATTATAAAGAAAAATGGGCATATTTTTCATAAACCAACTAACCTGCACAATATTTTCAAAAAATTTAAACTAGACCTGTGCAAATGCCATTCGTCTTGGTTCAAGTAAGTATAAACAACTTTGAATAGTAGCGGGATTTGACTTTTAGTGCAGTTCCAGTGATAACCTGTAAATTATGCTAAATTTTAAAATTTGCAATACTTAGAGCATATAAGGTGGCATAACATGGTTTTAAACTTAAAGAATAATGAATCGATATGAGGGTAATATGTTCATTTAACCTTTAAGTGGGGCTTTGCAGCAGTGTGGATTTCATTTAAATAGATGTTTTCACAGCTTAGCAACCCTTCACTGCAGTGAAATGATCTTTTCAAAAAGTTAGAATATACAGGTAAATGGGTGCTTTTACGGCTTTGCATTCCTCCACTGCAGTGAAACCACCTTTACAGTGAGTTATATGCAGACTAGTGTACACTTATTCGTTTTGTCTTCAAAATTTTGGATTATTTAAATTTGATCTCAAAATAATTTCAATACAGTAATATCCGTCTGAATATTTGCACAAGCTTAATAATGAATATTTTATGTCCAACCTAGTTACAAATTACAGCATGATTGGACTGCATGATGGTGGCATGTATATAGTTACTTCAAAATTTGCAAACAAGATGGATGGTTGGGAAACACGCAGACTTGAAGTGATGGGAACTTGTTGAATAAAGAATATGGCAGAGGCCAACGTTTTGACTAGTGTACTTGTCTTTGTTATGGCAGCAACTGTTTCTCATGCGTATAGTGTGTTGGGCAGTCCTGTTATTACTGACTGTCAGTACTAATACAGCTTTTAGCATTCTGGAAGGCAGCTTTTTGATTATATTTAACCATTTTGCTCTTCCCTGCCAGGCTCTGTCATGTCTGCAAGTATGCATCATTATATTCTTTTGTTATAAAGTAGCTGAGTAGCTGGACACAAAGATGCTGTAGATGTGTTCTTTTTAGTCACATACAATTCTCATGCCTTGAGTTTTTTTCTTCCTATATTGTTTCATAGCAGCCTATTTTCAATGTCACTTTTGTTCTCAGCAGCACATCTGAAGCTGACATTTCATCTTGAGCCATGTCTCTTACACTTACTTTTAAGTTTGTGGTAGCACTATATCCATCAAGAATGCCTTGGAAGCATAAAAATATTCATTAAATCTAGCATGTTCATAAGATTGAAGTTATTACTTGTTGCCTTGTATCTAAATGAAAAGGGTCAGTTCATCTTATGAGAGCCTCCTGTGTAACTTAGATTCTTAAGGGTACATATTTAAGGCCCCCCGTAAAAATGCTGGCGACCTTGACGCAAAATGTGCCTGGATGAGAAGTTTTTTTCACGGATGTTCATAAAAACATATTTAAAAAATCAATGTGTGCGTACCTGATGCCACCTCTCTGCTTTACTCTGCAGAGTAGCAGGTGTTCTTGCATTTAATAGAGGGTACACATGCACTGCAGATTTATGTCAAACAGCTCAGTTGCTGCGGTATAAGCATTTACTGGCAAAGCTAGTCTGTGATGAGGAGGTGAGAAATAGAGCTGCCCACCCTGGTGACTTACGGAGATAGTTGCTCAAGTGTCATTTTGGAAGAAGGATGTGCCTTTGCTCATGTCTATGAGCACAATGCTGAAGGCTAGAGGATCCTGAACTGCAGAAGAGGGAAAGAAAACATTAGGGAGTTTTCGAATAGTGTACACTAAGTTAGCAGGTGTCGCGGCCGTAGCGTTTGCATGTGAGCGCTGTATAAGTTTTCGAATAGTGTTGTCCATAAGGGCGTGTGATCTGCTCGAGGTCACCGCAAAGGGGCTTTGTGGACCTTGTGGGCTGCATGCTATCTCTGATTTCCTGCGGGGGGACCAAAAGCACTAACAGCGGTTAGCATTATGGTGCATGCACAGTGGCAACGACCGCAATGAATAGCGTGCACAAAGCTTTGTGTGTGCTATTCGAAAACTCTCTAATGATAGGCACAATGAGCATAGATACATGCACAACACATGGATACATGCACAACACTAAAGGGGGCTCAGACAAGGCATTGAGAGCATTTAATGCTTTAATGCTAAGAACATGTTAGTGGCTCATCTTGTCCTATATGGGTGCAGCAAGGCTTTTGCCTTCTCGTGTTACAAGAGTGTCACGCCTGTTGAACCTTTTTGTTTCCATAATTGTGCTTACTTGTCTTGCAGAGTCGTTACAACCAAGCCAAAGTAGCTATACAAGACAGGAGTGCTCGAACATCAGCAGTCATCGAAACGCTTGAGCGCGACCTCGAGCTTCTCTGCCTCACTGGTGTAGAAGACAAACTTCAGGATAAAGTCAGGCCAACCCTTGAGCTTCTGCGCAATGCTGGCATAAAGGTAATAAAGGTACACTTAGCAGTGGCCTAGACCGGAAGTCATTTAGGGGGATGTCTTTATGAGCAGAATGATTGGCTGCCGCTTGGGACATACTGTGCTCTTTTGAATAGACAGTAGGGTGTTTCACTTGGAAATGGCACGTTTTCAGTTGTTTTGCCAGGGGCTAGTAATAACTATACAGATAAAGAGACCCCACCTCCTATAGCTTCAAGCTTCAAATTCTTCACCTTCCTATACCAATTAGAGAACAGTGTTTATTATACAGATGTGCAGCATGGCACACCTTATAGTGTGAGTAACCTGCACTTTTGCTGAAGATACTTTGCTGAAAGTGTATGATCTTTCCTCAGTCTTTTCATTTGGTGCTTAGACTTACAAGTATGTTTATGTAAGTCCCTTTTTACTTGTAACTGTCTGTTGGCAGTGCAAATAAAGTGCATTTACAAGAAATATTTTTCATTAAAATTTATTGGAAAGATGTGCAAATAGTAGGAGTCTGCAAATATTTGAAAATTTTAAATAACGAATTGAATAATACCGTGTCTGATTTGGTAATCTAACCAAATAGTACATGTTTGGAACTACCAAATAGTTTTCGAATAATCAGCACCGAAAGGAAAACCCCAAAACAAACAAAGCCTTAGAACAGCTATAGGTCATTTCTCTTCTTTTAATCCAGAAGTGATCTGCACGCAGCCCAAACAATTACTGGGCTTTTAATGCTATATGGACTGCCAGATAAACATAGTTCTTTTGAAAACTCCACTCATGCTCACTTTTTATTTTGCTGAGCTGTATTGCACTAATCAGCTCTTGTCTTTATCTTGGGATCACTGAAGGTGCGAACTACGACTGATTGTAGCTTCATGGCTCACAACTAATGCAAGTGTTGCATTTGCGTAAATTGTTCTTGCAGATGCAGCTTGAAACGCCAATTGCTAAATGCTTTCAGTGCGCAGGCCATGTTGTGATAACAGGCTGATCTGCTTCATAACATCTTTAGTGGTATCTGCGGTGTTTGGTTAAAAAGTGTTTAGCTTTTGTATTCCAATTTTATTTAAAATCAGGCAGCAAATCGTATGTTGATAACATTGGTGAATGCTGTATTTTAACCTACAGTTACAGAATATTACGAAGGCTGTAGTTCCTGCTGTATACAGGGTTGCCTTAGTTTTCGTAATTGTATTATTTTAAGTCTAACTGTGATGTTTTTTGGTTAAAGTTATTGAGCATTTGTTTCAAATAAAATGTTGTGTTCTAGGACTGTTTTGAAATTGGTCTACTCGCTATTTGAAAACTACTCGAACAGTATTGGATTACTATTCATGTTCGTTTCAATGTTATCACTATTCGATTCGGTTCCAAAATTTCATATTCGCACACCCCTAGCAAATAGTCATAGTATAATGCTCAGATACAGTATCAGTGAATTGAAACATGAAAACTTAGGCTAAACAATGCATATGCTTTCATTTCCAGCATCTATCGTTCATGTTATATTGATGTCATTTTGACTCGCATCATAGCCAACATTACCTTTAGCAGCTAGATTTGCAGTGACATGGTGCAGTTATATCAAGCAATCACTCATAGAAGTCATTATATTATTTACAATGTGGTGTTATAATCCATAAATACAGTACCTTTACTTATACCAAGCCTTCTTGAACTTTTTGGCTTTGAGGGAACTGCCTACTTTCCCAAGAATATTCGTTAACTCTTTTCTTAGTCTTTACATCATGCTTATACAGAGACATGAATCAGCATATTGGTGTGCAGCGTATTGGTGAGAATTTGAAACAATGCATGAATTAGTGTATCTATTAAGCGGGAATGTGTGTCCCTGTGGATCTGTTTAGAGAGGGAGCTTCAGGATGCCTGCTGTGCACTTGAGCTTGTGTTATGCAGGATTGAGACTTGTGTGTTTTAAAAGCAAAAGTAATTGTGTATCTTTTCATAAGTGACTTGTTGACTGTCTTGTTGGTCGAGGTACTCATATTTAAATGTCTTGCATTATAAATTTGGGCATGAGTTAAACTTGATAGCCTCATGGCTGCAGGGGCATGTTGGTTGAGGTACTCATATTTAAATAACATTGCACTGTAAATTTGGGCATGAGTTAAACTTGATAGCCTCATGGCTGCAGGGGCATATTCAGAGTATCCCCTATCAGTAGCTCAGTTTTGCAATCTCTTAAAATATCAGTGGAAGAAGCTAAATCATTGTTTAACTTGAAATATTACCTTGTTAATAATAATATATCATGGAGGGAGAAGGAAAAACACTGGAGGGAGCATGACGTCATGCACCCAGCCTTGGCAAGCCAACCAATTTTGAAGCCATCAAAGTCGGCCCAACACGGGACCTTTTGCGTGAAATCATGCCAGCAATGAGACTTGCTGATACTTCGGAGTACGACGCTTGGTACCTTTTAATCGACACGTGTTGGTTCGGCGCAGACCGGCCGGCTCACGCAGGTGGTTCAAAGGCGGAACAGCACCGAGAGTACTAAAAGCTACCGCAAGCTCTGATGTTTTGATTACGTGTTGGACCGACAAAGGGGGCTTCACTCGTGTGACGCAATGCTCCCTTCTTTCTTTTTCTTCCTCCATGTAATATGGTACCACGATATGATTATGAGGCACGCCGCAGTGAAAAGCTCTGGAAATCCTCAGCACCTGGTGTTTGTTACGTGCACCGACAGCGCCTAGTAAATGGGCCTGTTGAATTTCACTTCCATGGAAATGCGAGAATCAAACCCTCCACTTTAGTGTTAACAGCCCAGCACCATGACCACTGTACCGCTGTGGCAGGCTAAGTTCTTGGTCATATTCAAATATATACATGTTTGTGTTACCTTTATATTCTAATAAAGCAAATATTTGCTTCTTACTGCATTTTGCTTGTAAGAGCTATAAGTTAGCTTGTTGTGGGTGCACTTAGTGGGTGTTTGTGAGGCTTGTGCCAATAGTGAATTTTAGGTTCGAAAGGAATTTGAAGCAAATAGTCATTTTGCAGAATAATTTTGAATATAATTCGAATAGCATAATATCAGATACAAAAAGAAGAAAAATAATGAGCATATATGTCATAACCCAACTAACCTGCACTATTTTTTTCATTGAAATAAAACTTCTGCTAATGTTATTCTTTTAGGTTCAAAGGAAGTGGAATTAACATTTAATGGTAGCAGGATTTGACTTTTGGTAGAATGCAAGTGATAACCTGTGAAATATGTTACATGTTAAATTTACTGTACTTATGGGATATAGGCCAATATAGCAAGCTTTTAAACTTGAAGAATTATTAATCGATATGAAGGTAATATGTTGACATTCAAATATGAATTGTGGCTTCATGACAGTGTGGATTCTCTGTGGAAAGGTGGAAAGGTATATTCGTTGTATAGCATTCCTTCACTGCAGTAAAACCATCTTTACAGGGGGACTAGTATACACCTATTCGTTTATTTCTAATACTATGAAATTTCCAAGAATTTAAATTCAAATTGAAGTGAATTTGAACATTGTGATATTTGTTTGAATATTCAGTGTGTTTTGATATTCACATGAGCCCAGCATTTGTAATTGTTCTTGAGCCTCTGCGCATGCACTTTTGTTGTGTAGCTGTGTAGCTCTCGTACTAGTAGTTTTGACTTGTGCAAGGGTCATTCCACAACAACTGTCCCAAACTTGGTGCTTGACCATCTGCGATTTACTTGAAAAAAAATTCAGAACTATCCGCTCGAAACCATAGGTGTTCCCAGAAACATTTTTGCAAAATAAATTTTCAAGTACCGCAAGCCTTATGTGAATTTTTTTTGGAAAGCTTGAAACAGTAGCTCATAAAACATATTGTCAAAAAATCAATTCTTTTTAAATAAGATTAAGACAATTTTTTCCTTTAGAACAATGGTAGGCGCTTCACTTAAAATAAGTATTATGAGCTTTTAGGCTTTCGTGAATCTTTTCATGTGGCCTCGATTATGAAGAATATGGTCCATATTAGGGATTTTTTCATAGGAAGACAGCATATGGCAAAATATGTTAGTTGGCATTAGCACATTTCTAGAATGTTTTACTGTACACCAAAAATAATTTTAGGCATATACAGTGCAAAATAAAGTTTACAGGTGGTGACAAAGTTCAAAATATGAATATTTTTGCAAATGTTTGGCTGTGAATTCAACATTGAGGCTGTCCTACTAAAAATATGCCCAATAGCAGATTTACTAGCGATGTTCATTGGCTGCTATGAGAAAGCTTTATCAAACTTGTCTTTGTTTTAAGCAAAACAATTTTTTTTTTAATTTGTGTGTTACTGCTCTCGGGGTTTGCACGTGTTTATATGCCGTAAAAATGCGTCCTAGCGGTAAGTACAAGCTGCACGGACGTGGGGATTATCTGGACAAAATAATAAACTTTGTCCATGCTTATTTAATTTATTTACAAGCTTGTATTACCCTTAGTTAACGAGAGACACGAGATCTACTAGACTGCATTTAGCCACATGCAGCTGTTCGCTGGCAGCCTGCATAGTATGTTTACACAGAACCGGAAAGTGGTACTGATGTGTACAACACACTGCTACCTGTATTTAACATTTAGAAGTAGGAAGAGCATTACTGTTAAGAAATTGATCTATATAAATAAAATAAAATGTTTTGGACCGCGGACAAGCTGCAGTTAGGACCAACATAATCATATATAATTGACCATTTGGCACCGGTGACCATATGTTGATGTCCCGCAGGGGCACCTGCGCAAGTAGGCGTTTGGTGTGTAGCGACACCACGGACCCGAGCTAACGGGGCAGTTTTGACTCTCCCACGCCTAGCCGTGCGTGGCTTTGCCGTGTCCGGGGAAAAGGGGATCCTGGGTGTTCAGCCAATGCTGGGTGATTGGACCTTTAAGGCCCCCGGCAGAGGCTTTGGCCCCGGCTTCACGTAGACGGCACCCCTGGGCTGACCCACCCAGGGGAAATCGGCAGTCGCCTTTTCCTATCTCTCTCTTCCTACATCTTCGTCTTTATCTCTCACTTTTTATCTATGCTGTCATCTTCTCCTTTCTGTTTACTTCCGAATTTCGTGGCGGCGAGGGTTAACCCTGTGTAGTTACCCAACCTTGGGTACTTGTATTCGGTTATAGCGGCGATGCATGGCTGGCGTCTCCAAGTGTTCCAAGTGTTCACTAGTCAACCTTGTAGCGTCCCTTTGTTGGGCTCGGTGGTGGGTGGCCACCATCGCCGCCGAACTTTATTGTATTTTTATGGCAAAATCTTTTCCCCACTTTTCTGATCGCTCCCTAAAAAGGTGGTGCACCGAAGATACTTTCCTGCCTAACATACCAAAGCCGACATTCCCAAAGTACCATGCAATCCACAGTCAAAACGAAAAGAAGACAGTCCGAGCCATTTCACCTTTCCTCGTTTCAAACTGCCCCGCCGTGGTGGTCTAGTGGCTAAGGCACTCGGCTGCTGACCCGCAGGTCGCGGGTTCAAATCCCGGCTGCGGCGGCTGCATTTTCGATGGAGGCGGAAATGTCGTAGGCCCGTGTGCTCAGATTTGGGTGCACGTTAAAGAACCCCAGGTGGTCAAAATTTCCGGAGCCCTCCACTACGGCGTCTCTCATAATCATATGGTTTTGGGACGTTAAACCCCACAAATCAATCAATCAATCATCATCGTTTCTAAAACTCTCACAGAAGCAATAGGCCCAGGTTATAAATTTAGTGACAAAGATGGGAAGTGGCGATCTTTTTCTCGAGGTTCGTGACAAAGCTCAGTATGAAAAGCTGTCTAAGCTTGTAGCCTTTGGGGAAACCCCTGTTTCGGTGGGCCCACACAGGTCCATATACACGAATAACAATAAGGCGCAACAACAAACTGACCCCTACAAAGCACGTAATAATCACCTTCGGAACAAGTGACCTACCAGAATCAATCGAAATCGGCTATTATAAGCTTCGTGTAAGACCGTAGATTCCCAACCCTCGTCGATGTTTCAAGTGCCAACGTTTCGGTCATGGATCCCAGAGTTGTAGAGGGTGTGCCATTTGCACAAAGTGCGCATTCATTCAACACATATCGGACAACTGCACCTCAGAAACAACTCATTGTTTGAACTGTGAAGATCACGCTGCCTACTCACGATCATGCCCCGCATGGAAAAAAGAGAAACAAATAGTAGAACTTAAGGTTAAATTCAATCTCACATTCCAAGAAGCACGCCAATGTTTCGCAATACACAACCCATCTTATCCCTCCTTTGTAGATGTGACGCGCCGGGGCGCCGCGCCACATGCCTCGGCACCCGCGAATGTCACACAGTGTGTGGCCACGGTCGTGCCGCCAGCGCCCCCGGCTGGAGCAGCCTGTACTGCTCCGCCACCTGACAAACAGGGCCGGCAGACCCCAGTGTCTGCTGAACCTCGGACCACTGCAGGCGCAGTTAAGTCCCAAAGTTCAGTGAAAGTGCCTGCCCAGCAGGCACCATCCACCACCTCACAAGAGGTGATGGATACAAGTCCCACTCCTCCGGCGCCTCAGACGCCGAAAGATAGGCGCAACTCCTTGGAGCGCGCCAAAAAAGAAAAACCTCGAATCACAGGGCCCTCAAAAGGCCCTGTAAACTAATGCAACACCTCTGTACACACAGCACCACACTACATTAAAATGACACAAATACTACAGTGGAACGTCAGAGGACTGTTGAGAAACCTCGACGACATCCAGGAACTTTTACACAAACATACACCTAAGGTGCTGTGCGTACAAGAGACACACCTGAAACCTAAACACACCAATTTTTTACGTCACTACGTTATCTTTCGGAAAGACCGGAATGATGCCATTGTGCCATCCGGTGGTGTTGCCATTATAGTAAATCAAGGGATTGCATGCACTCACCTACCACTACAAATATCCCTTGAGGCGGTGGCTGTTCGAACAGTTCTTTTGAATAAGCTCGTCACCATCTGCTCTCTCTACATACCTCTCCACAACACCGTCTTCAAAAGCATGAATTCCAGTCCCTCCTAGAGAAACTTCCAGAACCTTATTTTCTCCTGGGAGATTTCAATGCACATAGAAGTCTGTGGGGTGACTCTCGCTGCGATGCTCGAGGTCGCCTGATTGAACAGCTCCTTTTTTCTTTCGGTGCAAGCCTGCTGAATCGGAAAGAGCCAACATATTGTTACGTGGAAAATAACAGTTGCCAGTCCGCAGCCACAACGCAGCTCACCGACAACGTCCACTTCTTCACTCTCAGTCTGAGGCACCTTACTTGGGTATGCCCCACTATGCCCTCTTTCAGTCAGACGAAATCACGTAACACGACCCCGGTGGCAAAAGCGCCGACCCGGCGAGTTTACGGGGCCACAGCAGGAGCAGTGTGGTAACGCTTGAGCCTTGATGCGTGGACGATGTCCCTTGACAGCAGAGCGGAAGAGGTTGATGGATTATCAGGGACAATTTCATATGTAGTGCCGGTCACTCGTCTAAGCACGTGGTATGGGCCCGTGAAACGAGAGAGAAGTTTTTCTGAAAGGCCTGCATGTCGCGTAGGGGACCAAAAAAGAACGAGGGAACCTGTTGGAAAATGTTTGTCGCGATGCCGCTCATCATAACGATGCTTCTGCGAGTCTTGGGACGCCATTAATCTGCTGCGGGCAAGCTAACGAGCGTGGTCAGCTCGGGTATTAGCGTCGCGTGCATATTCAGAAGTAGACTGCGCAGCGGCTGGCAGGAAGGTATCCAACGGCAATGTTGGTTCGCGTCCAAACAGAAGGTAAAATGGCGAGTACCCGGCAGTGTCATGCCGGGAGGAATTGTATGCGAACGTCACGTAGGGTAGTGCAAGGTCCCAATCACGATGGTCGGCCGAGACGTATTTCGATAGCATGTCTGTCAGGGTGCGGTTTAAACGTTCTGTAAGCCCGTTTGTCTGGGGGTGGTACGATGTCGTGAGCTTATGTTGGGTAGAGCAGGAACGCAGGATATCGTCAACCACTTTCGAAAGGAACGTACGACCTCGGTCCGTCAGCAGTTGACGAGGGGCTCCATGCACTAAAATGAGATCGCGTAGTAAAAAATCAGCGACCTCTGTAGCGCAGCTTGTTGGCATGGCTCGCGTAACTGCATAACGGGTCGCGTAATTCGTAGCCACCGCGACCCACTTGTTTCCGGAGGCGGAGGTTGGGAAGGGACCGAGAAGGTCCAAACCAACACGGAAGAATGGCTCTGATGGGATGTCGATGGGCTGAAGATATCCGGAAGGGAGTCCCAACGGCTTTTTGCGACGCTGGCAAATTTCACAAGCGTTGACATAGCGACGTACAGAGCGTGAAAGGCCAGGCCAGTAGAAGCGGCGACGGACACGGTCATATGTGCGAGAGACACCAAGGTGACCTGCGTTTGGCGCGTCATGGAGCTCGCGTAGGACTGTGGAACGCAGGTGCTTTGGTATGACCAGAAGTAGGTCGTGACTATTGGGCGATAAATTACGCCGATATAAGGTGTGGTCCTTTAAGGTAAACGTGCGAACAGAAGTGTCTTGCGGTGAAGATTCGAGCTGTTGTATTAGGCGGCTGATATCCGGATCGCGACGCTGCTCGTCCCCGAGATGAAGCAGCTGGGAGATGGAAAGGACGCAGCCCACAGAATCAGTGCTCGTAGGATCGCAGTCGGCTACAGGGTAGCGTGACAGACAATCCACATCTTTGTGCAGTTTTCCTGATTTGTACACTACGGTGTAAGAATACTCCTGGAGGCGGAGTGCCCAGCGGGCGAGACGACCTGTGGGATCTTTGAGGGAGGCGAGCCAGCAGAGAGCGTGGTGGTCGGTGAGAACTATAAATGGTCGGGCGAAATTTCGCGACTGCCCACACCAGCTCTAGGCATTCGCGCTCTGTGATGGAGTAATTACGCTCCGAGGTGGACAGCAGCCTGCTGGCATAAGCTATCACGCGATGCTGCCCGTGTTGTCGCTGAGCCAACACAGCGCCTATTCCGTAACCGCTGACATCGGTGCGCACTTCGGTCGGTGCCGTAGGGTCGAAGTGAGCCAGCACAGGAGAAGAAGTAAGCAAAGATGTCAGGTCGGAAAATGCTGCTGCTTGCGAGGGACCCCAGGTAAACGTCTCATCTGGTTTGAGTAAATCTGTTAGGGGCCGAGCGATTTCCGTGAAGTTCTTGATGAACCGCCGAAAATAGGAGCAGAGCCCCACAAAGCTGCGGACATCTTTGGCGGTTTTTGGCACAGGAAAGTCCTTCACAGCTCGAACTTTTTCTGGGTCAGGCTGTACGCCGTAAGCGTCAACAATATGTCCAAGTATTGTAATGCGACGGCGACCAAACTGGCACTTGGATGAATTCAGCTGAAGGCCGGCGAGACGGAATACATCAAGAATTTTTGACAGTCTCTCAAGGTGCGCTTCAAAAGTGGGAGCAAACACAATCACGTCATCCAGATAACAAAGACACGTAGACCACTTGAATCCATGGAGCAGAGAGTCCATCATTCGTTTAAAGGTGGCGGGGGCATTACACAAGCCGAAAGGCATGACTTTGAATTGGTAGAGGCCATCGGATGTTACAAAAGCCGTCTTCTCTCGTTCCATGTGGTCCACGGCAATCTGCCAATAACCAAAACGAAGATCGATGGAAGAAAAGTAGGCGGCACCATGGAGGCAATCAAGGGCGTCGTCAATGCGGGGCAGAGGGTATGCGTCTTTGTTGGTGATGTTGTTAAGGTGGCGATAGTCCACACAAAATCGCCACGATCCGTCCTTCTTTTTAACTAATACCACCGGGGATGCCCAGGGACTGGAGGATGGTTCAATAATGTCCTTCGCTAGCATCTTGTTCACCTCCTTCTCAATTAGGCTCTGCTCAAAAGCAGACACTCTGTAGGGACGGCGGTGAACAGGGTTGGCATCACCTGTGTGTATGCGATGCTGGGCAAAGGACGTCTGCCCAAGAGGTCGGTCACCAAAATTGAAAATATCCTGGTAGGCCTCGAGAAGATGTTGTAGGGCTTCAACCTGCGGAGGCGGAAGATCAGTGGCGATCATGTCTACAATTTGACGGCTGCGCGAATGTGTTGCGAGTGATGTGCGCTGCGGTGAAACAAGTGTGTCTAAGGCAAGCACTTCAATTTGTGAATCGAGCAACGGACACAGGTGGGCCACAGAAATGCCTTGTGGAAGCACATGATTCATGTAGCCGAAATTGACAAGAGGTAGACAAGTTTTGTTATCTGTGATGCTGAGCACCGTATAGGGCACTGCAACATTGTGCGCAAGGAGTACGTCGGTGAGAGGCGTAGCGTAATAGTCACCGTCGGGCACAGCTGGTGAGCACAGAAAATCGACGTACCTCACAGTTTTGGAGGGCAGGGGAGCAAAGTCGCTGCATTGTAATCAGAATGTAGGTTGGTACGAGGCGGCACTGATTTGTGGCAGTTCAAGGCGGAGCACAGCAGCGGAGCAATCAATCAGAGCAGAATTGGCGGCAAGAAAATCGAGGCCTAGTATGAGGTCGTGAGGACATTTTGCAAGCACGGTAAAAAGGACGACCACTTGATGACCGGCTACGGTAAGTTGAGCTGTGCACATACCGACGACAGGGACTTTAGCACCATCTGCAACTTGGACAACACTGGTCAAGGGGGGCGTGAGGACCTTCTTCATGCGACGACGAAAACGCGAACTCATAATTCAGACGTGAGCGCCCGTATCTATCAAACCTTCAACAGGTGTGCCATCAACATATACTTCTAGGGTGTTCCGGTTTAAACGTAAGGGCAACAGAGGATTTTTAGGTAAGGTCGACAGGGCAGCTTCACCTCCAGAAGCTGCGCAGCTTAGTTTTCCGGGGACATGGGGCGGTTGAACGATGGCGAGGGTGAGCGGCGACGCGTATTTGAACGAGAAGGGCGGCTTTGAGGCGGTGGTGACGACGGGACAGGGTGGCCGTAGTCCTCAGGGGCAGTAAATGCTGTAGACTCAGTGCGAGTCGGATAACGGTGGTTTGGCGGACGGAATGAGTTACTGTAAGCGGGGTATGAGCCAAAAGACATAGATGGCCATTGGCTGCGGCAGTAACGAGCGATGTGTCCTGCGCGACCACAGCGGAACCAGATTGGCTTATCATCAGCTGTTCGCCATTCAGATGGGTTCCTGGTTCGAATAGAGTACGGACGGCGACGTCTCATGTCTACAGAAGCTATCGAGGGACCAGTATTATCCAGTGTGGGTGCAGTGGACAGGATACCAAGGTTAGCGAATTCCTGGTGGACAACAGCCTGGATCAAGGCGACAGCTGGCGTTGAGGCGTCGGGCAACGTCGGTTTGTTGGCAGCCAGGTAAGCGGCCTCGAGTTCACGTCGGACGATGCGCGTCACGTCTTCGGTTGTAGACGGATGAGAAGGAGTGGCTTCGCAAGACGACGTTGCCGCGGTGTTGGGTAGGCGCTGAAACTGCTGAAAAATGCGTCGACTCTTCGCCTGCTCGAGACGGCGGCACTCTTTGATCACGGCTCGATGGTCGTTACGTTGGTAAATACAAGCAGGCTGAACGCATCGTCGGCGATTCCTTTTAAAATGTGTGAAATCTTGTCGGCCACATTCATGTTGGTATCGGCCCTTTGACACAACGCTAAGTCGTCTTGAATATAAGTCAAGTAGGGCTCAGTGGACGTCTGTGTACGTACAGCCAATTGCTTTCGGGCATCAAGCTGTTGACCAAACGGGGTGCCAAAAAGGTCGTGGAGCTGTTGTTTAAACATTTTCTAGCTTGTGATTTCGTGCTCGTGGGTCTCAAACCAGATGCGAGGGGTCTTGTCAAGATAGAAAATGACATTCACAAGCATAACGGTTGGTTCCCAGCCATGTTGCTTGCTGACGCGCTCGTACATGCTAAGCCACTTGTGCACATTCGCGTTGTCCTCTCCAGTAAAGGTACCGGGATCACGGGGTTGCGTTAGGGCGACGTACCGGGTTGCTGTCGTTGCTGAGGTAGGTGGCGAAGCCGTATCCTCACCCGGAGCCATGGTAGCAGACTTAAGAAGGCGTCTACTGCGTAGCTCCATTGTCAGAAGAGTACCCAGGACCTCCACCAAAATGTTACGGGGAAAATAACAGTTGTCAGTCCGCAGCCACAACGCAGCTCACCGACAACGTCCACTTCTTCACTCTCAGTCTGAGGCACCTTACTTGGGTATTCCCCACTATGCTCTCTTTCAGTCAGACGAAATCACGTAACAATATTACAACATAGCTAACAATGCGTACTCAGCAATAGACCTCAGCATAATATCCCCATCCCTCCTGCCTCTACTTAAATGGGAAGTCATTAATGATCCATATGGTAGTGACCATTTTCCTATCGTTATCAGCACACCAATAACAAATACATGTCCTGCACAAGTTCCCAAATGGCTAACCGGCAAAGCCGATTGGGAAAAATTTCAAAAAATGACTTTATTACCTTGGACTGACATGGCGGCATTGAGCGTAGAGGATGCTGTATGCTACTTTACAGCTTTCTTGGTTGATGCACCAACAAAATGTATTCCCCAAACATGTGGACCGTCAAGCAAACGACGAGTCCCATGGTGGAATAATGAGTGCCGTGATGCTTGGAAAAAACAAAATTAGGCATGGAGGTTGCTTAGAGTCTCGCCCACAGCTGAGAATCTTGTAAACTTTAAGAACGTCAAGTCGCAAGCAAGGAGGACGCGCCGACAGGCGAGAAGAGAAAGTTGGCACAAATTTGTATCAGGCATTAACTCATACACAGATGAGTCGGGAGTCTGGAGCATGGTTGGTAAGGTGGCAGGACGAGGAGCACATTCGCTTCCTCTAGTGAACACACAAGGGGAGAGTTTGGAAGACCAGGGAAACACTCTCGGAGCGCACTTTGAACAGGTCTCCAGCTCAACACACTATAGTGAAGCGTTCCGACGATGCAAAACCGTAATAGAAAAACAGAAATCAGAGCGCAAGCCCACAACACATGAGGCATACAACAAACCTTTCTGTTTGGCTGAACTGCAGGCCTCACTTGCCTGCTGCAATAAATCTGCCCCAGGCCCGGACCGTGTGGCATATGAAATGTTAAAACACCTGCCCACTGAAACCCAGAAAGCTCTCCTCTCTCTGTACAATGCGATATGGTCTTCTGGCGAGCTACCCTCAGCCTGGAAGGAAGCTATCATTATCCCAATTCTAAAACAAGGCAAGGACCCGGCCTCAGTTTCCAGCTACAGGCCAATAGCATTAACCAGCTGTATTTGCAAAGTCTTTGAAAAAATGATTAACAGGCGCCTGATGCACTTCCTTGAAATTAGTGGCCTACTTGACCCATACCAGTGTGGGTTTCGAGAGGCTCGGTCCACCACTGACCACCTTGTCCATATCGAAGCACAAATTCGCGACGCTTTTTTTCATGAGCAATTTTTTCTTTCTGTGTTCCTCGATATGGAAAAGGCATATGACACTACATGGCGCTTCGGCATATTGCGAGACCTGTCACATTTAGGTGTGCGGGGTAGAATGCTGACAGTTATCGAAAGCTACCTGTCCAACCGTACATTCCGTGTCCAAGTTGGCACTGTCTTATCTCGAGTATTTGTCCAAGAAACAGGAGTGCCACAAGGAGGTGTATTGAGCTGCACACTTTTCATAGTTAAAATGAATTCCTTGCACCTGTCTTTCCCACGAAATATTTTTTACTGCATATATGTCGATGATGTGCAGATTGGTTACAAATCGTGCAACATCTCAATGTGCCAACGTCAAGTTCAACTAGCGTTGAACAAGGTATCTCAATGGGCAAACGAGAATGGTTTTATACTCAACGGGCAAAAGAGCACTTGTGTCTTGTTCAGCCGAAAGAGGGGCCTCCATCCTGACCCCGACATTGACCTGCATGGTCAACCTCTGTCAGTGAAGACCGAGCACAAGTTTCTTGGTCTCATATTAGACACTAAGCTAACCTTCGTCCCACACATCAAGTATTTAAGGGACAGGTGCTTAAAAACAATGAACATTTTGAAAGTGTTGTCACGCACTACATGGGGTAGTGACAGGAAAGGTTTAATTAACTTATATAAAAGCCTCGTATGCACACGCCTAGATTACGGTGCTATAATCTATCAGTCGGCAACACCATCAGCCTTGAAAATTCTCGACCCTGTCCACCATCTAGGCATTCGCCTCTCTACGGGTGCTTTCCGCACCAGCCCTGTGGAGAGCCTGTAAGTGGATTCGAATGAATGGTCGCTCCACCTACAAAGATGTTCCCTGTCCTTTTTGTACTTTTTGAAGGTGAAGGCAGACAAGAAACACTCTCCCCATTTCACAATTAATGATTTGTCTTGTTCTGGCTTGTTCGAGAACCGTCCTTCGTTTAGGCAGCCCTACGCGCTGCGTGTAAGGAGCCTGGCCGAAGAAACAGGTGTGCCTCTTGAACACAGTTTGATGGCTCCTGCAACATATCTGCCACCGTGGCAGTGGCAGCTTATAGACTCTGATGTCTCTTTTGTTGATGTCACAAAGCACGCACCACTTGCACACATACATACATACTTCCTAGAACTACAACATAAATACACATGCCCTGAGTTCTTTACCGATGCGTCAAAGTCAAACACTTCTGTGTCATATGCAGCGGTAGGACAATCCTTTTCCGAGGCCGGCGTTCTTCATCCTAATGCAAGCATTTTCACAGGAGAAGCTTACGCAATACTGGCGGTCCTAAAACACATTAAGGGGAGATGCTACTCGAAAAAGGTTTTTTTTTATTTCATAACCCAGCTCCTTGAAATTTTAGGTGTTAGTAAAGCTTGCAGTGCTGATTTCATAACTGCAATTATTTGTTTGATAGCTATAGTAGTTCCGGAGTTACTACAACTTTGATATCAAAATATAGTGTTTTTTGTGCACATAATAAAGCTTACTAAAAATTTTCACACAGAATTGCAAAATGGCTCATTCTGCTGCACTTGAGCAGTACAATACAGAAAAGTACCTCAAACAGAAAATTTATTTGCTACATTAAAAAAAAAAATTAAAAGTACTAAATGCATATTTTACATCTCTCTATCAGTGTATCAAGTTGTGTAACAAAAAATCTGTGATGTATAATGCAACCTAAAGTAGATACTTGTATTCTAGAGTGGCTGATTAAGCTCTGTGCAAAATTTCATCAAGATAGGACTATTTTATGCCTAAAAAAGATTGTGCACAAGATGAGAGAATTACCTCAAAATGGAAATCGAGAAAAATGCATTTGAAAGTTGTAAATATGTTTACTCATGATTACACAGTGCGATTTGCACAAAACTTGGTGATATCATAGAAGGGACACAGCTAGAGCACCTAAAATTGTCCTGCTCCATATGTGGATCCTTCTCGCCGCTTGAGAAGGGAGTCATCAAGGCGCGCTTTCTTTGCCACGTTCCGCCGATGGGCCCTTGCCTCGGCTGTTTCACACGCAGACATTCTTTCGATTCTCCTCTGGTCGCGGGATTGGCCCAGGGTGATCAGTTGATCTGGTGGGACTACACCAAGCTCCTCTAGCACGTGTTCAAAGCTTGAATGTCCTTTATTGAACCACAACACGGCCATAGCAGCTGCAGTTTCCACTGTTGTCCGGGAGGCAAACTTAGTCTTCGGACACAACAACCAGATTTTGCTGTTCAAAGATTCTGCAGCGTTTTGGGTCTTCCCTTGGATACAACGCACCAGCAACTTTTCATCTGTGAGCCGCTTGTAAATGGGAAGCACAGCCAATCCTTGAGCCTTGGTCAAGATTGGTGTGTGGTCGGGTGGGGCCTCCCCAAGCGCTTCAGCTCGCCTATGCTTGCACCAGGAAGTCGCCCCTTCTGGACAGTATCGGTGGCTGCCTGCTGTGTTGCTCGATGATGAATGGAAATATGAGGCCCAGATGGCACGATGCATTTTCAGAATATCACCTCTGTTGTTTGTGATTGCAATACGGTAATAGTTCTGCAGCTTCTGAATTGTGCCATCTGTCAGCTTTTCCCCTCGTGGAAGTCTTGTTGGCAGTTTCCGAAGTGCAGTGCCTAGACGCTTGGCCACATGGTTTGTGCACTCCTCCTTGTCCACAACAGCTTCACCATATACCTTGGCCTCAGCGACAGCGGTATAAGCTTTGCTGTCCCCATCACTGAGGAACTTGGTGAAGCGCAATGGTGTTGTGTATGAGGATGTCCTGCCCCATATGCGCAAAGCTGCCTCAGTCTCCATGGCATGAGAGGAGCACTCTGTATTTTTTTCGCAGACAGGTGTGTGGAATGCTTGCCATATTTCTTCCTCATCACCCAAGTCCTGGTGCCGGCTACAGGCAAGGCAGTAATTCGATAGCACTTCAAAATCTAGGCACAAACCAGTGTCCACAGACACAGCAGTGCCGATGCCATTGTGGCTCTTGTGCCCTCTTTTTTGCCATGTGCCATCATACATGACAGCAACATCAGCCCCATCCACTTTCTCTTTAGTTATCATCCGCGCTTTCGCCAGGTTTTCTTGCACAGCTTTGGTAGCTGCAGCATGAACTTTTTTGCCAATTGCAATAAAAGTCTTATGATGCATAGGTATTGGCAGTCCAAGAATAGCGCAAAAACGCGACAGCTGTTCATGCCCAATGCCTATTGCACGTGCAGCCACAACTACCTTCACATTGACAGCGAAGCTGTCACGCGAGCTGCCGCTTCGGTAGCTCCAGTCATCACCGGCATCGGTGGGCTGTCTTTCCGGCAGAACACGCCGCGAACTATGCGCGGCAGAAACCACTGACTCAGGACACTCACTGTTATCACAGTGCAGCTCGAGGAACGAAGAGAGGCCCTTACGTTTACTTGCGGTGTCGCGAACGACGAGTCCAGCGGTGTGGCATGTTGGACAAACAGCACGGCTTACCATCGATGTCAGTGCGCCGATGTCACAAAATACTCCGCTCACAGAGCCACAAACACTCTTCGTTCTTTCGCTTTCGAACTGTTCAATCTTTTTTTCTGATGCGCTGATGAACTTGATCGCGGCGTCGATTTCGTCAAAGTTCCCGCAAGCCGCCGTATCCCCGCTGCCTTGATTAGGCCTAGTGGCCCGCGGCTCGCATTCTTCTACCGCTGCTTTGCGCTTCGGTTTACGTCGACGCCCTTGGTACTTGTTCTTGCTTGCAAACTTTCGTGCTCGGAAGTCTCGCTTCTTCGAGTTATCCATGGTGAACTCGGAAAAACGTAGAAACGCACGGCAAGTGCCGATCGTCGCAAGCGCTCAGCGAGCGAGGCCGATCAGATGTAGCCAATGGCGGCCTCGGTAGCGTACCATGTGACCGGTAGAGATGCGCGAAGCGGCTGCAGCTTGGCTGCAAACCGACTTGGAAACGACTGTTTTGTGAAATTCCTCACTAAAATACGAAACTAGGGGGACGCCTGTACACTAGAAGGAGCCTTGATCTACACCACCGAACAAACCCCGATGGCGGACGTCATCGTGTTGCCGAGTGGCGGATTTTCAAAAATAGCCGTCGGATGCGTGAATTCGCGACTTCGGCAGCTACCTTCACTAGCGCAGATCGGCTTTTTACCACTTTCTCGTTTGAATTCAGCTATGACCTTTGGGGAAATGATAGTTGAATGATCAAAAGTGATTTTAAAAGCAATATCTCAAAAGTGGAAATTTTCGCAAAAAACGCGATTTTTCGACCCGCATCTCCCCTTAAACAGATAAAATTACAAAAGGCAGTAATATACACAGATTCCCTAAGCGTGATCAAAGCCCTGAAAACTCCTAAAAAACACAAGAACCCCGTGCTGGTGTCACTTTACTCACTTCTGTGCACACTCTACACATCAAAACAGCATGTTGTTGTCTGCTGGGTTCCAGGGCACCGTTTTGGCCGACAGGGAACGTTTTGGCCGACAATCTGGCTGCTTGCGCCAATGTCACTACTGCCAATGCATCAACACCAGTCCCTGCACTTGACTTAAAACCTTTTATAAAACGCAAGTTCAGGGGGTATTGGCAGAGCATGTGGGATAAACACACAGATAATAAACTCCATGCTATTAAGCCGCAACTAGGTTATTGGCTGCCACTATCAAAATCACGACACACAGAAGTAATACTAACAAGGCTTAGAACAGGACATACACATTCTACACATTCATTTCTTCTGTCTACCGGTGATCCACCATATTGTGAGAGATGTGGAGAGCCCCTTACGGTTCTCCACATTCTCGTCCAGTGCAATGAGCTAGATGCTCTAAGAAAAAAGCACTTTTTACTGCCCTACCGACAGCAGCTCTCTCTACACCCTGGGATGCTCATCGGTAGGGATCCGCTTTTTAAACTGCAAACACTTTTCACGTTTTTAAAAGATGTACAAAGCTTTCACCCGATATTTCGAGGTCATCCGTAGCACGACCTCTATAGAGTGGTCGTGGCTGCGGTGACTACATCTTATCATGGTTTTATTATCATGACATTTTGCCATCCGCTATCGCTACATATATGTCATGCCACTGTCATGATTTTATTACTTTCATGTTTTAACCCGCGTTAGTGCGAGGAATTTTAAGGCCCCTTTACAGCCACGCACCATATCATTGTTCATATCTGTAGTCAATTGAAATGGCGCTCTTTGGCCATCAATTGGCCCTTGCGCCACTAAAAACTACTCATCATCATCACCATATGCTGATCCATAAGTGCAACTTAGCTGTCAAGCAGCACATCTTTTGTTTTGTTTTGTTTTCACTTCAATTGAACCTTTCTTTCATCATATTCTTCCTACTTCTAAATGTTAGCATATAGGTAGTGGTGTATTGCACACATGGGTACCACTTTCCAGTGCTGCGTAAGCATACTGCACAAGCTGCATGAATACAACTGCATGTGGTTAGATACAATCAGTAGGTCTCGCATTTCTTGTTCATTAATCCGATAAAATCAAATCAAAGTTTATCTTGTATAGCATTGTTACAGCATGAAGGATATACAGAAAATAATTACCTATATAAGGGTAATACTAGCTTGTAAATAATTTAAATAAGCACAGACAAAGTTGATTATGTTGTCCAGATGATTCCCACATCCATGCAGCTTGTACTTACCACTAGGGCGCATTGCTACGGCGTATAAATACATAAAAACCCTGAGAGCGGTAACACAAATTTAAAAATGTTTTTCTCGCTTATTACAAACACTAGTTTTATAAAGCTTTCTCATAGCAGCCAATGAAGGTCGCTAGTAAATCTGCTATTGAGCATATTTTTAGTAGGACAGCCTCAATGTTTTATTCATGGCCAAACATTTGCAAAAATATTCATTTTTGGAACTTTGTCACCACCTGTAAACTTTATTTCACACTGTATATGCCTGAAATTATTTTTGGTCTGCAGTAAAACATTCTGGAAACATGCTAATGCCAACTATCACATTTTGCCATATGCTGTCTTTATATGAAAACATCCCCAATATCGACCATATTCTCCATAATCGAGGCCACTTGAAAAAATTTACGAAAGCCTAAAAGCTCGTAATACTTATTTTAAGTGAAGTGCCTACCATTGTTCAAAAGGAAAAAATTGTCTTAATCTTATTTAAAAAGAACGAATTTTTCGACATGTTTTACGAGCTACGGTTTCAAGCTTTCCAAAAAAATTCTCATAAGGCTTGCGGTACTGGAAAATGTTTTTCGCAAAAAAATATTTGAGGGGAAACGTTGGGCTTTAGGTAAGTAGTTTTGAATTTTTTTCAAGCAAATCGCAGACGGTCGAGCGCCAAGGTTGGGACAGTTGGCGAAGAATGACCCGCAAACAATTACGTGGCATGTTGTGGCAAATAATATTGCTGTGTTATTTATGTGAGAATTTGCAGTTGCGATATTTTACCTTTCACTGTTGCTTTTTTTTTTTCTTCAGGTGTGGATGCTGACAGGAGACAAACTGGAAACTGCAACAAGCATTGCCAAATCATCTCGTTTGGTGTCCAGATCTCAAGATGTGCACATTTTTGAGTCCGTTGCGAATCGAACAGAAGCCCGATGTGAACTGATGAAGTTCAGACGTCGGAATGATGATGCCCTCATTATTCGGGGCGATGCTCTTGAGGTAATAAACACATTTGAAAAAATATCTGCCTTTTTTAGGAACTATTTCTGGCTATTTTATGTGTTTCTGTATATAAAAAATGTGTCGTAAAAATCTGGTTAGGTTTTTTTTTCTAGGGATTTTGCTTCTTTTAAATATTTTTAGTACCATGCGTTATATTACACATGTCCTACTTCATTTTGTTGGTAAATTAAGAAAAGTTCTTGGATTATATATCTCGGTGCTTTTATTTATCATGGCTACATCTTTCCAATATACATTGCCATCTCTGTACTTTTCAATGCACGCTGGTCATTTCGATGCAAGTTAACTAGAAAATAATTACAGTAGAATCTCATTGATACGTTTTCTAGAAAACACAGAGAATAACCGTACGAGCTCAATCCGATAAAAATTGAAACTGACAAGACCATAATAGAATGCAAAGGCTAAAAACATTCATTTCTCAAAAAGAAATAAAAAATGAAAAGAACGGTAGGGAGTGGGGGGGGGGGGGGGGTTCAATTTTTTAACTTCTGGCATCTCGATGGCAGCTAGAGGTCATCCAGCTAGTTGTGGTCCTAACAGGCAAAAACGTCGTGGTCATCGTGAGACAATCCGAATATTGTAAAATTTATTGTTGCCTCATGCATGCAACACTAGTACTATCAAAGATATGCCAGACCTTAACTGTTAAACATGTTTCTGGCCTGGTAGTGCGTATATTTATGACAGTGGTAGCACATGCGTGAGGCAACGTTCAGTTCAACCTGCATAAAGATGAAATCAGGTGTCTATATAGTTATCTCTCACATTGGCCCCTATGTGTGCCGGATGGATAGGTTTGCCTATTGCATTGGCATGTGCAGTTAAGTTTTATTACTTCTTTCTTTTCTGCTGTTGTGTGCTTTTGCTGTTGCTAGTCCGCGTCGGTGGTGTCTTGACTTCTTCCTTTGTCTGTGTTCACACGCCTTGTCTCTTAAACATCATGCACAAAGTTGAAAGAAGTGTAGGTCACTGTGGTAATCGGTGTAAGCCAAAGCTGCTGTGCCTAATCTGCTCGGGCTTTTCATGAAATGCCCAGTTGTTGCCCTTCATAGCATGACACTGATGTTGAACCAATTTGCTTTTCCTGTACTAAAGGCACCAGCAGAAGCTGCAACTTATTGCCTCTTTTTCTTTTTGCTGCAGCACTCAATTTTTGTTATATTTAAATCATGAATTAATGCTTCATTGTATGTAGATTAAAACTGTGCTGGATTTTATGAATGTCAAGTTATAAAATCTTGACAAACTTATATAACCTCATTATACAAGAAGTTCACTAAATCTAAGCTTGTTATTTGAAGTCAATTGTACAAACTGTATGTATAATTGTATGTGCTCCTATGTCATTGCTTCCCAGACAACACAAACACAATCTCAGGACGTCCTCAGTATGCCTCCGTGAGGACAATGACACCCTCAGAATGTCCTCTCATGGTACTAGAATGGCACTAATCCCGTCCCCTTGTCCATACACATAACAACCTCAGCACATCCTCAAAACAACACTTCAGGACTTTTTCAGTATCTTTTCATAACAATGATTGCGCAGTCGGTTCGGTACTGTGGGCAGTCATACTACTTAGGACTTGCTTCTTTTCATGATATTTTCATACATCTAAAGAAAAACACCTGCGAGGTCTCGTGTATATATACTGTGTCAATCAACACAGAGGTGACAGTGCTGGACTATTACAGTAAAACAAACAAAGCTTGTTGGCCGAAATTTATTTATTTACTAGTATTTAATCACAACTAACAGATTCGTCAGGCATTCGAGTCCGCGTATGGTCTGAAAAAAGAAAAGCAGTATCAAGGCAGTCAACACAGTTCAATCAACCACATTTGTATTCTTTCTCGAACGTTTGACACAGTGCCCTCATCATCACGTGTAATGTGCCCAATGCACTCACTAGTGTTATTCGACACGGCCCTTGACTTGACTTGCTTGAGGCTGGGCCATGTGTCATATGCAGAAGTCGATCCTTTCACGTTGAGACCAGGCTGCTTCGAAGCACAACTGATCTCGATTGGCTGGTGTTCCAGGCTGCTTCGAACCACACCTCGCTGCGGTAGGCTGGTGACAATACATTCATGATCAGTCCGAACGTAGAGCAGCCCAGTGCACCCTTCAACATGGCAATTTACCTCCCGTTGTCACCTACAACTTACACTCTCACACATATCTCACTTTTAACCATGCGCACAAATAACAAAGGACACGAACCTTCACTGCATCTTCTCTGACAGACCTAATTTTAACAGTAAGTTGTCTTGGAATGGCTTGGCTACTTGACTATCCAGAATGGGGCTGCATGGTCAATTGTTGCCAGCTTCTAGTTTGTTATTGCACGCTACAGCAACGTATAATGACTAATTTAAGGCTGTGACATTTAAGAACACACTGTTTCAAAGAGACATTTCGCAATATCAGGTTCGATACCTAAGCCAATTAATTACGCATGTCTCATCAAACAGAACGTCTAATTTGAAAATTTTCTGCCAAAAAAAAGAAACAAACGAGGCAAAAATAAACAATAACTTTATGATTGTATGAAATGAACAAGTGGAGAAAGTTTTCACATATGAAATGCATCTACTTAGTGTGCAAAGGTCTTGAGGAATTATATCTAAGTGCTCGGTGCAATGCTTTTGTCATCCCCAAAAGGTCCTTCACAGGACCTTTTCCGGACCAATTGCTGTTCTCAGAAAGCACTCGGAAAAGACGTTTCAACCGGCACTAGTAGATTGCCTTGTCCTCCGCAAAACGTCCTAAAGTTACTTTTTCAGGATAAATTGTTGTCCTCAGAAAGCACTCGAAAAGACGTTTCCGGGTCATACCAGCTTGTGTCGTCCTCAGTAAATACCAAGGTCAATGAAAACTGTGCGAGGACGATTGTGCCATATGAGGACGACATCAGGACATCGAGTAATGTCTGGGTTAGTTTGCTGTAGCTGTGTGCTGTCAGTTATTTACTTGCCACCTCTCCAGTTTTTATTATTATAGCAATGCTGCAAACAAAGGAATGATGAGGGGGCTGTTGTGTCTCATTTGTGTTTTTTGTCTGCTTTCTTGTTGATATACAATCTCAGTGTGATCAGAACTGACTTAAATTGCCGCCTTGCTGACATCTTCTTCAGGTGTGCCTGAAGTTCTACCCACGAGAGTTTATAGAATTGGCTTGCCAGTGCCCTGCTGTGGTGTGCTGTCGCTGCTCTCCTACGCAGAAGGCTGAAGTCGTCCATCTTATCAAACAATATACTGAGAAAACTACATGTGCCGTTGGTAAGGCTAAAGCACTCTTTTTTTTTTAATTTGTGGCATTCACACCCTGAATTTCTAAATTTCTTGTCGAAACCAGTAGGCAACTTACCTTTTTGTGTAGCACAATATAACTTGTGGTTGGCCTCAAAGAAAGGTAAATTGATGAATGCATCAAATATCGGACATCGCATAAGGTGACGTCGATATACATTGGAGCTCTACACTAGATGCAGCAACGTTTGTGAAGACTTCTGAATCTTTGTACTAGACTATCCCCATGCTGCAAAGCTGTTAATTTGCATCATACATCTTACATTACAAGTGTAATACAAATTATTACACTAAGACGAAGTGATTTTATTGCTTGGTTGATGGAACATATTCCTTATTGCGATAGCATGACTATATGAGAAGGCCGCAGCTAAAGCCGGTAAAATATACTGCACCACTTTTCAATGTCTTATGAGTGCAAATAAGCGCAACCAACAGGAGGTGACAAAAGAGAGGACACAAAGTGCTGACATCAGTTCTCTCTGTCCTCTCTTCTCTCCAACATGTCCAATCCTACAGTCTTTCAAGTTTAATTTCTTATTTATATAGTATGAGTACTAGTGGGTCTGTCTTTGCATTTGTTTCTGCGTAAACATAGCCACTGTGACAGAAAGTTAAATTCATGACATAGTGTTCAAGAGGGAAACGACATATCTAGCCAACTGTCTTGACTTGTAAACTATGGTAGTCTAACCATGCTTTTGTATTTTTTTATACAAGTCGCCTGTATCCTCTGTATTCTCTTCTTAGCACTTGAGAGTCGAGCAGTATTTGTGGCACGCTCTGCACTAGTCTGTTATTAAGTCCTCTTTCACCCCCCCCCCTTTTTTTTCTTGCACACATGTTTTTGTGTAATGTTCTGGAATGGCTTGTAACCTAATTTTCATATTTTGAACTGTAGTGTCTGAATGTGAAGTTTTTTCAGAGCTGCGGCTGCAGTGAATCTGAATTCTGAATGTTATTAGTGTGCTGAAACACTTGTATAATTGGAATCTTGAAAGCTTCTTTCTTCGCTCCAGGCGACGGTGGCAATGATGTGAGCATGATTCAGGAGGCTGACGCAGGCATAGGCATTGTGGGTCGGGAGGGCAACCAAGCTTCCCTGGCGGCTGACTTCTCTGTCACCCAGTTTCACCACATTGCTCAACTACTGCTTGTCCACGGGCGTTACAGGTGTGTGCTCTCGCTTTTTGTGAGCCTCTACAGAGCTTAAGGAAGACGGAAATCTCATGCAATGCCCTCAGGTTATCGATGTTTGTTTTCCTACCAACATAAAACACTGAGTTCTGTACATTGTAAATGTTGACTTGCATCTGCTTGCCATTTTCTCAGCTACAAGAGGTCAGCTGCTCTGAGCCAATTTGTTATTCATCGAGGATTGATCATCTCAACAATGCAAGCAGTTTTTTCATCTGTGTTCTACTTTGCTTCTGTTGCACTGTACCAAGGGCTGTTAATGGTTGGGTGAGTGCCTGTCTATTCGAATGTTCTCTTTAAGCTGCTTGCTGTTTTGAGGGTATACAAGAAGGTTAAAGAGTGGACTTATCCTGTTTAGTGCAGGTACTCCTTTGCCATAAACTTATTATGTTTGTTTTCTGATTTAAAAGTAGCAGTTTTCTGATGGTAATGTGTTGCTTCATAAGGTGGCCATACTTCAGTAAATTTTGCCATTGGAGTGGCACGTCTAAATCACTCTACAGAATATCACTTGATCGGTGGTGTTTTTCAAATTCAGCACTAATTAGATATACACGTCCCCATTGGTGGAGCAGTCCCGTCATGTCGCTCCATTCATGCCAACAAAAACAAGCGTGCGAATGTCTATGCACAGTTGACCTTCTGTTTTCTCGATGTTTTCTTCATTTTTAGTTGTGTCAGCGTGATGACATTTGTTCGTAGCGATGGCAGTTTGTTGCTTACTTCTATGCGTGCAACCTCTTGTGTTTAAATTCTAATGCTGCTATGATATCGTTACTGAAGTTGGTCACGCATGGTGCTTCGTTGCAGTCTTAATAATCCAGGAATGTGGTTGCTTTCTGTCTGGCTGCTTTCACACATTGGTGATCCCAAAGGTCTCAGGGATGTAAACTTTGTTTACCATGGCCGCTGGATGAAAAACCGCACGGTACGGCCTGCCACTTCAAGCGGCTTACTATGGGAGAGCGCGTGTCAGCTGTAGTTGCAGTTGCAGCCGCTGCAGCGCGATAGGGCGGGGAGGGAAGCAACGGAGAAAGACGTGGCAGAGGCTCCCTCAGGGCAGCAGCCGCTGCAAATAATCTGGTGGTTGTCACAACAGTGACCCACTCAGTTGTTCTAATCAGTGTTTTTTAATTTCATTCAAAGCAGTAATGACATATCGCATATTTAGTAAAGTACATAGGCGCTATCTAGTTAAAAAGCCAATTGCAATTTTGTGTGTGTGCCGAGCACCTGATTTTTTTTTTCTATAACCAGTTTCTTGCCTTGAGGCTGAAAGAAAACTCCACAATGCATGCAGCAGAACTATATAGTACTGAATGTGTAATAAAGTGGTTGTTCTATTTATAAAGATGCAATGCATCCTTTCTTAAATTAACGTATTTTGATTTCTGTCGTGTTTATTCAGCACATTCACGTTTTATCAACCGGAATGCTTAATTGACAACTATATTTTTGGACACAATAGACGTTCATAGTTTCTATATGCTGAAAGTGTATAAAAAAACATAATTTGAATCTTTTTTTAAGTTATCCGGCACACTATCATGTGCCGAAAAATAATCCAGCTTTAAAGTCTGGATAAAAGTGGTTTCTACAAACATGGTGACGCACTCCTCATAAAATTATTAAAGATGCTGCGCTGACAACATTAGGCCTGAACTCCGCAAACAAAATCATGAACTTTAAGGGATAAGCTCAAGATATATTTATTCGTGCGTGACATTCACTTCCCGAGTTAACCATGTTTTAATGTTAACACATCCCAAAACCACGGTTGTTGTAGGGCAGTGGAGTACACGTGCCTTTGTTGGAGCAAGCACAGGTGCCAATTTGTCGACAATACATAGTAGAACGAAGAAACGGCAATAGATGACAGAACCGTATCTCGTCAAGGAGACTGCCAGAAGACAAGCGCGTTGGAGTTCTGTTGGGATTCGCCAGTGCCTGTGGAGAGGCTAACATGAAAAGACCGAACGGATAGTTTCATTGTCGATTGACGCATAAGCCAAAAGTTGGGTGCCCAAGCAGGAGGCAGAACAAAACAGCAATAATGAATAACCTGTAAAGTAAGGAGAGTCGAGTATAGCAGATTGTTTGTGCCATTTTTTTTTCGTACCGCAGCTCTTTCCAAAATGACCCTCCTCACTTTTTCCCAGTGAGAGACTCTCAACGTGTGTGTCAGCTGCCATGTATATATTTGTTTCAAATAATAACTCTTGTCGCCCACCATGCTGCTTTTCGGCACCTTTTTGCCGCTCCATGTTTTGCTGGGGTAAGTTTGAGTCTGTGTACTGTTCCGTAAAGGACCTCAAACAGCCGAAGTTTCTCAATGGAAGGGGTGCGCGAGCTTTTTTACAAAACTAAAATCAGGACCATATGGAATTGCGGGAGAGATCACAACACCGCAGCACTGTGGCAAAAGTGCCAAGGGCTTAAAGGCAGGCTTTTGAAAAAAACTAAAGATAAGCCAGGAATTCGAAAAAAAACTAGAGATGAGAGAAAACGGCATGCTGGTGTCACAACTCCTGGTTGCAACAACATTTGTAACCAGCTGCTGTGGTGGTATGAATGTGAACATGTGCTCATTGGGTGCGGAACCAGCACCTTTTGTGTTCCCGGCCGCAGCGGCTGCATTCTCGATGGAGGCGAAAATGCTGTAGGCCCGTGTGCTCAGATTTAGGTGCACATTAAAGAACTTGAGGTGGTCGAAATTTCCGGAGCCCTCCAGACATATCAATCACTCACCTTTTGTGTGTGCCCTGCCGCAGTGGTCTACTGGCTAAGGTACTCGGCTGCTGATTCGCAGGTCGTAAGATCGAATCCCGGCTACGGCGGCTGCATTTCAGATGGAGGCGGAAACATTGTAGGCCCGTGTGCTCAGATTTGAGCGCATGTTAAAGAACCCCAGGTGTTCTAAATTTCTGGAGCCCTTCACTACAGCGTCTCTCATAATCATATAGTGGTTTTGGGACGTTAAACCCCACATATCAATCAACCTTTTGTGTGTGTGTTTTGTGTGTGTTGCGAACTAATATGCACTCACTCAAATATTCTCCCTGAAAAATATCGCCGACGCGGCTGTGAAGCAATCGTCAACTAGTTTTATTATGCAATGGTGTAGAAAGTAAAAAAAATTCCAGGATCAGCCCTAAATTGAGAATAAGTAAAATATTTTCACCCGTTTTGTTTCGATTCTGTGTTAACTGTTGAATGTAAGGTTGAATTAGTTGCATCAATATAAGATTGTCGTGACAGAAAGAGATGAAAATGTTCGAAAGCGACGAACACAAGCAGTTGGGTTTGAATTTTTCAGCCTTTCATCGCTTTTTTCATCTCGCAGTTTTCATATCATTCACTTCGTAACAGCTCGCTCAATCGCCAGCTTTGAAGTTACAGTCACTGAAATTTCAAAGAGGCTCAAGCCCACTTTTACAAGATCACACACATGCTAAGTAGTATTTAGTGGCTGTTGCATCTTAATACTGTATTGTATGAATACTTGTAGACCTGTTTGGGGAAAGTAAAAAATATATTTTATTTTGTGTTAAATGAACAGTTGCAACTGCAATTGCTGAGGTTACTTATTCTAAATGAAATGATCAAATCTGGAGCAACATTTTCTGAAGCAACATACTCACAGTTGAACCAATTGTCAATGCATGAACCAATAAATGTCAATGCATTAGAAAAGATGTAGCTCTTCCAGACCTGTTAGTTGTGATCTTGTAGGATCCCAGTACAATGTGCTCACAGTTCTTCCACGAAAACTGATCGGTGTGCAGGGTTGCATGTCCGGCGAGACAATATCGAAAATTTGCAAGGACTGCAGGTATGTAAAAGCAAGATCAGTAATTATCTGACGCGCACACGCTAGTCGAATATTGCAAGAAGGTTTCGTGGGTCACACAAAGATGCATGCACTCCGTCGTAACAACTGCAAGCGTGCTGCGCATGCGATTCAGTGGGTGCTCGCAAAACCCGTTCCTTTCCCCCCCTCTGGTATTATGATAATAGCAATAATAAGAAAAAAGTCTTAGACTTTTGAAGGGGGTTTGAGAAAAATAACATGATGTACTTAGTTTTTCTCATGAGCATCCGCACGAACCCTTTCATGCTTTCTTTCATAGGCACTTAGTTTTTTATTGTCCGACAGTAACTTCTAAGTAGATGATACATCATGCTGTATTGTCTGTATCATTTTTATGCGGGGTGTTTCATGTAACTGGAACCAAATATTTACAAACAAGTGGCTGACATAAACTGAACAAAAGCACTGAAGTGATTTACCGTCATGTGGGTCTTGTTAGGGTATTCTTATACATCACTGACAGTGGGGTAGCCAGGGGGGGTGAAACTTTTCCTTCCCCCTCCCCAAACTTTTTCGTGGGAAACCTCCCTTGCTGTCACTTACCTACCTTTTTTTTTTTTCGTCGCTTCACGCTGATGACATGGTTTAGAAACTAACTGGTGCTACTATATATCGGCACTTGAATAAGCGCTTGAATTGAATAATGTCTGCACACGAGAAAATATGTTGTGAAATTGGTCAAGGCTTTGACACTATGCGAGATTTTGCACAGGAATCTCGGCAGCGAGCGTTGTGAGTCCACTCGGCGACGAGATTATTGCTGCAGCAGTGGTTATACGTGTACCCTACGGAACATATCTTGCTGGAGTCGATTACTACGATAATTTTCACTAGACAGAGATTCGTTTTAATAGTAAAAGCCAGACACAGTTCCAAGGTCTGATAGGCCATGTTCAAGCATATTACAGTGTGACTCTTCGTACGTGAGCTAAGATATGCTCAAGCCAGAGAACAACATTTCTATTGAACCTTTGCAAATTCTGCTAACATCTAAACGCACAGGCATGAACACAGGCACACGCAGCATGCGACAGAATATTAGGTTTATCCAACGAACTTTTCTTGTATGCCAGTGTAGAGTATAAAATATACTGACACATATCTTTACTACCTATGCACTAACAGCAAAAGGCCCTCCAAAGTGTTGTCTGCTGACGAAGGTGCAACACAGGCAAATGTGCAGGCCATTCACAACCTTAGGAAGGCCTACTAACATACTAATCATGAAACTTAAACTGATTTATAAAAAGATGGTGATCATAAACCTAAAGTAGCATATTGAGAAATGCAGAGTGGAAAGCAGTAGTAAGCACAAGTTTTATTGTTCAGCAGTGTGGCAAACAGTGCAAGAATAAGGAACATGAAGCTGGAAAAACATATGGCAAATTAAAAAATATATATATATTGATTCGCTTCATCTGTTCATCCCTGATTGATTGCTTGATTAATATGTAGGGTTTAACATTCTAAAACCACCACATGATTAAAATAAATGCCATAATAGGGGGCTTCGGAAATTTCGATTACCTGAGGTTCTTTACCATGCACCCAAATCTGAGCACACGGGCCTACAGCATTTTCACCTCCATAAAAAATGCAGCTGCCACAGTCGGCATTCAATGCCATGACCTGCGGGTGAGCAGGCGAGTACCTTAGCCACTAGACCACCACGGCGGGGCATCTGTTCATACCTTTACACCGACATTACTAGAAGGGCACACCAAGCGATTTCTGCAACTAGTGACATAATGCACAACAAGAAATACATAGCATGGAGAAACATGGATGGACAGGTTCTTATGTAAAGTTAAAAACAGTATTCACAGTAACTATAATCTTTTTAAAAGAAATGAAATAAACTCTGTGCAAGCGATGTTTCATGCAGAAAACAGACACATGACATAGAGGAATACTGTTGATTACCTTTTTCAATTCGCTTGAAGATTATCTTGCACACTACGTGTCATATTATATGCGACATATGCAAAAATTATGAGAATTGTTACATGCAAGCATAAGCATTTGTATTGCTGTTCACACTTTTCGTATCCGCGAACCACGTCTGTGAGTGAAAGGTGCCACTGAAAAGCAAGGAGTAGGCAATGGGAGAGAACGGAATCACACTGCCACGGTGTGAAACTGATTTTCAGCAATATATCTCAATCAGTTGAACTTGTGCCCTTACAGGTGGACGAAAAGTGGCGCATAAGGATTTTACCCAAACCGTTTTTATTACTACCCACCATGATGATCCAGTGGTTATGGTGCTTCATTGCTGACCCGCAACTCGTGGAATTGAATCCCTGTCGTATTTTTGATGTAGGCGAAAATGTTCGAGGCCCGTGCACTTTTATTTAGATGCACGTTAAAGACCCATAGTGGTAAAATTTCCGGAGCGCCCCTCTACAGCGTGTCCCATAATCTTATTGTGGTTCTCATAATTGTCTCTCATAATTATCTTGTCGCCCACAGAAGATCGCAGTGTCTGTGATGAAGATCAGTGTTTTTTTTTTTTTTTTTTGATTCGTTTTGTGCTTGCGCTGATGACTCCATTTTTGCACCGATTGACTCTCCTTTGAGTGCTTTTAGAAAATTGCCCCGCCGCGGTGGTCTAGTGGCTAAGGTACTCGGCTGCTGACCTGCAGGTCGCGGGTTCGATTCCCGGCTGCGGCGGCTGCATTTCCGATGGAGGCGGAAATGTTGTAGGCCCGTGTGCTCAGATTTGGGCGCACGTTAAAGAACCCCAGGTGGTCAAAATTACCGGAGCCCTCCACTACGGCGTCTCTCATAATCATATGGTGGTTTTGGGACGTTAAACCCCACAAATCAATCAATCAATGCTTTTAGAAAATTTGTCGCGTATAGAGCAGCGGTCTTGTGGTATTCACACTTGTGGCTTCTGAATTTTTTAGTGCGTTCTTCCGACATGTGAAGGGAGAGGGAACCAAGCTTGCACGAAGATAGTGAGTTTCTTGCCTGAACTTTCTTTTCCAAAAAGCACACATGTCTTGCTCCTTGATAATTGGAATACACCAGCAGCCAGGAAAAGATTTCTTGCCAGTGAGGTTGGAACTTCAGTTAGTGCTTACTAACTGAGGGAAGGCTGTAGTTAGTGCCTGATTTCCACATCGCCATTTGCAAACATCATCTAGTCTCATCTTGCTGCGACTCCTGGCATCCTGGCCCGTTGAACAAGTCAAGACCAATGTCGTTGTCTGTAATCGCGGTTTTCTGTGCATGCATGATGCTCCGATTGGTGCTCAGGCACACGAGTCATTCAGGCAGTGTAGTTCTTTTGGCACACGAGCCATATTCAGGCAGTGCAGAACTACAGCTGGGAACCATTTCTTCAGCTGCTGTAGCTTTTTCGCAATTTGTCAAGTGTGCACTAGGAGCAGCGTTGCCTTTCGAGAAATAATCGTCAAGCATTACCTCACAGCGTTTTGGTATGGCCACCGAGTCTCAAAGAAGGGCGCTGTTTGACACAGAACACAAACTACCCAGCAATAAGCGTGGGTAGCATGTTTCAGTGGGGTGACTTCACATTGCTATAGAAAGGAACGCACTCAGCAAAGTTTGGGCAGCGGCACTAAATGTGAGAAACAAGAACTTTAGCGACGATACATGTTGGCTCGTTAAGTTTTGCCTTAAATACTAGCACTCGTTTCTCTCTGGCGGAAAGACTCTCGAGTATGCATTTCCTCCACTTTCCCTCAGGTGCCGGTAAGGTTGCACTCACCCAGTATCTTACTCAGCGCGCGAAACGTCTCGCGTTTGTGATCGCGCCTCTACAGAAGGCTGGTAGATTCTGTTGCGTTGTGATCCCATACCATGAATGCGAATGAATGCGAAGAAGCTGATGCCAGTAATGAAATTCCAGGGACTCAAATCATAATGCCTGAAATAGACAACCGGCAGGCATAGATGGTAGACACTAGAGAGTAAGTAAACTCCTGTTGCATGCGCTGGCATTTCTCGTCAGAGTTCACGTGCGTAAAAAATTTATTATGGTGAGCTATGCTCTAAACAAGACTGGAGCTCATTCCTTCATCACTAGGTAACCGACCACGCGAGATTTTGTGGTGGTAAAAGGGTGCTCCTGCTTATGCCGGCGTAACTCCTGCAACATGAATGCACGTACTAGTTAGAACAGTGTATATACAGCATATCTATGCTACGTGGTATTCCGTGCAGTTCTAAATGAGTTGACGTAAAGGGAAATGACGGCAGCACGCTTTCAAACAACGGAAGACACATTGGCGCAACGCTATCATTTCAGGGGGCCGAGCAACGAAAGCTACGAAAAAAATTGGTAAAACAAGAACATTACACGTTTTTGTGCGTATATAAGTTTTCTAGCGCTTATATCCAGCATACGAGCTATTTCTAGGTGAGTTGCTGTAGTCTCGTCCCGGATGCATTTTCGATTTAGACCAACTGAACATTCCTCAACAATGATTACCTTGTCCTTGCAGAGAGCACAATAAAGCCTCTATGATTGGAGTACTTTATTACTATCAAAAGTCGCAGTACAACTGTAATGTGAACCAAGGTCTACCCGAAAAATAACACGTGCAAATTTGTGTTGCGTACGTGCAGCATAACTTACAAAAAATTACTTATTGCATATCGAAAGCATGCTTGGGTGTGTGCAGTAGAGTAAAAAAATGTTGTCTAAAAGCTATCACTGTGTCAGACCTGTTTGAAATTTAAAGTTTAACATAAAAATAATTCACATAGCACGCAGTCACAAACATAGACAGTAAGAAATTATACGCTCAGCAAAGTAAAAAAAACCGAAATGTAGTTATGAATGTACAAAAACATGCTGCGTATACCTGTCATTCCTCGTTGTAAACAGAGCCGTCCTTGACTTGTTAAACGCACTTCGCCCTGACGAGGGCCACGCCATGTATGCTTAACAGAGATTAATGATTAAGGATGTCTGTGATCGGGTGGGTCATCGTAATGATGCATTTTCGAAGACTAGTTCATTAAATGGTGTGAAGAGAGGCCGTCGCTCCTAACGGTCACTCTACCTGTCGTTTACACCCGCCCCGGTGGTCTAGTGGCAAAGGTACTCGGCTGCTCGCCTACAGGTCTAGGGATCAAATCCCAGCTGCGGCGGCTGCATTTTCGATGGAGGCAAAAAATGCTGTAGGCCCATGTGCTCAGATTTGGGTTCACGTTAAAAACCCCTGGTGGACAAAGTTTTCAAGCCCTCCACTAAGCGTCTTTCATAATTATATGGTGGTTTCGTGACATTAAACCTCACATATCAATCAAACAATTACCTGTCATTTACTGTATTTTACTGTGATTTCTTTCACTTACTTCACAAGCATACAAATAAAGAGAGGCGGGGAATCCCATGACTTTGATATACATGTACACAATCTGCTCAAACTACCCGATAGTCACGTCACAGAGGAAAGAAAGCTGATGCCTGTGCCCCCCCCAACTCGGGTCGGTGTGAACCCTTCCCAAAAAAAATTTCCGGCTACGTGCCTGATCAGTTAATTTACTAATCAGCTAAGATGAATAATGCAATGTTTTTGATATTCGCTTTCAGGCCAAGTACATTTCAATTTGTTGTAGAGGGTATTCCAAAATGACTGATTCAATATTGTATAGAAAAACATCCTGCGTTGTGATTTTTTCTGGTGTTTAACTTCCTCTGGCCCAAGGCACTTCCAGGTCAATTTATTGCAAACTTCTTTATTTTGGTCTCGAGCGGACAAGAAAATGAGAAAAAAATGTTATTTCATATGAACAAAAAACAAACATTTCTAAAATTTATGAAATATAAAACAATTTATTTAATCTATACAGCTGTTAACTGCAATTTAGAATACATACTATGCATAAAAATTGTTTACTAGTTCATTGGAAACCATTCAGCAGTGCTCTCACACATAATGGGCAGACAATTATGGAAAGTTTTATTCATGTGCTGCGTAGACGAAAAAGCTGACATGTCTTAGAAACACCAATTTGAAACTTCTGTGCATCTGAGTTGTTCAACATAGAGCGCCAGCTTAAGTAATGCGATGCCTTCCACGTGAAAAATTATGTTGAAAGGAGAAAAATATTTGCTTCAGAATTAACGGCTCTTACTCGACACAATCACCCCAATTGAGGTCACAGGGACTGAAGAGGTTAAAGAAAGACATGGAAATATGACCACTTTACTGCCCTCATCTGCTGCTGTACGACAGCAAATGTGCTTAGAGTGCAACAATAAGCTCGTGGACCATGGCTAAATGAGCGGCTGCTGCTCGACTCATTGTCTCTACAGTGTATAGGCACTGTAGAGACTATGGCAAATATTCCCGGAGGGTGCGGGGATCTGATTTGCTTTTCCACCTTTCACCCTCGCTCACTCTCTCCGCACACTCAATTAAATAATTGAATGGATTTTAGTCTCTAAGCTGTGCCAGTTTGAGCAGGTACCGCAGTATCATTACAAAGGTCTCATTTTTTAAAATTTGTACAACGACGTTCATACACCTGTAATGCTTGGCTCAAAGCAAAACAGATTCGCATAGGGTGCTACTCGCTGGCTGCTTGGCATAATATTGATTCCCACAACACGTTTGATCTGCCTAAGTTTTTTTATCGTCGCATTCTACTTATTTTGTTACAACATGAACAAGTTGTGACAGAGTGGGCTAATGTTAGCCTTGGTAGCTTTATTTATGGCCATGAATTTAATTGAAGATCGCCAAAAATTATTTTCAGATGTTTGGACATTCTCTTTGGTAACACTACTCTTTGTGCGAACCCGTGGTTATGAATTTTTCTATAAAAGGTTCTGGATCAGTATTTGAGTTGCTCTTCAGGGAGCAAACTCGTAAGAAACCCTTTGCTTATAAATTAAAAGTATGTACCATCTTTTCTCAGCACTTTCGTAGGCAGGCATACATGTCAAAGGGTGTACTCATTTGTAGACAACACAGAAATTGCATTTTTTGTGATGGTGACCAAATTTGTGGGAAAGCATTCACTGACTTGTGTCGGGGATGCTTTGTATTCTCAGAAGCATTTTTGTTCTGTGAAGACCAGTCAGCTTTAGCAATCATGTCAGTTGTCAGCACAACATATTACGTACGCTCAGAATACATTTGAGGGGCGTTTTACATTGAAAGTTTGAAATATCACTGGCCTATGATCCAAATTTTAAAAGCCTGAAGGAAAAAGGAATCAGCATAAATAAATAGCCCTCTCTTAAATAGCTGCGAGACAGAATGGCCAACAGCTTGTTGTCAATAAAATGGAACCAAAGACAAGCTCTTAAAAGTAGGCTTGTATTATTTATTCTAAAGAAAATAGTGATTTTAATCTAATAATTTCTAATCGAATTCAAATATTATATATATATATATATATATATATATATATATATATATATATATATAACACATACTTTTAAAAAAAATGGCCACATATTTCATGACCCGACTAACCTGCACAATATTTTCAAAAAATTTAAATTAGGCCTGGGCAAATGCCATCCATCTTGGTTCAAGGGAAGTATAAACAATTTTGAATAGTAGAAGGATTTGACTTTTGCTACAGTGCAAGTGATAACCTGCAAGATACGTTGCGTTTTGAAATTTTTCATGCTTAGAGCATATGAGCCGGTATAACACGCTTTTAAACTCAAAAAGGGGTGAATCGATTTGAGGGTATTGTGTTCATTTAATCTTGAAATGGGACTTCGCGGCAAGGCGGATTTCTTTTGAATAGGTGCTTTCACAGATTTGCACCCCTCCGCTGCAGTGAAACTATCTTTACAGGGAATCACATGTGGACTTGTATACATTTATTCGTTCATGATGTACACTTCGATATTTTAGTACTTTTAATTTGTATCGAAGTGAATAAGAATACAGAAATATTCATTTGAATATTCCAAGTATTCAAGTATTTGCACAAGCCTACTTAAAAGATATTCCGGACCGGCGCTAGGGAGCTCTACCCCCATGAAGCTGTCTAGAGGGAGCTCGTGCACCCAAGCCTCCCCTGTAATTTCCACCTATGCCGCAGTGCGTCAGTATTTCTGACCAACGCATGCGGTTAGCAAATGCTATCATCCCCGAGAAGCGATAGGCTGTCAGTCCACGCGCTGGTTGTTTTGCTTGAAGACTGTCCAAGAGCAGCACTCCAGTGCAGTAGCACATGAGTGGTTTGATTTCATATTACACGGACCTTCTTTAATGGCCAGCAGATATTCATTACGCAGCGTGCATGTCGCCAAAAAAAGAAGGATCAGTCATTTTTACATAGGCTCTGTGGCGTGACAAAGCACATTAGGCCCAAAGTGAATATAAAAAATGTTGTATAATTGCCATTAATTAATGAACTATTACCAATTTAAAAAGTATTATAATGAGTGCCACATGGCAGTAAACCATATTTCATTGTTTTCATTCAGTCATGGTTAACCACTTGTTTGAGTCTTAACGTTTGGGTCTTAACTGAAACGATCTGTATACTTATGTGATGTGATTGTTTACAACGGAACCGTCGTGCTGTTTGACTTGGACATAGACGTTTTATTCGGGGGGTTGTCACCATAAAGTTATTTATTATTATAACAAATCACCAGGTAAGCAGAGCTTCAATTTGTAATAGTGTGAATAGCAGTACATAATATACTGAGACGTTTTGTGCCACTAAGGCACGTCTGAAAATTATCTGGATGAGGCAAGTCCTCATCAGAAAAGACGTGGTGAATGATTGTACATTAGTAATAATGTTGCTAACACACGTTTTATGCCAGAAGATCGGTAAAATATGAATACAGTTACCGTAAAAACCAAAATATAGGTTGGACAGGAATATAGGAAGACCCTCCAAACTTTGAATCTCCGAAAAATAGGTTGTAAAAAATCACAAAGTATAGCAGCACACTCTTACCTTGGTAAATACACGACACAACCAGCTGCACTATGGCACCATTTCTTTTCATTTGGACACTTATCGTATGTAGTTAAATGCCAGAAGGCCACAAAGTGCTGTCACTCAGACTCGTCTAAACTTGAGTCCGACAATGTCTGTTTTTCACTATTAACGTCCCAGAGTGCATCGTCCTCCATTTCGTTCAGTGTGTCAATGATGTAGAATTTGCGAAAAGACAGACGTACGCCGCCTCAGCGCAAACCCCTTCAGCTTCATAAATCGGCGCGCCCACAATGGCGATCCCTTGAATTGCACCCTCATGAGTTCAAAGTTGCGTGCTATCTCAAGAGCTTTCACGCGGATGCACTCCGCTGTCATGGGTAGTGACCTTGCATGCAGCTCCTGGACAAATTCGGTAAGTCGCGTTTCTAGTTCAGGGTACGCTGCAGTCAGTCAACGAAACAATATTTTTTTTTGTTTGTACAGGATGTGATGCACTGCCTTTGGCTCCTCCAGTATCGGACGCTTTTCTCCGATGCACTGATTTCTTGTGGTGCGGCTAGGTTGCCATGCGCTTTGGCATACTCTATAAATTTTCTTAAAGCCTATCATAAACTGCTGTTGACTACCACTCATTTCTGAAGGAAATAGAAAACAGCAGACTGACAGCAAATAACCGAGGCAAAATGGCGTTGCTAGAACACTACAGGCATGGCCTAGCCTTGCCCAACAGCGCCACTGCTGATGCTCACGATGGCAAAGGAGGCTTTCAACTTCAGTTGCCCATTGTTGTGAGACTTCTACACATTCTTCTACCAATGACCGGTATAAAAGACCAGGGTAGACTTTTTTTTTTTTTAAGAAATTCAGTTCACTTTTATTTTTTTAAGGGCCCTCATTCAAGGGGTGTTACATAATGAGTGGGATTGCAAGAAAAAAATTTAACAGCGATGATTCAATTAAGATTGGAGATGATGAGTGATGTGTTCTTGAAAAGTAGATGATGAGGCAATGTTGATGATGTCATAGGGTAGGCCGTTCCAGTCTGAAGCTCCTTTGATGAATAATGAAGCAGAAAACGTAGTGGTATGCGATGGCGGGCAGGCAACTTGAAGTGCATGACTGGGGCATTGGGAAATTCGTGATGCGGCTGTGATGTAAGATGCTTGATTGAGAGATGAATAAAAGAACTTATGATAAATGGTGAGACTAGCAATGCGACGGCGATACGAAAGAAGTGATAGACCGGATGCAGCTTTCAAGGGGGAAGTGCATATGTCATATGAATATGAAAAATGAATGAATCGAGTGGCCTTGTTTTGAACGGCTTTCAATGCAGTGATTAGATATGCTTGATGCGGGCTCCAGATGGCAGATGCATATTCTAGTTTTGGTCTTATAAGTGATTTATATGCGAGTAATTCTACCTATATTCCGGTTTATTCAGTAAACCTGCTTATAACGAACTTCCATATAACAAGTTCCTTGATACAACGAAGTTTTTGTATTCTCCATCATTACTCCCTAGAAGAACATATATTTGCGACCTTTATGTAACAAAGTAACAGCAGAAGACAACCTTGATATAACAAATTTTTTGCCACGGACAATCTAAGAATTTTGCCCTGGATTTTGTCATTTTGGCACGAGCATGCACCTTCTGGGCCGCCGATGAAGCAGCAATGCGAGGTGGGCCTGTGTCCCACGAGCCGGCATTGCTGCCTCTTCTTGCACCCGTTGGCGCATGCACGGGTGTGCCCTTCTTCTCCCCAAAAAAAAAAGAAAACAGACTATTTTTACAAGTTAGCGTCACATACGTGGGGCTGTGCTAGGTATGAAGGGCGCTTTATAGAATAGTTTTCCGCGGTATATGTGTCATTCGCTCTTTGTTTTTGACGCCTTGCGTACGTGCATGGTTTCACTGCGCGCACATTGTATGTCCCCCGACGACGTTCAGCTTTGCTTTTTTTTTAATGCAGTCAACCGTGTCGTCACTACCAAGGGGATGTCAGATTAGGCGCTGATGGAAATTCTCCGAAACCACGGTGACAACGACAAATCTTTGGAGGTCGGCTCATCACGCATTTTCATTTGCAAGTTTGAGGAACCGTAGCCTTCGCGATTCCGATTAGCTCCAGCGACAACAAACGGCATGTTGAATGCAATGCAAAGAGTGCGAGAGCAACAAGTCGTAATTTGTTTTATTGCAATAGCATTATATGGACACTCGCGGCTAGATTTCGCTGTGGGCATCGGCGTTGATGTCATGTACCGTATATGTCTACGTATATATATATGAAAATGCAAGAAAGAAAAAAAGATCCCAGAAAAAAAGACTCTGGCGAGGGGAATCGAGCGTGGGACCCCTACGTCGTGAATGCAAGGCGTTAATCACTGAGCCACCGAGAGGTACCTCCTTCAACATTCAAACGGCAAGCTATTCATATTACCACTTACCACTGTTGGCGGGCATCTCGGGGGCGGGGGGAACTGTCGTGTTTTCAGCATTATCAGCAAGATGGTGCAGTGAGCACATGGTGACTCTCATCTTTGACGCGTACTTTGTCCTGTGTAAAGAATAAGGGGGTGTACGCTCGATCACGCGCCCTTATCTTGCAGTGGGGAGAACCGTACGTCTTGGCTAGCCTTTGAGTTTCGTCGGAACAATTCTGTTCTAGTTATCGGGCGCACAAAGGTCACTGCAATCGTCACACAGCCTCCGTTTGCAAAAAGGGCGTGCTTTTCAGACACAGCGAAGTAACAACTGAGACGTTTATTCGCGTTAATCTTTAACTGTGAGTATGTTTTCATGCGTCCTTTGTGCATGAGAAATTCGGGGCACATTTCGATCTGCTTGCCATTCTGTGCGTGACCTTTCAATTTGTTGCTATCACCTTCATTGCTTTATCTTTGCGGCAAACCTGCGACTTTTTCATTTTATTTGCCCTAAAGGCCCAACGCATTACATGAGGGGGAGGGGGGTAAATAGTTTTTTCACATTGAACACAAAACATTTCGCATAAAGAACAAGGAAAATAGTGGTGTTCAATCACTGTGCAGTCAGTCAAACTGAGAATACGAAAGATATAGGGTGAATGGTCTGAGCATGGAAATCTTGCATTTAACGTCGTTATTAGTGAGGTAGTAAAAAATGAAGGGCTGTGATATAACCTATGGAAGAGTAATAAACGAGACGCCTTCTGTCTACATAGTAGGGTTGCAAGGTCAAGATGCTGTTTGATTTGAGATGCACTCGAATTGATAGAATAATCTGAGGAGATGAACCTAGCAGCTTTGTTTTGTAATGATTCTAGCCTCTTAATGAAGTATGATTGGTGAGGGCACCAAATAATTAAACAGTACTCAAGTTTGGATCGGACTGATTGTTATACGAAGTGAGGCTGCCAGCCAACTTTTTTTAATCTGATATCATGGTATTCCTACAAAATGCTGGTGTAAGCAAATATGGCCACTCCAGAGAGTAGTGCTCTTTTCACAAAGTCTATGCGTTTAAAGCACACTGATGCTTCCCGAGATAACAGGCACCAGAGGTTGCGACCGAGCCCTTAATATCAAAGTTGTCTATTGCTACACGAGCGAACCCCCTCCCCACTCTACTTGCAATTTTTTATGCTCGTTCAATACGGGTGATTTTCTTACTGCTTGAGCGTTTATGACGGCAGTTCTAAAACGTGGGGGATGTTATCGTATGCGCTCTCCCGGGGATAGAGAGTGGCCGGCTCATTAGATCTCTGCTTTTGCCCCCCCCGTAAAAGTTGATTTGTGGGGTTTAACGTCCCAAAACCACCATATGATTATGAAAGATGCCGTACTGGAGAGTTCCGGAAATTTCAACCACCTGGGGCTCTTTAACGTGCACCCAAATCTGAGTACACGGGCCTACAACATTTCCATCTCTATCGGAAATGCAGCCGCCACAGCCGGGATTCGGTCCTGCGACCTGTGGGTCAGCAACCGAGTACCTTAGCCACTATACCCGTAACGGGGCCCTCGTAAAAAAAAATGATGCGAAAAGTTACAATACTCGTTTTTTTTTTTTACTGAATTTTCGTACTAAACCTTCATATAAAGAAGTCCTCTTTATAAGGAATTCTTCCGGGAATTTGTCAATTTTGTTGTATCCAGGTTTAACTGTAATCATTCAAGTTTCACTTTCTCGATGAATTGTGAGCACTGATCCTTTTGTTAATGTTTTTAAACAATGCAACACAAAAAAAATATTGCTACCAGCAGGCACATAGCCAGGAACTTTTTTTCAGGGAGGGAAGGAGGGGAAGGAGGCAAGGCTACTTGTTGGAGTCTTTTCATGGCAAATAGGAAGTTGCCCGGAAATATAGAAAATGCTGAATTATTTGGAATAATTAAGAACAAAGAGAAATGCAGCACAAGAGGCGTGTTAATCAGTGATGGAAAGCAGATTTTGACACTGCAGTAAAGCAAGTGCACGTTCACCAAAAAGAATGCTTTCCTACCAAATAATCTTGACCATGAAGGTTCATACAGAGTCAGTAATAGGAAAACAAGGGACAAAATTTTAAAAAAGGGGTCGAGGAATGCAAGGAAAACAGTCGTCCTCTTATGCATGTGCAGGAATAAAATATATCAGGACGCTTTTTCTGCTGAACTTCTCAGACTCTGTCTTAACAACAGTCGTGCGAGAAGAACAGGAGCCATTTTAAGGCAGAAATTTTTAAACAAAGAACACACATTTGGGAAAGCAGTTTTATTGGACAGCAAAGAACTAAAACACGGATGCTTCTCTAACACAAAAGCGACGGAAAGTTATCGTTCTTTTTAGCAAGCAATATTAAGAAATGGCATTGCAAATGGTTCTACCATATAAGAAAAGAGAATCCAAAATTAAAAAAAAATGAAGATGTAGCTGAACCCAAGGGAGCAGTTCATGCTACAAGCTTCGTACGTCACGGTTTCTCCATACACTCAGCAATAATCTCGTCAACACTGAGTTGTATTCAAAGAACCGACATTAGGGCCAGACCATCAAGCCCCTCCTCAATCATCTGGTTACTCAAATACGTTTTTGCTTTTTTCATTGTCTAAAAGCTGCGTTCCGCAGCAGCGGTACGCACTGGGAGCGTTGCCAATATTTTTAGGAGTATGTGAATGTTCGGGAAGAGGTCCTTGTCGCATTCAGGCAAAGCGTTCATCGCAAAGCGGGGAAATCGTTCTCTTGCGTGGCTTGGCGTTTAGTCTTCCAGATTTCCCATCCACCTTTTAATGTAAGGATATGTGCTGTTGTCATATCTCTCGAGTAAAAATCGAAGGCCGGTTGCACGGATACAAGTTTGCCTTTACAAGGTTCGGCAATACAAAGTGCAAACTTTTCAGTGTTTTGCAATGGTTTGCAAAGCACTGTTTGAGCAAACCTTTCAGGTCATCTATGTACGGAATGAACAAGGCTTGCCTGTAGTACTCTTCCGCAAAACTACGATCTTGGTTTGCCCAGTATCTCTCTGTTCCTTCCTCTCACGGAATCTCGCACTTCACTCTGAACTCCGCTGCTCTATCTTGACATAGAGAAAATATTTTGTAGAATTCCGCCTCTGCGTTACTTCCCAGCTCTTTCAGCTGAGTCAGCACCAAGTCAATCTGCTCCAAGGCAACGCTCATGTCAATATGTGGGCTCCGCAGATACACAAACAAGTGATGCCTGAGGCCTAGGAATGTCTCGCTAACAGCGAGGCATATAAGAAGGTTGGGTGAAGTGTATTCATGGCACATCCATTGCTCATTCAAGATGAAAGGTTTAAATGTGGTAAAATGTTTGGGGTGCTGCCCTTTATGATACCATGCAATTTCTTCCTTTTCACATGTGGAGCTGTAATTAAAAGAGCACTCTCCTAACGTCTCCAAAGTTTGAGTGCATGTGATCTTATAATTAACTATTCTAGATTTAATTATTATTTATATGAGTACATTTATGATTTAATTTCTTGATAATCAAACAACCTTATCATAAATGTGTAAAAGTCATAAACATAAATAAGGCCGTGAGTAGTTCTTTAAGGAAAATCAAGACCACTACATAACACTCTGTCAGAGCATTGTTTCTTCATCCTATTTTTTAGCACTGCCTCCCTTGAAATGTCTTACCATGTGGGTCCAATCAGTAACTATACTGTATTCGCACTCCCATTCTCTTTCACAGCAATAGGTCTTACCCGCTCACTGGTCATTGCAGGAACAGCCATTGCAGGAATGTCAGTGTGCCCACAAAAAGTCAGTGTGCCCACAAAAGCTTTTGGTCGTATTGCAAAGCATGCCCCGTCGCGGTGGTCTAGTGGCTAAGGTACTCGGCTGCTACCCGCAGGTCGCGGGATCAAATCCCGGCTGCGGCGGCTGCATATGTTGTAGGCCTGTGTGCTCAGATTTGGGTGCACATTAAAGAACCCCAGGTGGTCGAAATTTCCGGAGCCCTCCACTACGGCGTCTCTCATAACCATATGGTGGTTTTGGGACGTTAAACCACACATATCAATCAATGTCCGCTGTATCTGGAGTTTGCGGGGGGGGGGGGGGGGGGGCAATCGTATTGTTAATAGCACATCAAAATGTTACGGAGGCGTACTTTTTTTAATTTTGGTGCTCCTGCCGGTAGAACAGCTGATTTAAAAAATCCGGCAGATCCCACATACCTGAGAATCGACGTTATGGGAAGCTTGCGGAGGGGAGGTGACCATGTTGCAATTTTTTTTATTGAGGGACATGTCATGAAGTGACGCTGAATTTATGTACAAATGTTGCACGCACAGACATATATTGCATATATCTTTTAACCTATTGTTTGCACTTGCGTAACGATACCAACTGCAGCATGCGTATTAGCAACACCAGAAGCTGATATCAAGCGCTGATGCTCGTGAAGATGCTGGCCCTGGACACTGCTACATAAATCAACTTCAGCGCATAGAAACTAAGCCCTATAGAGGTTAACACAACATGATGGCCGTATCAAAGGAGCACATATCTAATGTTTATTAAATCGGGTAGGGAGCATTGCAACCACTACTGACGTTTCACGAAGATAAGCGTCGATTTGAAAAGTAGTTCTGAGACCTGGCGTAGCTCTGTGGTAAAATGCTTCATTGCCACGCAGAATGCTTGGGTTTTATTCCAGCTGGGACCCTGGAATTGGTACCGATGTCGGGTATTTCTTAATGCTCACTTGTTAAAATTCCCATGTGTGTTCTCGTCGTTCCTGGGTAGATACTAAGTGTCATCACCTGTGGCACATACCCGCATACCAGTGGCACACACCCATCCGTGGGTATTTGCCACTGTCTGGCAGAAAATGCTTGACCATGTACGAGATTGTGACATTATTCATGTCTTGACCAGCGCTTCATATTCGTAAAACTATCTTACCCTCTCATGCTACTTTTGGTTCATGCTAAGTTAAGGGGGTGACCACGAGAACACCCATACGTGAGCGGCTAGACAGACAGATAGATAGATTCACTCAAAGTCGCCGAAGTTCGCTAATGTTTTGCATTTAAAATAATCTGATGAATTACAGGAATGGGATCAAAGAAACCAGTTTGACACTGCACGGCAGCGGCAGTTAGTACACAAGGGTTCGGTACCGTCGCCCTGCTTGAGGCAGTTACTACCTTTTTTTATCGTACGTGAGAGGTGCATGCAAGGAAATAAATTTCACTGAACGTGACTTTATTTCACAAAATATTGAGTGATGAGGGCCTGCTTGTCTCCTGCCAGAAAAGCCACGGTCAGTTTGTGTCGCATTTTGGTGAGCTGCAGAACTTCCGCAAAGCAGTCACCTTCCTGCTGCAGAATATATTCTCTCAAGGCCTCAGTGTAATTCATGGCCTGGGACGAAGAAAGCTGAACAGGAGCTCCAGCCTCCTCATCACTGTCCTCTTCTGATAGTAGTTCAGAAATGTTGTTCACGAGTGCTGCAGTCTCGTCGTCCATCATTTCTTCCCTGTCGACAATGTCATCATCAGAACTGACGAAGTCTGCGGCTCCGAAAGCTCCTTGCATTTAGGGCCACACACTTGGCAGATGTGCATCTTGTGATGCAGTGTTGGGTGCTTCATTCACTCTGCAAAAGCCAGCCTTCTTGAAGTAGTTGTGGATGAATTGCTTTTTAGCCATGTCCAAACTGCTGGAAAAACTTCCACAGGAAACTTGACAGCAATTTTCGATTCTCACTTTTTCTGCATGTCAAAAAGCAAGCGCTCTGTAAGGCGGGTCCAGTATGCAACCTTAACGGAATGGACCACACCTTGGTCGATTCATTGCTGTGCCGGCGTCGCATCAGGCAGAAAGTACGCCAGCTCTGTTTCCTCAAGTGATGGGGTTGCATGTGGGATGAACAGTTGTCTAAGAAAAAGAATTCCTTTTTTCTTTTGATATCCTTCTTTCAAACTTGAGCAGCCAAGCATTGAACAAATCTTTCATTATTCATGCTTTTTATTAGCCTCCCAGTTGACCGAGAGGCTTTGCATGTGACGTGAGGCACAAGGCCGCTTTAACTTCCCGATCAGCAGAAGCCTCAGCTTTTGTGAGCTGTCTATTCTACAGCAAAAAAAGAACAGATAAGTGCCTTTTGAGCACTTTTCACTGGGACACTTTCGCCGGATAATGTGTACAACTTGCTCGGCGTGGCTTGAAACACCAGTCCACTCTCATCCGCATTGAAGATGTTTCACTCCTCATATTTCGTGAAAAGAGCAGGCAGCAGATTTGTTTACCATTCCAAGACAATGCTCTCATTGATGCTGTCCCGCTCTCCACACATTGCACTGAACACAACACCATGCCGTGCCTTAAACTGGCTGAGCCAGCCCTCGCTGAAGATGACTTCGCTATGCTCCAAAATCAAAGCGACTTGTGGAGCTCTGCTCCCGAGAACCTGAGCAAAAGTCCGTTAACTGGAATTCTACGAGCACACGCATCTTGTAGCCACATCAAAAGGGCACACTTGATGTGGCTACGTAATGACACTTGTATCTCGCTGGTGTCACAGTTTTCGGTGACGTCCTTGTTCTTTAGGATGAAGTTGAGTCGCTGCTTAGACAGGCCCACTCTTCTGGCGATGTCCGCCTGTTTTTTGCCAATGAAATCTGCTTCCTCTGGCGTCCAGGCATTGTTCACTCAAGCACGCAGCCGAGCCATGTAGATAGTCGCTGGTGGCACAAACACAAGTAAAAAATGGACACAGCAGCGAGCCGTTGTAAATGTCACTAATTGGCTCGGCTCGACCACGCCAAAAACCCGTTCGATGCCGACAATGTTGCCAGACATACTAGTTGTTTCCCAGCTAAGTGAAAAAAAAACATTATCAGGTTTCGGCGCCCCATAAGTTCGCTATATACGCTCTGTCCAAACAATTTTCGGTCTTCCAGCCGATAGTCCACTATAGCATGGTCCACTGTGAGTGGAGTGGATGACATTCAAAACGCATGGTGACGAAACAAACTTACGGATGCAATTCGTTTTAACCAGAAGGTGGTTGTTGCTGGATTCGTTCTAAGGGGTGGAGACTGTATTCATATTTGGTCGGCGCGTGTTCCAATTATTTATTACTTACAAGCTGTGATTTTTTCAGATGCTTGGCTTCAATGTCATTAGTGCTTCTCTATTTTTCAGGTATGCCACAGTGTACACTATGTTTCCTGTTTTTTCACTTGTTTTGGACCAAGATGTGCAACCCAAAATAGCCCTCACTTACCCTGAGCTTTACAAGGAACTTGCAAAGGTGATTTTATGCTTTGTAGACTGATATTTTTTATGTAGTTTATATTTCATTTTATTTAACTAAGATCAATTGTAGAATAATTTTTTTAGAAGCTATGCCACTTTTTTTGTAGGGGCGATCTCTGTCTTTCAAGACATTCTTCATGTGGGTGTTGATTAGCATTTATCAAGGTAACCTCTGCACTCTTTACTCTGGCTGAATAGTCTATCAGATTTTTTTTTATTGTTAATTGGGACTTCATTGACCAGACATTACTTTTTTTTTTCCAGGTGGAATTATTATGTATGGAGCACTGCTGCTGTTTGAAGACGAGTTTATCCACATTGTTTCCATCAGTTTTACCTCCTTGATTTTGACGGAGCTGCTAATGGTTGCTTTGACAATACGCACTTGGCACTGGTTAATGATTGCTGCTGAAATGCTTAGCTTGAGCATATATGTTGCCTCGCTTTTTGCTCTCAATGAGTTTTTTGGTAAGTTATAGCTAGGGCTGTTTCTCCATTTGTATAACGAACTTGATGCATGTGAGTGTTTTTGCATAAGCAACAGCAGTTAGTTCACAAGTACAACTTGCCACAAAGCTGCCCTTCAGTCACAAATTAAGATTATGGACATTCTGTGTTTGGTTAAGTATTATAAATGCAAAAAAATATTGCTCCCCAAAAAAAGGAAAATATGGCCTTCCTTCAAGGTTATGCGCTTTTGTAAAAGCAAAAAGTTAGTGTAGGCACTATAAAACTCGTGAGTTCTGTCCAACTTGTGGTACCAAGTAGTGAAGTCTTATTGTATCAAAGTGTTCATGTATGAATTTGACGTGCTTCCGTTTTCTCGAATGTTCAAGTCAGAAAATGGCATTTATAATGCAGTTAAAGCTGAGTAGTACAGTAAAGTCACAAAAAATCACTCTAGGTTACTACATCGAAATTTCACCACCTTAAAATGAAGTGCAGTCACCTCAAAATTTTTATTTCAGTTTGCCGTAAAAAGCAGCTCAATAAATGGGCAGTATGATGAATTGGGGGTACTTCTCTGAAGTAGAGCTGACATGGTACCATATATTCTAGTCAATGCTGTTAGTTATGGAAGAAGTAAATATCAACTTCAGTGCTCAATTATTTATTTGCTACATTTTTTGCAAGTGGACTGATTTGCTCAATTCACAAAATTATTTATTGGCTGCAAGTATCATGAGGAAGAATGCCTATTTCGCCGTGGCCAACAAAACGGAGAGTGTCGAACAGTTTGTAAAAAATTGCAGGGCCTTCATTAAAGTGGTTCGGTGTTGTGTATCAATACTCTGCTTAGTGGACTGATGTGGGAGCTACTATTAGTATGCATAGGGTTCAACTTTGTATGCAGCACGATGCAAAATGTTTTTTTACTCACCACAGCTACGCAGAACTCACAATGGCAAGTCACGGGCTTTGTCAAAATGCAAGATATAGTGTAATGTTTTGCAGTATGGAAGGTATTTTCAGAGTACGACCTCAACGAATGATCTGCTTTGCATTTTACAATCCTTCGTTACAATCAAAGGTCATAATAACAGAGTAGCGTCGGGGCCACAAATTAGTTTGTTTTATCTGATATTCGTTAGAAGTAAAAGTAGAAGTAAAAATCAGATCTCACGAGGAGTAAGCGGTCTGGCTTGTGAAAACATCTTCGATACAACGACGCATTATTCAAGGCTTCAAACCCACTATTGTAAACGTTTTTCCAAAGCAAAGTTCCCCGTTTTGTTCATACAGTGGTACAGCCAGTCAAATGCACTTTTTTTGGACGATCGAGTTTTCACGAGGTCTTCAAACAATTAAAGAAAATGTGGTTGTGAATTACTTTTCAATATATCTGTTTCTTTTTATGTTTCCTTATGAGTTTTGGGCCTCGTGTGAACCAACTATTTCTTTGTTACAGCTGATGCTGCAGCAGCTCATGTGTTTTTTTAGTTTCTTTGTACATAAACAGCCAACGTTCATATTTAGTTTGGTATAACTGATTATTAGCTGTGTCGGTGCTCAATATAATCAACTTCAACAGTACCATGAGGCATGGCTGGTGCTGTCTTTCTTACTTTTACTTACACAGTGGTGCAGTTGTTGTATAAAGTTTCTTTCTTTTCAGATACCCAATTCATTCGAACACCTGCATTTCTGTGGAAAGTTACGGTGATCACGTTGGTGAGCTGTTTACCGCTCTACATTCTCAAGTACCTTCATCGTAAAGTTGCTCCGTCTATCTACTCCAAGCTCACGTGACACAATTCCTGCGGACTGCCTGTATGTGAAGTGCTTTACGTTCGGAATTTTTTTTGGGCGTTGCAAATTTGTTTGCTTTTTTGCTAGCTTGGCTGGCCTAATTTAACAGCCGTGTTGGCTATAATGATGTGTTTACCCAGTGAAGTATGTCTGGGTGTAATTATCGAATTCAATCTCGTAATGTTCAATTAAGTTATTGATGTCACTTTAATTGATGTTGTTTCTTTGTGTTTTTAATTCTTTTTGTCGTTGTATTGGGACAATGTTGAAATATAATCTAGTGCAAGCGAATATTGACTATTCTTTGCAACATGGTTAAGGTGCACTTTGTGTCGTTTAATAAAGATTGAAGTGGAAGTCTTTATGACCATGTAGCTTTCTGTGTGTGTGTGTGCTTTGGTACTGTTCTGTCTTTGTCTGGTGCTTTCGCTGCTGTGTGTAAAGTTTTTGTTCGAGACCACTATTATTGAGGGGTTTTTGGGCAAACACTGCTGATACATTAGTCGCACATTGATAGTTGTGTAGGCAAAAGACCGCACCTTCATTTTCTACAAAAAACAGCTTAAGGGGATCATGACACCCAGTTTTCGCTCATAATCTGTGTTTTGTGGGTTCACAAACAAGCTGGCTGAATTTCAGCACATTTGTCGAGGACACGGTTTATAATGGGAATTTTGTAAACGCTCGAGTGGCCCGAGAGTCTGAGGTGCATCGCGCTAATTGCGGAACTGCGGCTAGGCGCAACTGCACAGCGCATCGTCTCAGCTCTTCGTGGACTGATGAAGACGACAATCGTTTGCCTTTGGAATAAACCCCGTTTTTCTTGTGGTCCTGCCCTGTGTCCGCTACATTACTTCAACTGGGTAATGTTATCGCATGCGCCTCTGTGCGACGGAGATGGCTGGCAAGGTATGCTGCAACCGTGTTCTTGGCCAGCGTTCATGCGCTTTTAGGCACGGGAAAAACACACAATGTGCAGGGCGATGTTACCGATTTGGACATTATACGAAACATGACGGCGACGGCAAAACACACCGAGAGCATTCGTATAAAAAACCTGTTCATCGAAATAAACTACACTATACCGACAGAAGTAGGCAGTATGCAGAGAGTGCTAGAGAACTCTGTCATGAAGTCGGTTTTTAGTGGCCATGCCTTGATTTATACTGCTGTCAATAATTCATGCCAGCTTATGTAGCAAAGATAGCTTTTTTTTTTTTTCGATATATCCTGCTGTGTCAGCAATACGGCCGTGATTCGCAACTCCAGAAAACGCTCCATGTGTTGGCAACACTGGTAAAAAACACTGGTAAAAAAAACTAAGATGGCTGCGCTTAACGGAGTCAACACGGCACTTTTGCTTGGAGCTAGGCTGAAGTTTCTTGACTGCGGCGTCGGATCGCGTTGCTTCGTCAAAGGCGTAAAGTAACTGACCACGGACTGTCTCCATTCTCAGCGGCCTAAAAGCTTTCACTCGAGAAACAGCGGAAATCGTGGCGCTGTGCGCGCAAACGTCAAGTTTCATCGGCGAACCGCATAAATTTACTTCAAGTTGAAGAACCTGCCTAGCAAGCCCGAGGTTGAAGAAAGCAACTCCTCATGCGCAGTAGGCCTCTCGGAAAGGTGCTAGCACTTTTCTGCTGCGTTGATATACACTGCTACAGGCAAGGCCCCAACAGTTTTCGAGGTAACTACGGTGTAACTCGTGCTGCCGATTGCATGTATTTTATTGAGTTCTGTTGTCGCGTGAAAAGCTAAATACGCATGCTGTTCACTTTATTATAGAACAGAGCTATACCTGGGCCAGCATATCTTGCGATGAAGCAAGTCCTAGTCCCGATTGCAATAGGAGTGCTCCTTTTTTAAATGCGGAGGATTTCTTAGCGAACTTCAGTGATTTTGAGCGTCTCTATCTATTTATCTAGCCGCCTATGACTTTTAGCTCTCGAGGCCGTTTCGATAATGGTATCGATACCAAACTTGGCATAACATGACTATGAAGAACATGTTTGACTAGACATAACATGGAAATCATGACATGTATGTCATTAATGCCATGATTTACATTTCATGGTCCTGCAGCTCTTGCGGTGGTTTCGTTCACATGGCATGTTGCAAAATGTGTATGGTATGGCATGATTGGATGCCAAACGCAAATAACCGATCCTGAAATGAAAATCATGAGATGCGTGTCTTGTAACATGACTACATGCCCCGCTCATGATGCGCTGGCGGCCGTTTCGCTAGCTTTACATGTACCAAACTCGGCATTACGCAACGCGAACGGACCTTATAAGTAAATGACACATCCAAACATGAGAATCATGACATGCGTGTCATGTAACAACATGACTACATGCCACACTCATTGTGCGCTCGTGGCCGTTTCGCTAGTTTCACATATGCCAAATTTTCTATTACGTTACGTCAATGGATGATGAAGGTATGTGGCTGGTGCAAACATGACAATCATGAGATACATTTCATGTAAGAACATGACTACATACCACAGTCAACGCGCCAATTCATTTCGACATGACGCAGTGCGCGTGCTCCCCGGCATTCATTTCGTCGCGTAACGCCGCCGGTCTTGCCGTATACTCGCAGGCGCGCCGCGCTGCGTTGCTTTGATGCATGCGCGTTTTAGCGCGTCCCGTGCCCCTCCGTCTCGAAAAAAAGGGAGACGCAGTGCTGTCTGGGTAACGTATTGGCGCGAAATGCAGCACATCGCATTTCGCGCTAGTAGCCGTCGGACCGCGCCGACGGACGCTGGTTGCGCCGGTCGCGCCTGGCGTTAACGTAGTGTTGCTGTGCCCAGCCTGCGTGCGCGCCAACGCTACATTGGAGTATATCGGGCCCTTCATGATGCGCTCGCGGCCGTTTTGCTAGCTCTATATATACCAAATTCAGTGTTACGTGACGTCAATAGATGACGACATATATGACTAGTGCAAACATGATAATGTTGACAAGCGTGCCATTTAAGAAAATTACAGCATACCACACTCATAGCATTCTCTCAGCCGTTTCGCTAGCTCCACATATACTAAATTTGGTACCACGTGACGTGAATAGATCACGAAGGTAAACGACACATCCAAACATGATAGTCATGACACGTAAGTCATGTACGGCATAATTTACCTCATCCTCGTAACATTTTGCTGATTTTATAGTGACATATCAACCTTCCTCATTCGTGCTTCACATATCATAGATTCCCACTGTACGTAGGATCTGCCGTTTTTGTTTTTTTTTTTTTCGTTTTTTCGTTCGTGAATGTTACGAAGTTTCTAATGAATAAGGTCGTGCGCTTCCGAACGCTCGCTTAATCGTTCGTGTTGGCAGTATAGTTTGTATTCAAAGCAGGTATATGCACGCACAATAAGCACACTACGAATGCACTGACATGATATTGCCACTAGTACAAGTTCTGAAACTATTATTTCCACAGATGCTAGCATGCTTGTATGTGCCGCTGTTCAGAAGAGGACAAAGATGCGCGTGCAGAGAAAAACAATAGTCGTACTGCCGTTGTTCGAATCAGTTTGACGTCCTTGTGTGCCATTATCAGCAGGTTACAGTTACGTTGTAACGTGACACTGGTGGAGGTGCTGGGTAATAGTCTATGCACTGTTACCACGAGGAAGATCTCGGTCCCAACATTGACGCTTTAGTAGAAACAGCCAACCTTCGACGCAGTCGGCGGCAACTAGGCCTACCACCCCAGTTCAGCCCTCTTCCGGAATGCTCCAGAACCATGGCATATGCGACAACTGCAAGCCAGACTGAACAGACCGCGACTCCGCCAGCACCATGGCTACCAGCCTCTCGAACGCCAAAGCCCTTCCATGGGGAGCCCTACGAAGACGTTGAAGACTGGCTGGACCAATACGATCGAGTCGCCGTCGCCAACGAGTGGGACGAGCACCGGAAACTGCGGTATGTCTATTTCTACCTGGAGGATTCGGCGCGTATTTGGTTCGAGAATCACGAGGCCGCCCTGACAACCTGGCCGGTGTTTTGCACTCAGCTGCGGAACACGTATGGTAGCGCTGACCGGAAAGAACAAGCCGAACGTCTCCTCAATTCTCGCAATCAACGACCCAATGAAAGCGTGGCCATGTTCGTTGAGGAGATGTCTCGTCTGTTCCGTCGAGCAGATTCTGCAATGACGGAAGACAAAAAGGTGCGCATTCTGATGCGGGGTGTCAAGGAGCAGCTGTTTGCAGGACTTGTACGAAACCCACCAGCCACCGTGGCAGAATTCCTCCGTGAAGCGACGACAATGGAGCGAATGCTGAGACAGCGGTCTTCGCAGTATGAGCGGTCCGACAACCTTGCATGTCTGTCAGCACCCTTGGTAACACCCGATGTCACGAGCGTGAGAGACCTTGCTGAGCTAGTCCGTAGCATTGTACGCGACGAGCTGCAAAAGCTTCACGCAGTGCCTTCACAGCCTCAAGTGGCTGCTCTGACAGACGTCGTCCGTGAAGAGGTGCGGCAGCTGGTACGACCATTAGCGCCACCTCCAACCGAAGCTCCTCTGCTAACGTATGCGGAAGCTGTACGTACTCCTGCACCGGCAGCCAGCTATTTCCCCCGACCGACTAGCCTGCAGACGCCACAGCAATTCTCGGGCGGGCCACGCTATGAAAACCAACGACTGACTTGCCTGCAGATGCCGCAGTACTTCTCGGGCCCACCACACTATGAGAATCCGCGACCCAATTTGCGGAAATCTAGCGTGTGGCGCGCTTCCGACAATCGGCCACTATGCTACCACTGTGGTGACGTGGTGAGCCAGGTCACTTGTACCGGGAGTGCTCGTACAGACAGATGGGCCTACCTGGATTTAGGCCAGACGCTCGTCGGCCCAGGGACGGCGAACGACCCCGCGCCATCGCAGAATACTTGGCAAGTCTACCGTCTCCGAATCTTCAGCGACGCCAATCACGCTCTCCGTCTCCTCGACGCTCTACGTCCGCGAATCAATACTCCACTTTCGCCGATGTTGTTGCGGGACGATCCGCTAGGTCCCCAAGTCCACGCCGGGGAAACTAGAATCAGCGGCCTCCGGGGGTGGGACCGCTGTTAAGCTATCGTCAAAACAGCCTCCTCCGACCCTTCCACCGACCTTCGACGATTCCTTTCAGCCGACACCTCACATCGCTGACGAACCCGTTTCTGCTGACATTGCCGTTCGTGTCGACAACCATCCAGTGACTGCTCTGGTCGACACCGGCGCCGACTACTCAGTTATCAGCGCTGAACTTGTGGCTGAACTCAGGAAAGTCACGACTCCTTGGGGGCATGGACCAAACCTTCGGACAGCCGGTGGTCATCTCTTGACACCAATCGGGAGATGCACCGCAAGGCTGCAAATCTGTGAGTCGACGTTCGTTGCTTCTTTCGTTGTGCTTCCCGAATGCTCCCGGAAAGTAATCCTTGGCATGGATTTCCTTCGTGAGCACGGCGCTGTTATAAATCTTCGAGACTGCCTCGTAACGTTTGCTGACGACTATGGCCCGAAGCCTAGAGATACCAATCCGCAGAAGACTGCGCTTCGCATTGTCGACGACACCGTCACACTTCCGCCACGCACCAGTATGTTCGTTACAGTACAGGGCGACATAGACCATGACAGTAGTGGTATCGCTGAAGCCAACCTTTCGGTGCTCTTGTCTCAGCAAATCTGTGTTGCCCGCGGCATAATTCAATTTAAACGTGGGATGACTGAGTTGTTGGTCACCAATTTTAGTGGATCATATCAACATTTGGCCAAGCGAACAACTATCGCTCATTTCGAATTCATTGACGATGAAGCGTGTACGACGATAGCCCCAATTTCTGCAGCCGTTGAAAGTGACACCGCGGTAGCCGATGCAGTCGATGTCAATCCGAAGCTGTCATGTGCACAGAAAGAGCAAATGCGCTGTATCCTCCGCATGTTTAGCGACTGTTTCGCGTCTACATCCAAGATAAAACAAACGCCAACCGTAAAGCACCGCATTGTCACTGACCATTCTGAGCGACCCATACGTCAACACGCCTACCGAGTATCACAAAAGGAACAAGAGGCTATACGTTCTCAAGTGAAGCAGATGCTCGAAGATGGCGTAATCCAACCCTCGAACAGTCCATGGTCGTCCCCCGTCGTACTGGTAAAAAAGAAGGACGGCACTCTCCGATTTTGCGTCGATTACCGCAAACTCAACAAAGTCACAAAGAAAGACGTTTATCCGCTTCCGCGCATCGATGACTCACTAGACCGTCTCCGACGCGCCCGATACTTCTCCTCTATGGATTTACGCAGTGGCTACTGGCAGATCGAAGTTGATGAACGCGACCGAGAGAAAACAGCATTCATAACGCCTAATGGTCTGTACGAATTCAAGGTGCTGCCCTTCGGTCTGTGTTCTGCCCCTGCGACATTCCAGAGGATGATGGATACAGTGCTCTCCGGTCTCAAGTGGGAAGCATGCCTTGTTTACTTAGACGACGTCGTTGTCTTCTCCCAAACGTTTGAGCAGCATTTGAGGACCCAGACAAAACGTTTGAGGACCCAGACAAAACATTGGCTGTCGCAGATTTTCCACCACCTACCAACAAACGTGATGTGCGTCGATGTTTAGGCCTCTGCGCACACTACGGTCGCTTTGTGCAAAATTTCGCAAACATTGCCGAACCCCTCACTCGTCTGACAAAAGACGACGTTCCCTTCGTGTGGGGCCTTGAGCAAACACGCGCTTTCTCCGAGCTCCAGCAGCGTCTCCAATCTGAGCCCTTACTCGGACACTACGACGAATATGCCAACACTGAACTACACACAGACGCCAGTAACATCGGCCTTGGTGCAGTCCTCGTCCAGTGGCAAGGCGGCGTCGAACGCCCTATTGCTTATGCGAGTCGGATTTTATCATCTGCGGAGGCGAATTACACAACAACCAAAAAGGAGTGCCTAGCTGTTGTCTGGGCAATAGCTAAATTCAGACCATACCTGTATGGTCGCCCGTTCAGAGTTGTTATCGATCATCATGCGCTCTGCTGGTTGGCGAACCTTAAAGACCCTTCCGGACGTCTGGCCAGGTGGAGTTTACGCCTTCAGGAGTTCAATTTGACAGTCGTGTACAAGTCTGGCCGGAAGCATACTGACGCGGACTGCCTTTCCCGAGCTCCTCTTAAGACAGTGTCAGGTGATCACGATCTGGACGACCGTTTTCTCTGCGCCGTTAGTGTATCCGACTTGGCCGAACAGCAGAAGAACGATTCCGAGCTTCGACAATTCATCGAATATCTCGAAGGCCGTACGCCGCATCCACCACCAGCATTCGCCCGCTCGTCATCATCATTCTGCGTCCACAGAAATATCCTCTATAAAAGAAACTTCGACCCTTACGCGACTGAGTACCTGCTCGTTGTCCCGCCAGCGTTACGAGCCGATGTCTTGTTCGCCTGTCACGATGAGCCTTCCTCAGGCCACTTGGGATACACACGTACCTTGGCCCGGATTCGCCAACACTACTACTGGCCCAAGCTCAGTCGAGACGTGAAGCATTACGTGAAAACGTGTCACGAGTGCCAGCGCCGTAAAGCACCACATCAGCGCCCAGCCGGCTTTTTGAAGCCCATCGCTCCTCCGACACAACCGTTCCAACAAATAGGCATGGATCTACTCGGACCTTTTCCCAAGTCTCGTGACGGCAACCGCTGGATTGTAGTCGCTACTGATTTCATGACGCGCTTCTGCGAAACGAAGGCATTACAACGTGGCACCGCCATTGAGACTGCCCACTTTTTTATGAAAAACATCGTCCTCCGACATGGAGCACCAGCAGTTGTCATAACTGATCGTGGCACAGCTTTTACCGCCCGGATGATACAAGACGTCATGCAGCTTAGCGGCACAGTACATCGAAAAACTACTGCATACCACCCACAAAGCAACGGCCTTACAGAGCGACTAAACAAGACGATCGCCGACATGCTATCCATGTACGTTGACCAAGACCACAAAAACTGGGATGACATCCTCCCTTATGTCACGTTCGCTTACAACACCGCTGTGCAAGAAACAACTGAATTCACACCGTTCCGGTTGCTTCATGGCAGGGAGGTCACTACAATGCTGGATGCCATGCTTCTACCAGACAGACACCAGATTAGTGTCAAGACGAACGAATTTATCAGACTGGCAGACGCGGCTCGTAAGCTTGCAGTCGAACGAATCCATAAGCAACAATGCATCGACTCGCTGCGGTACAACGCTCGTCGTCGCGATGTCTCTTACCAACCCGGAGAACGAGTATGGTTGTGGACTCCCATTCGACAACGGGGCCGGTCGGAAAAGTTGTTACGCCGCTATTTTGGTCCCTATAGAGTTCTCCGTCGTCTCAGCGAAGTGAACTACGAGGTTCTTGACGAGGACATGGCTCGTCAATCCCGCCGTTCACAACAGCCACACGTCGTCCATGTTTCGAGGATGAAACCATTTTACCAACGCTGACTATTCGTCACACTCCCTTGAGTAGACTTACAGTGATTGTGAACACCCCTTTGTATACTGCTTATCGTGCGTGTTTTCATCTGGCAATAATGTTATGACATCGGGACGATGTCCTTTGGGAAGGGGGGTAATGCCACTAGTACAAGTTCTGAAACTATTATTTCCACAGATGCTAGCATGCTTGTATGTGCCGCTGTTCAGAAGAGGACAAAGATGCGCGTGCAGAGAAAAACAATAGTCGTACTGCCGTTGTTCGAATCAGTTTGACGTCCTTGTGTGCCATTATCAGCAGTTTACAGTTACGTTGTAACGTGACAATATCATCACGGCGTCGTGACGTCGGCGAATTGAGCAGACTGAAGGTCGAAGATAAAACTGTTTATTTGGAAAAACCTGTAAACAGTGAATGGAAAGTCAGATTACAGCGATATACACTGGCACTGACGAACAGTGACGAACAGAGTGCCGGCGGTCGATCAACTCACAAGCGGTGAAGCGCGTCGGCATTAATACATGTGCTCTTTCTAGTGTTATCGCTAGCGGCCACGTAGGTTCCAGAATAATTGTAATGTTCCCGTAGTGCGCGTAATCTTGAAAGGGTTTTGTTTTGATTTATATGTGGGGTTTGACGTCCCAAAACCACCATATGATTATGAGAGACGCCGTAGTGGAGGGCTCCGCGGAAATTTCGACCACCTAGGGTTATTTAACGTGCACCCAAATCTGATCACATGGGCCTACAACATTTCCGCCTCCATCGGAAATGCAGCTGCTGCAGCCGTGATTCGATCCCGCGATCTGTGGGTCAGCAACAGAGTACGTTTGTCACCACCGCGGTGGGGCAATCTTGAAGGGGTACTGACACAAAGTTTTGCGGCCGAGATAGATAGCCTGTGGGGTTGATTCCCGTGAACATTCGTGTATCATCCACGAAACACCAAGAAGGAATATAGCTGAGAACGTATTTTAAATTAATTTTGAAGTTAACGTGAGCCCTCGACTCCGTCGTGCCATTGATACCTTTAATGGGGACCCCCTACATCCCTCCCGTCACCTCGCTGCAGTCCATAAAACAAGTTATGATGACGTCATGTCTGCCATTTTTTCTTTGCTGTGTTTGTTCCCGCAGTTTATACTTCTCGGAGGCTGCTTGCCGTAGTGCACACTTTGAAAGTTTTGTGTTTGGCGACACTGCAGTCCGGTTTTCTATTGGAAAGTAATTCTTGGTGTGAACCGTGCGGAAGTGTGTCACAGTTCTGTGTGCTGACGTGACCAAGAGCTGCACATGCTAGGTGGCGGTAGTTGCACTTGGTTTTTGGTAAAACTAGAGGTACCCTGAAACCCCTAGAACTTGGTGGTGGTTGTGGTAGTGGTTAGATGAGAAAAGGCACCTAATTTCTGCAACCCGGTCGGGAGCACGGCGCAGTGCCCGCGGGGAAGGGAAAAGGGAGAAAAGTGGAAAGAAGAGAAAAGATTAAGTGATCAGTGGCACGGTCGTCATCAGCACGAGCAGCAGTCCAGAAGCAAGGGTAGGGGTGGCAAGGGGCCCGTCCTCAGCGGTAGGCCATGATTCCCGTCTCGTCCAGGAACTCCACCAGGCTCTGGAGCGCTGGTAGATGGGGACGAGATGGGAACAGCAGGTGTTCTAGGATGATGGCAGGAAGGCTATGTCTCTGGAAGGCTGCGGTGACCCTCGAGCGTTCCTAGGCCAAGGCAGGGCAGGCACAGATGAGGTGCTCGAGGGTCTCGGGGTCGCCGCAGCGGCTGGAGGCTGGGGAGGCGCAGCATCCCTTGAGGTAGCGGCGGGCCGCGGTCCACACGCATCTGGTCCGCAGCCGCAGCAGATTGACTCGTTCTCTCCTGGTAAGGCCTGCCTCGGGAATACGCGTGGGTCCTCGCTTATTGGCCACCCTCTGGCCTGGGTGAACCGAGGCGAGGAGCTTCTTGATACAGGCCTGCGTGTAGTCTCTCACCACCACGGCTTGGGTGATGGGGATTCCCGGCTGGTGTGCTGCCCTGGCCAGCGTGTCCGCCTCCTCGTTGCCAGCTATGCCCACGTGAGAGGGCAGCCAGTGGAAGGAGACGGACGTCCCAGCTGCTGCAAGGGCTCGGTACTTGGTTGCCAGGAGACTCCCCGTGAGCCCGGCACGGCGATGGTTGACCAGCGTCTGCAGGGCTGCCTTGCTGTCACACAGGACTGTGACTGGTTCCGCCGGAACGTCCTCGGCCAGCAGGTCCGCCACCAGGTGTAGCCCTACCAGCTCCGTGGCCGTCGAGCTCGCCGGGAAGGGTAGTCGGCACTGCCTGCTGATGACCCGGGATGGGATGACGCAGTCAGCCGCCGCTGAACCGTCTGGCATGACGGATCCGTCAGTGAAGACCTGGAGCCGCCCTGCCAGTTGCTGCTGGAGCTTGGAGATGGCGGCCTGTTGCAGTGCTGCAGCAGGCGTTCGGTGCTTGGTTACCCCGTCCAGGTACAGGTGGACCTCAGGCGGCTGGTGGTGGGGTGGTGGTCCTAGAACTTCGTAAAGTAGCGACACCATTCTTCTCCGCTCGCGTTTCTCCTCGGTCTCTGCTCCTTTGCGCTCGCATTTTGAACGTGGCGCCACCTGCGTTGCTCCTGCGTAACAGACACCCTTTCGCGATGAGAGCGCTTGCTCAGCAGGCAGCGCGCTTAGAGCATTCGCGCCAATCGTCGAACTCATCCTAAAATTATTCTAACGAGTGTAACGTTAGCCCATATCCGTACTCATGATCCGGCCTTGATCGAGTGACTCGGCATTGCAGTGACTGGATGTTAACTTCGTGCGCATCACCCTTTAGTATGTTCTTAAACGTAAAAATGTGATCGTTAGTGAGAACACCCGCTTTCCGTTATATTTCTTGGCACATCATTTAGCGCGTCTCCGAATAAGCTTTACACTGTAAATAACATCGCTCAAACATTCATGTGCGGCTGCTATGGCTAACCTTTCTGTTTGCTGGCGCGATGGTGACCGAAGGGACAGTGGTACTGTTTTCCTTACTCAGCACACTGGTGGTGCAAGCTTCATCGTGCACATGTATAGGATACACAGTATGGGCAGAGATCATTCACAGTGACTGTCATCCAATGAAAGCAATAACTCGAGTTGACGCTGTCGACGCGGGACAATGATGTCGCCGACACCCAATTTTATGGTTTGGTGAGGCATCTAAAGTCTTAATAATGTGTCAGAAGGTGCACATTTGATACATTCGAACAGCTGTGGTTACTTCGTGAAGTGGTTAGACGACCAATCATATTTAAGAAGTGCGCCTTGTGGACGTATCTCGCATACAAACTATATCGCCTAAAGAATGAGCTATCGTATGAATGAACTACGTGAACTACGCTAAGCAATCATACGTGATTGCTTAGCGAGAGTTCCACTCGTGGATATAAACCATCGCATGAAATAGCATATAAACTAACACGTGAAACGACACGTGTGTGTGAGAGAAAAAATACTTTATTCGCAGGATCCTGCGTGCAGGTATAGTTCCCGGCCGCGCAGGACTCTGATTACCCTTCTAGTGCTTTAGTCTAATATAGTCCCAAGAACACTGGGCCTAGATCTCGAGGGTTGCGTCTGGCCTAGCATCAGATACTTTGGTCCCTTTGGCTGGGTTTAACGGGCCGTTGGTTCTCATTTTCTTCTACCTGGCCAGCGCCTCCTCGAGCCGCTGGATCGCCCATTTTTGAGATTGGCAGTCCACAAAGCGAATCCATCGGTCCATCTGTCAGGGTAGGGTCTGCTCGGAGACGAGGTTCGTATTTTCGCATTCGCTCGTTGCGCCTCTACTATTGACGTGTTCTTCACAGGCAGTTCCACTGGATGCGTCACTGCTCGGTTGCACTGCATCATCACACCGCACAATTTATTCGAGTGTCGCAAGTTCTTGTTCACAAACACTGCATATATAGCTTACGAACATCTCCGGGCAGATGTGGCGCGCCAATGCCGGGGATCATACGCACTTCACCTGTAAGTATCTGAGTAACACTAATTCGGCACCAGAGAGATCTCTATGCAGCGCCGGATAGACTCTTCTGCCCTCCCTGAATCATGTGAGAACGCCACCATAGTCGGTCAGGGGTTCCGGCGCGTGTTAGTTGTTCTCTTCCGTACGAGGAGCCACGCTACCATCCCGGCATTCGATGAGTTCACGGGTGGCTGCGTCTACTTCTTCGTTGCGGTTGACCGCATTTAGCAGGTCCCCCACGTGGGCGGGGAACCATTTCATGGTGATGGTCGGTCCGGTAGTGGAGCCGTCCGAGGTTCGCGAGCCCCACAATCCGTTCAGCCTCCCTCCAGATTGTGCTTCTGGCATAGTTCTCGATCGCTGTTTTGGAGTCGCTCAGGATCGTCTTGATGCCGGGAACTCTACCCATCACCCGACATACATCGCTGCTTCCTCTGCTTGGCCCGGGGTCTTGGCTCGTACTCTGCCTGCAATGATCAGCTCACCCGTTGACGCCCGGATGACTGCCACCGCGAACACTTCTTTCCTCGTTGGGTGTTTGGCTACGTCCACGAACGCAGCATTCTCGTCGCTCTGGAACTGTCTTGCTAGGGCCGCCGCCCTTGCCTTGCGCCGCTCCGGATCTCGTTCTGGGTCGACATTATTTGGCAGTGTGAACACGATGATGCCCTTCGCCACCTCGTTCCTTATGGGTACTTGGTCCTACAGCTCATTGTTTTCAGCCTTCTCGTTTCCGGGTAAGCTGAGCCCGGTCCAAGTCAGGATACTTTTGCCCATCCTTGTGCCGTTCAGGCGGGCTAGTTGCGCTGTTCATTGAGCTTCGCCTATTTTCGAGAGTGGGTTGTGCACTCCCATAGCCAGCAAAGCCGACATTATTGTGCCTGGTAACAGGCCCAGTGCACTTCTGTATGCTTTCCTGATGGCAGCGTCTTTTGGTCCAACGGTGGAAGGCTCCCGTGTATGCCGCTTCGCGGACTACGAAGGCTTGCAACAGACGCAGGAACGCTCTCTCGTTCATGCCTTGATATCTCGTCGACACCCGGCCGCTTTACCAGGCGAGTGGCGATTCCGATCTTCGTCACGATGTTCTTCATCGCCGTGGTGTTCGTTCGGACTCCATTCATGTACATCCCCAGAATTCTCAGTCCGGGCTCGTGCGGGCTCGGTGCCCCATTTCTCGTTCGGACCACAATGTTCTCTGCTGCTGCTTGGTTAGCCGCTTTCCTGAAGCGACGAGACAATGGAAGTATTAGGAGTTGTCATTTTTGCGGCGAGCACCGCAGACCTGTGCTCGATATCGCGGTCTGTAGGCATCCACTGCTTCTTGGAGGTTGGCCTCGATCTCCCCGTCACTGCCACCGGTGACCTAAATTGTGACGTCGTCGGCGTACAGGCAGTGCAGGACCCACGGGCTCAGTGCCTCGATCATTACAATGTTGAAGAGAAACGATGAGATGATCGAGCCCTGTGGGGTTCCGACACTGCCCAGTCGTCGTTCCTCCAACTTCTTGCCTCCCAGCTCCAGCCGGGCCGTGCGGTCCGTCAGGAACGCTCGAACGTAGTTGTACGACCCCTCGCCCAGGCCTAGGCGGGAGATCTGCTCCAGGATTGCAGAATGATTCACGTTGTCAAAGGCCCCTGAAGGTCCTGGCCCAGGATGGTCCGGTTGTCCCTGCTGAGTAGCCCTCCTGGGGGATACAGGACTTCTCGCTGCAGTAACAGCATAGCCTAGAAACTGAGCATCGCGTCCGGATAGATGCCGTGCCGTTCCATGTAGTCGTCATTTCGTGTATTGAGTACCTGCTCCAGCACCTTACTCACGCAGGACGTGAGTGAGATGGGACGCAGGCCCTCGATCTCCAGTGGCTTATTGAGCTTGGGTAGGGAAATCGTCTTCGATGTCTTTCAAGCCTTCGGTAGAGTGCCAGACTGCCAGTACTCGTTGAAGTATTTCATTAGTGCCGCAATAGATGAGTCGCTCAGCAGCGGAGCGCCTTGTTGAAGATCTTGTCCGGACCAGCGGCCGAGCGAACGTTGATGTTCTGCGTCGCTAGCCGGACTTCCCATTCTACGATGTCTTTATCTAGGTGGGCGTTAGGTTGCCCGCCGTAGTCTCGATGCTGCTCATTGCTCGTCTCTGGAAGGTACCGGTCATTAAGATGCTTGTTCACTTCCTCTTCCCTCATGCGGCGAGCTGTAGTGTGGAGAATCTGTGCCATGCGGGTATGTTCGAACTCCCTGCTCTTCGTTTCGTCCATAAGCTGTTTGAGAATCTTCCATGTACCACAGCGGTGGAGTTGTCCGTCGATCTGATTACACAGGGCTAACTATTGCTGGTTGCAGAGCCGCTTGCTGTGTCGCTCGATTTCTTTGCCTAGCTCGGCGATCTTCTTGCACAACTTTCAGTTATGTCGTTGTCTTCGCCATCTTCGCTGCAGCGATCTTCTGGCGTCCAATAGATGGGCCAGTCGCGAATCCATTGTGCTGGTGTCCTCGGTGGCCTCAACTTCTCTCGTTGTTTGGTCTGTGGCATCCCTGGGTTTCCCGGGCCATTCTTCGACGTTGGTTATTACACCCGGGTCGAGCTTTCTAAACTTGTCCCAGTCTACGATCTTATGTTTCTTGATCTTGCCCGGGTTGCCGTTGCTGTGGGCTAACGAGATTTCTATCTCTAGAATATGGTGGTCGCTACCGAGTTTGATCCCGGTGTTTCTCCACCTCGTATTTTCGCCCTCGGGTAGGAGCACGAAAGCCAGGTCAGGAGTTCGTGTCCCTGGCCGTGGAGGTACCGATTCTGAATGGTTGTGCCGGGTTCGTTAGCAGCGTGAATCTGGTTTCTGCGGCGTCTTCGAGTAGGTCTCTGCCCTTCGGCGTCGTGACTGTTATCCCAGCCCTTTGTGCTAAGCATTGAAGTCCCCGTAAATTAGTGCTATGGCATCCCCCATTTTAGCCATTTCTTTCCCGGCCATTTGTCTTGCGGTTCTGATTTTATTGAAGAGGGCTTTGAACTTTTGCCCGTTGTGTCTCGGATTGCTGTAAATGTTAGCTAGAAGAAGCGACATGGTCGCTTTGCCCTTTCTGCTTCCCCGCAATCTTCTGCGTCCCATGAAAGCGAGTTCCGTTACGTACATTTCGATTGCGGTGTCCCTGCTACAAAGGAACTGTTGGTGTTTGGTGTATGCTAACCCTTTCCTGATTAGCGTGCACACCCCCTGTACGGCACCTTTCCCGCATGTTCAGGCTGGTGGTGGGCTATCGTGCGTTCTTGGGGTCTCTCTTCCAAGTGCGTCTCTTGGATGGGGATCACATCGAGCCTTTTCTCTAGCTCCAACGCTTTTATGTGCTGCTGTAGGACAGCTTTGCAACATCTGAAACCGTTTGCGTTCCAGTGTCATACTCTGATCGTATTATTGCTGTCCATCTTGGGGCTTGCGATTACATTGGTGTTGTTGCATGTCCGCGAACTGCTGCATCATCTGCTTTTAGAGCTGCTCCATTTGTTGAGCTATTTGCTGTTGCATGAGTTGCGAGCATCTTTGGACGATTCTCTGCTCCATTGCCTCTAGGTTCCTGTCCCATTTTTTGAGCGTACTCTCTAGTCTTGTAAGCCTGTTACTGAAGCCCACGTAGCCCACGTGTTTCTACGTTTTGTCCTTCCCCTCGTGCCCGGTTGCCGTTGACGGCACGTTGTCGTTGTACTCCCCCTCCTCGACTTCGCTCTTGCTGCCGTCTTCATCTTCGGATTGCAGTTCGATCCCTCTGGCTGTCGCCAAGGCTGCCTCTCTGAACTGAGGTCTGTTTCTCGCTGTTCTTTCGTAGGAGCTGCTCGTTGCTTGCGGCTCCGCTCCCGTTTCCTCGAAGGTGCTTTCCGTCGCCATCTTCTCTTCGGTTTCTTGTATACGCCCATCCTTTCGCACGCCGCCATATTGGAAGTTTCTGAAGATGGCGTCCTGTTTGGCGATGTGCTCGCGTTGTTGCTTGATGGTGAGTTGTAGGGCTGTCACCACCGTCTGCAGGTTTTGTATTTCTTTCTGCGCACTCATTACGCTTTCATTTTGCGAGTTTCTGCTTTGCATTATTTTGTGCGGTTGCTCTCGCCGCCGCCTCTGTCTTCGTTCCTGTCTGGCTCCCTGCCCGTTGCCGTGGCAACGCTCTGTGTCTCGGGCTTCACCGGCGCCGGCCTGGCTGTGACGTCAGATTTGCTTACCGGCTCCAGTCTTTTCTTGGAAACCGATTGGCGCCCCGATACGGACCTTCGGCTCGATTTCAAGCATTTTCTGTGCTCTTTGCTGGATGTGACATTTGCCCACAACAGTCCATACGGCCTGCTTTTGCTCTTGCTCCTCGTTTTTGCCTGCGACGTATGAGCTTCGCGAGCTTTCTGTGCGGAGTCGTTTTTTCTAGACGGCCTGGCCACCAGGTGGGAAGCCGGCGCCATCTTGTCTTCCATAGTTCCGTTTTTCAGTTTTGCCGCTATCCGCTTCTTTATTTGCGGTGGCCTCTTAAATTTGTTTTTACAGTTTCCCACTCTTGTGACATGGGAACCGCCACATAGTTTGCATCTTGGTTTGCAATGGTTTACGTGCTCCTCGTCGGGATTTTTCCGCCCGCACGCGAAGCACACCTTCATGCTGGGTGTCGGGCATATATCTGGGTTTGACTAACTCCAGGCAACGGTGAGTAACATGCATTTGGTCGCGTCATAATGGCGTGTGCAGGCATATATTTAAACTCTGGCTAAAGTTACCCGGAACACCATGTATGTATAATAAATATATATATATATATATATATATATATATAAAGGGAAACAAGTGTATACTTAAGGGCTCGTTTTTCGTGTTTTACACAATATTAATGAGATCTAACAGACAATAATGCCAAGGAAGGTATAGGGGAAGTTATTAGGCCAATTGTAATGTAAATGAGAAGAAAGAAAAGTGGGTGAAAAGATAACTTGCCGTGGGCAGGATCCGAACCTGCGACCTTCGAATAACGCGTTCGATGCTCTACCACTGAGCTACCACGACAGCCATCCCCCCCAACCACTTTATCGGGTATCTATGTCAATTTAAACATGGGAGTGTCAGTCAGCGCCACTAGTAGCCATGGCGGCGAGTGTGGTACACTCTTTATGAGCCTGTTTGGCATCACGTAGCACGTGGACTTATTACTAATTGGCAGCTGATCAATAGTCTACTGTATACAACCTAGAGGCACCAAGTCTGCCAGTACGAGACCCTCGTTAATGAATAAGGGAAACAAGTGTATATTTAAGGGCTCGTTTTTCGTGTTTTACACAATATTAATGAGATCTAACAGACAATAATGCCAAGAAAGGTATAGGGGAAGTTATTAGGCCAATTGTAATGTAAATAAGAAGAAAGAAATATATATATATATACATATATATACATATATATATTCACCCACTTTTTTCTTTCTTATTTATATTACATCGGTTCTAATAACTTTTCTATACATTCCTTAGCATCATTGTCTGTTAGATCTCATTATTATTGTGTCAAAACACGGAGAAACGAGCCCTTAGGTATACACCTCTTTCCCTTATTCATTAACGAGGGTCTCGTACTGGCAGACCTGGTACCGTTGAGGGACTATTGGTCAGCTGCCCGCTCATAATAAGTTCACGTGCTATGTGACGCCCCACAGGCTCATAAAAGGGTGTTCCACAGTCGCCACCATGGCTACAGATGGCGCTGACTGACACTCCCACATTTAAATTCACATATAAACCCAATAAAGTGGCTGGGGGGGTGGGGGGATAGTCGTCGTGATAGATCAGTGGTTAGAGCATCGAACGCGTTATTCGAAGGTCGTAGGTGCAATTCCTGCTCACGGCAAGTTATTTTTTCACCCACTTTTCTTTCGTCCTATTTACATTACATTGGTTCTAAAACTTCCCCTATACAATCTTTGGCATCATTGTCTGTTAGCTCTCATTATTATTGTGTCAAAACACGGAAAAACGAGCCCTTAGGTATACACTTCTTTCCTTTATAGCTAAGACTGCCCGGTTGCTGCTGCGACGCTGCCCGTAGATCCGGCTAGCTCTTGCTGCTTCAGTACCGACGCTGATACCCCTTTTGACCTTGCATTTACATTATATTTTGGTGGAGAGTGCTGCGGTCTTTCCCAGTCCTGGAACTGTGTAGCCGAAAGCTGCCGTCCGTCGTGCCTGACGACGCTGCCTTCACACCCCCAGCGGCTTCGCCATGCAGGAGCTGTCCCGGTGCCCAGCTCTTGCGAGAACCCGACATCTTCAGCGGCACCGACGAGAAAGACGTTGAGGATTGGCTGGAATCTTATGAACGAGCCAGCGCTACTAACAAATGGGACAATCCCACAAAGCTTCGTACCGTGATGTTTTATTTAACGGATGTTGCCAAGCTGTGGTACAGAAACCATGAGGTGGATATCTCCACTTGGACTACCTTCAAAACCTGCATCGCAGATGTTTTTGGACGCCCTGGTGTGCGCAAACTTCGCGCAGAACAACGCCTACGAAGCCGGTCCCAACAAACTGGGGAGACATTCACCAGCTACATAGAGGACATCCTCGACCTCTGCCGGCGTGTCGACCCATCGATGGCAGAAACTGACAAGGTGTGACATATCATGAAAGGCATTTCCGACGATGCCTTTCAAGTGCTGCTCTCCAAGAACCCTGTCACTGTCTCTGAGGTCATCGAGTTGTCAGAGTTTCGACGAGCTGCGACAACAGCGTCTTCTCATGCGACGCCCTGACATCCCGGATGACACCCTTTCAAGCCTGACCACAACATCTGACCTTCAGTCGCTGCTATCGCAGATCAAGGAGTTTGTTCGTGCTGAGGTCGCTCGTCAGCTATCTCTGCTATCAACAGCCGGCCAACCACCGTCCCCTCTGCCAGCAAACATTCGCCAGGTCATCCAGGAGCAAGTTTGCGCGGCTCTGCCATCTGCCCGTGACACTTCAGCATTGCCGAGTCCTGTTGCCTCTGCCGAGGTAAATGCACCTCTAAGCTATGCTGAAGTAGCGGCTCGACCACCTCGTCAGACTTTTACGTCACTTCCCTCAGCCGTGCCGCTCCGACCCACTCCTCGGTTCGCTCAGCCAAGGTCCGTCCAGAGTAGTGGACAATGGCGTACACTCGAAAATCGCCCAATATGCTTTGCCTGTGGGCTACCTGGCCACATAGCGCGATAATGCCGTCGGCGCGTCCCTGTCTACCGCCAGAGCTACGACCGAACCTTCGAATCTGCCCTTTATGTGACACCGCGCCCTTCGTTCACAGGCTCTCCTCAGCCCCCCGACCAGACGTCATCGTACGCCGACCACCACCCTCCTGTTAACCGCCACTCGCCATCACCTCGACGCCGCTCGCCATCGCCGATGCATTGTCGTCCTTCATCGCCGGAGCGGGAAAACTAATTGCCGCAGTTCCAGAGGCAGGAACTGCGTCGCCAGCGAAAAGACCAAGGCCTCTCACTTCACCAACGAATGTTCTGGACGTACATGTGGACGGCGTCACTGCACTCGCTCTTGTCAACACTGGTGCCGCAGTTTCAGTGATAAGTGCTAGACTCGGCCGCTTGCTCAAAAAAGTTATGAAGTCACTAGCAAGTATATCACTTCGTACAGTCAGCGCAGATCCCGTCACACCGGCCGCTGCCTGTACTGCTCGCATCCCGATTGATGGCCTCATTTATGTCGTTGAATTGCTAGTGTTGGATTCCTGCTCCTATGACCTCATTTTGGGCAGGGATTTTCTCTCCGCTAATAAGGCCGTCATCAACTGCTCTCGCGCTGAGGTGGCATTTGAAGTGTTTGACGACGCCCCATTATACGATGCTCATAAAACCGGGGACAAACTATTTGTTGCTGAAGACATCATACCGCCGCACTCTTTTGCCCTTACCATGGTGTCTTGCAACTCTCTCGCCGAGTCTAGTGCCCTTTTCACGCCATCTGCTCTTTTCGTTCGTCTCAAGTGTTCGGCGCTACCTTATGCCCTTCTAGAACTTCATGACGGCGTCAGCAGACTGCTCATCTTGAACCTGTTGTCATGTCCTGTAACACTACTTCGAGGTGAGTGCGTCGGGCGTGTTTACAGTCTCGACCCTTCTGCAATTATTGACATGCCGGCTGGTCCTTCCGCCGAACACAAAGTCGCCGGAGTGACCTGTGCCTCTTCGCCGCAGACTACTAGGCCGGACGTACTGAGCAGCTCCATCGCCGACACGTTAACCGTTTCGCAACGTGCTCAACTTCTACGACTGCTGAACAAGTTCCACTATTCCTTCGATTGCACTCCCCTCGGCCGCATGTCAGCCGTCTGTCACCGCATCAACACGGGTACCAATGCGCCATTGCGTCAAAGACCCTATCGCGTGTCCGCAGCCGAGCGCCAGGTTATCGATGACCAAGTAGCTGACATGCTCAAGCGTGGCGTCATCCAGCCTTCGAACAGCCCCTGGGCATCTCCAGTCGTTCTCGGAAGGATGGGTCGATTCGCTTCTGTGTTGACTACCGTCGTCTTAACAAAATAACTCAAAAGGACGTTTACCCGTTACCAAGAATCGATGATGCCCTTGACTGCCTCCAAGGTGTGGAGTTCTTCTCTTCTATTGACTTACGGAGTGGCTACTGGCAAGTCCCTCTGGCACCTGAAGATCAGCCTAAGACGGCCTTTGTCACACCTGATGGCCTTTACGAATTCTGTGTCATGCCTTTTGATCTTTGCAATGCACCCGCAACATTCAAGCGGATAATGGACAATCTTTTGCGTGGCCTGAAGTGTAAAACATGCCTGTGCTACTTGGATGACGTGATTATATTTTCACCGGATTTTCCAACGCTTCTCCGCAGGCTAGATGAAGTGGTGTAGTGCCTAACTGACGCCGGCCTTCAGCTCAACCTGAAGAAATGCCGCTTCGGCGCAAGTCAGCTCACCATCCTCGGTCATGTTGTATTTAAAGAGGGTATTCTTTCTGACACCGCCAAGCTTCGGGCAGTTGCAGAGTTCCCTAAACCTGCGTCTCTGAAGGATCTGCGCAGCTTTCTTGGCCTCTGCTCGTATTTCCGCTGCTTTATTCGGAATTTCGCTATGATCACCACCCCCTTGACTGAACTTCTACATAGTGACTCGAAAAGTTACGCTTGGTCACCCGCCTGTGACGATGCTTTCTAAAAGTTGCGCCGCCTGTTAACCTCGCCGCCAATCTTGCGTCATTTCGACCCGACTGCTCAGACGGAGGTACACACTGATGCCGGCGGTGTTGGACTCGGCGCCGTGCTCGCGCAGCGCAAATCGGGATTCCAGGAGTACGTAGTCGCATACGCAAGCCGTACCCTCACGAAAGCGGAGAAGAACTATTCTGTGACAGAGAAGGAGTGTCCGGCAATTATATGGGCTCTAGGTAAATTTAGACCGTACCTATACGGTCGCCCTTTCGACGTAGTCACCGATCACCATGCGCTTTGTTGGTTATCCACGTTGAAGGACCCCTCCAGCCGTTTAGCTTGCTGGGCTTTGCGGTTGCAAGAGTTCGACATGCGTGTTGTCTACAGGTCTGGCCGACGTCAAACTGATGCTGACGCTCTATCACGCTCACCTATGTCCTCCGAAAGCTCTGCATGTTTATCTGCCGAGGACGAAATGGTTGCGTTCCCAGAAAACTGTGACATGGGCGTCTGAGCAACGCAAGGATGACTGGATCAGCTCTCTTCTGTGATTCCTTTCAGATCCGTCGACTTCTCCATCTTCTCGAACGTTGCGCCATCAAGCGGCTCACTTTGAGGTCCGCGATGGCCTCCTTTATCGCAGGAATTACAAGTCTGATGGCCGAAAGTGGTTACTGGTCATACCTCGCCATCTTTGTGCTGCAATATGTTCAGCTTTCCATGCTGACCCTCAGTGCGCACATGCAGGCATCTTCAAAATATACGCTCGGCTTTCCTCCCGGTTTTATTGGCGAGGCATGTACACCTTTTTGCGCAAGTACATTCAGTCATGCTCGCAGTGCCAACGACGGAAAGCTCTGCCTCATCATACCTCTGGTCCGATCCAGCCAATCCCTTGCCCAGCCAGGCCTTTTGACCGCATTGGGATCGATCTGTACGGGCCCCTTCCATCCATGGCTTCCGGAAACCGTTGGATTGTTGTCGCTGTCGACTATTTGACGCGATACACAGAAACAGCCGCTTTGCCTGCTGCCACAGCACGCGACGTATCTTCTTTTCTCCTGCGTCACTTCATTCTCCGTCACGGCGCACCGCGTGAACTTCTCAGCGAAAGAGGTTGTGTATTCCTCTCTGAAGTCGTCAACGCACTCCTTGCCGAATGCCGTATCATTCACCGGACTACCACTGCCTACCATCCGCAGACGAATGGATTGACGGAAAGATTCAACCGTACCCTAGGGAATATGATATCAAAGTATGTTGCCTCAGACCACTCCGACTGGGACCTCATTCTGCCTTTTGTGACATAGGCTGCTATGACATATTTGTGCCGTTCTATTTTGACACGCTTCCACAGTGAATATCGAGTTTCACAAATTTATTCAATTTGGCTTGTGCCAAAATCCCTTAATGAGTTTATATACATCAATAAGTAATTTATTTATAGTTACATTATCTCAATAGCTTGCCATAAGCACTATTTTATTGAGTGCATCCTATAGACGTTTTTTGAATGAAAATTGTTGTTTGATACTCTCTAGCTGAGTCGGCAAAAAGCTACAAACTAGCACAAACAAGCAGGAAAATTATCGTCTACAGAAATTAGCAAGCAGAGCAAGTTTTAAACACAAAGAAAAATGTGGTGATTTTTAAGCCAGATTTTGCAAAAAGCTGTTGGAGAGTGAGGATCATTTTAGTGGAGAGTTGGAGATGTTTGTCTGGCTTTTTGTCTGATATGTTGCTCCAGATACTGGGTGATAACTATGATATATGCAGTGATAAACACATAACACATACACTCACACACGTGCACTACACTATTTACGATGTTTCATTCAGATTTGGGGCCCAAAAGAATGCCAGTAGCACTTTTGTAACATTTAACACACTGGAGCTACTTTGGCATGCGCCTAAAATATCTGTTGACTCTCCTTAAAAAGTATAAGTGATTGCTATCTATATCTAACAAATTCTGGCATTTTGGATTATATTTATCATACCTTTATCTGGTGTTTGTTTGATACTATTGAGATTTTGCTGTAATTTTAAACAATCAAAAAACATTCCCCTAGAGTTATTCAAACAAAAGACCAAATTGAATGGTACTGCGCAATACTACTTGCACTTTTCAAATACTTTCACACCATTAATTCTGACACGTCAACTCTACCATGCTGTGTCCAAATTTTATTGCATGACTTTATCAGTGTACTGTTATGATTTACTTTAGAGCTTTGCCTCTAAATTTAGGTTTACAGGTTTAACAAAGTAGTACGACCTTTTCGAGATAGTGTATTGAAGGGCTCCAGACAATTTGAACCCCAGTGGGTTCTTTATTGTGCTCTAGTATTCAACCTGACATGGTTCTCTAGGTTTTCAGTTCCACAGAAATGCAACCGTGGTGCCTGAATCAATCAAAGCTGCATCTATTGGGCGAGTACTGTATGAGCCACTGAAGCGGCACCACCTCTGAAAAGATAAGCGCATACATGTGCACTAGCCTATACATGCAAGCGCTTCTCATGAATTAAAAATGATTTTTTTGTGGCTAAAGTATTTTCTTCCTATTTTTTTTCTTCAGGCTTAAAAATGGAATAAAAAAACATTCACAAACTTTATGGACAATGACTAAACAGCCTAAAATTTTATAGAGGGGTTTCGATTCAAAGGGAAGGGGACTTTGGTGCATTAGAACTGTCATTTACTAATTTTATTGCAAGAAACGCCTCAAGGCCCTTACTTGTAGGGATATATTACATAAGGAGGAGGGAAAAACAGATAAGCTGTAGCATCAATAAAAAGCAGAACAACAATACTCATCAAACAAACACCTAAAAAAAGTGTGACATAACAAACAAAATACTGTACAAAAAATGCAGTTCTGAAAATAGAAAGGCTCTAGTGAGACAGACAATTGGGTAATATTTTTAATAACTTTATTAAATTTAAGTGTATTCATGTCAGTTGCAATATAAGAAGGCAGCCGGTTCAACTCGATAATGGTTTTAGGGATGAATGATTTAGCAAAATTGGAAGTACGGCAAGCTATGTGTTTAATTTTGAAAGGACGATGGTGATGTGGAAATATGATTGGAAAAAATGAAGTAATGAGTGGCAGTATATTTTATAAAAAAGAGGTAAACAAGCTAGGGTACAATGATGGTAAAGGTTATCACGACCAGCACAAGCCTTTAGGACTGACACACCACTGAAATGATAGTAATCGGAAAAAAAAAATAAAATCTGTTGCATTTTTCTGGAGAGATCGATGTTACTTATGATGTAGGCCTAATCCAGGTGCCACATCTATGAAGTATACTCTATATTTTAGGGTGAATTGAAGTAAAGTGGGTGAGTTTATGCACCTGTGCAGAAGCATGTTGTAGATTACAATTTAAGAGGCAAAAAGGTAGTGGCAACTACAAAGCGAAATATGTATGATGGTTCCATGTCAGGTAAAACATAGCATGAACATTTAAATAGTTGTCAGTGGAAGCTAAATCAACATTTATGTCATTAGGAGCATGTGAAGTTCAGAAAGCAGCATGAAACTTTTTGTAAACATGACAAGTTTAGCCTTACACTTATTTAGAAACGTAGCCATGATGAGCACCAAGTCGTAATTGAACAGAGGTTGCTTTATAATAACTGATAGCCAGAGTTACATTTCATGGCTCAGTACACTACAAATGTGGTCATCAGTAAAAAGTCTAATTTGAGAAAAAATACATTTAGGCAAATAATTAACAAATATTTGAAAAGAACAGGGGACCAAGGAAACTTCCCTGTAGAGTGCCAGATGTTACTTGAGCCGTCGAAGAGTTAGAGAGATGAAAAGGTGAATTGACTGCGATATCAGAGGAACCCTTGTATACTAAGATGTGTTTGTGAATGTTGAGTTGTGTTAACTACAGAGTCTATGGCCCGTATTCACAAACCAACCTTTGCCTTTCCTCGAGTTCTCCTCAAGCTTCTGTACCCTCTACATGTGTTATAAAGGCACAAAAATGGTAAGGAGGTAAAAAACTACAAGACTGGTTCACGAATATTGGCCAACTTCGTACATCAAGCGCAATAAAGGCTTACAACCGATAACAAAAACTTGAGGTAACACCGAGGATGGTTAGTGAATACGGGCCTATGGTCGGAGACCCAATCAGTGCATCGAAAAAACTGGGAAACAAGGTTTCAACTTAAATGCCAGTGTCTATTAATAAGCCATGAGTAAATTATGTCAGCTGATGGTCACAAGGAAATTCCTTACAGAAACTGTGCTATTTAAACATGATGTAATCTATGAAATAATTATTTGAGTTTGAATGATGCCTTCAAGGAGCTTGGAAAAGGTGTAAGTTAAAGGAATGGGTCTGTAGTTTAGAGAATCAGGGCAGGCGCCTGATTATAACATTGCATAACTTGGCTTCATACCAGTCATGAGGAATGCAGCAAAAGGATAATGATCAATAAAAAAGTGCAGTGAAGGCTTCAAAAATACTCCCAAATATATTTTTTAATATATCGTTGCTAAAAACAAGGCCATCCTTACTTGCATCATCTTTATTGTTTGTAAATAAAGAAAAAATACCATCTTTACTGATGACTTCAAATTTATTGCATAGAATAAAGAAATCATGAAATGATCTAAAGACTCCAAAAGGAGTAACCATTTCAAGAGTGAAAACAGATGAGAACGCTTTTATAATAAGATAGCTAGTCAACGTTCAGATGAATCAGGACGTAAATATGGCCTATATTACATTCCAAAATCTCCAGGGTTTATTACATAGCATAGTGGACACGCGGGGGCGTCTGCGTAAGCAGGGGTTTGGTGTGTAGCGACACCGCGGACACGAGCTAACGGGGGATGGGGGGGGGGTCTCACCAGAGATGGATTGGCCCTCCTGGTGCAGTCTCTGGCCACTACCTTCCACATGCATATGTCAATTAACTCACGGCCCTCAATTCCCAGCAGCTGCGAAGCAACTTACCACGCCAGCGGTCAGATCTGCAACGATCTTGCACGAGCTCACTGTGACAGCGGAATTGTTTTACCTTATATAACATGGCCAATAGGGATCAGAAGATGGTGCAAAAAGACCACCCCACCAACAGGACACCATATGGATTGTGCGAACACTGGATGTTCTCAGCATGACTTCACGGTTCACCTAGCTGCTTGTGAAATGCTGCGACATTTTTTTGCAACTGACTCGGAGGAGTCTTTTGGTGTTGAAAGCGATTAAAGGCTACAAATCCTGGGCCCTGCTTATTGTAATATAGTTCACTGTAATGAAATTTTAATTTCTTTTCAGTGCCTTTCCGAGATTGCACCCCCCCTCCACTCTGCCAGCAATTTCAACTTTGTTTGGGGGGGGGGGGGGAGAGGGTTCATGACTATCTTTTCTATTCAAGTCCCAATCTCATTTCACTCTTGAATTTCAACACAAAAAGAGTGTGTTGAGTAGCAAAAGTTACAACACAACTATCTTGACCACAATGCAGAACAGGAGTGCCTATGTGCCAATGTCTCACTGCAATGTTGCATAAGCCTCATGCTGTACTGAAAATGCATACAAGCCTCCAAGGCAGATGAAAACATAAAAAGTGGCCTGCAACAATGGCTCAGAGGCTAACAGACTATCATGGTTGTGTTCAGCTTCCTGTTATGGCAGCTAGATTTCAATGGGGGCAAAAATTTTCTTGTCTTCCGGTTCCAGTTTACATTGGACAATCATAAGTGGTCACAGCATCTCTCACAGTACCAACATTGCTCTGGCAAGTCAATCAATAAATCAATCCGAATCGCTTAACCGATGTTTAATAGTGTTGCTACCCTTTATGCACATCCATGTGCTACCTGTCACAATGAGGTCTTATTGTCTATGCAGATAGTGAAAGTGCTTAGTGACACTGCGCAGGGCACGGTACATTATCTTGTGTACTTATTCTCACCTATGCCAGTTTTGTGAAGTACAGCTTGCGTTTGCTGCTTGTAACTACATGCACATATTATCTGATGCCTTAGGCTACATGTAAAAAGACTTTATCTGATTGGAGAATGATGCTAATCTTCAAGGTCTGTATGCACATATCTAATATATTATTTGTGCGTTTTGTTTATCAAAGTGTCCGTACAATTACAGAACCGTGTTGGGCTTTTGTGAGCTGTGTAGAATGCCATAGATTGGAAAGCCTGATATCTCTATTAGTGAGTACTATATGACCCTTCATATCTTGCAGTACAAGATAAGCTTGCTCACTCGTTCTGGCTGATTTCGTGCTTTGATTTTCCATGCCTTTGCTGCATGCTCTAATATGATAATCTTAATTTAATTACTTCTCTACGAAAATACAGAGCCATCATCATCATTAATTACTAAGCCTCATTTGAAATCGAATGCAGAAAACTACAATTAAAAAAGAGCCTCTAGCTCAGTTTTTTTCTTGCAGAGACTATGTAATCAATGTAACCTGTATTTCCGCTACTTCTGAAGTGATGAGCAGCATTTACCTAATGCAATTCAGCAAGGCTCCGACTTCCTGGATATCTAAAAATTTTTATGCATAGGTGGCAACTCGAAAAAGAAGCAATGATTCTAATGCTTAGTTATCCGCAACTCTGCGGTGTGATTGCAGCGTAACGAAGCACCCTGCACTGCAGCTGTACAGGCGAACCTGGTGAACCAAGCAGTCAGCGCCACAGAGATTGCACGTTCACTGCATCGTGGGAAAACTTTGCAGATGCTCTCTCCAATTACCTTTTTCAACAAGACGCGAGAATGCCCAATAAAATAGGAAGCTATCATCAGGCGAGAAACTAGAAGAGTACTTTATTCTAAGTCAATCACAGCTCTTCGTTTGAAACTTGTAGATGGTTTTCATAGGACGTGACATTGACATTGCCTTCCATCTATGCCAACTTCCCAATACTACTGCAGGCACATGAAAATATTGCGGTGGTCTTTCTCCTCCAAATGTATGGGCCATCACTGCCCGACACCAATTGTTGGTCGATGACGTTTGGCAAAGAATTGCTTAGTTAAACTTCACAAAAACATTCTCCTCTGCCGTGCTGCTGCTCAGAACACTCCCTCACGAAAATCGTGACATTGAACTAAACTACACACGTGCATTTGTGACAAGAACACCCAATAGCAAATGTTTACAGGATGTTGGCTCTACAACAAATGGAAACTCCTTCTCTATTAGGGTGCGACTCTTCTGCTTGATTGGATTGTTGGTGCATAATAGATTAAGAATAAGACAGTGCATGAGATGGGACAAGATGAAGACAGAGAGGTCTTTTTGTGTGTCTGTGTCTTCATCTAGCCTCGCCCTTAAGCGCTGCTGTATTCTTCAGCTTCTAATACAGCTGGCGACTGCATAGGTTGTAATGCCAACTACAGCCTGGATCATTTATTTGGAGGATATGTTTCCATACAAAGTGACAATAACTTCCTTGAATATTTTGTAGCCTGCAAACTTTTACTGCAGAGTGCAGTGGCAGATCCAAAAGGGGGGCAGTAGGGGTGATCGCCCCTCCTTAAACTCTTTGTCAGCACCCCCGCCCACCTCACTTTATTGCATCTAGTCCACCTCCTATCACCAATTAGGACAAATTAGTGAAACCACTATGGGCACACATTAACAGTATTTATGCTGCAAAGAGGTTTTTCTCCTAGTACAAACAAAGTCATGACCACGCCCCCCTCTCCCGTGCAACTTTAGGCAACTGCCTCCCCCCCCCCCCCGTTGAGAGGACAGCGCCCGCCTGTAATGACTGCATACACCTGAAAAGTTCGACATCTCTGAAGATTAATAAGATGACATTTCACAACACAAACAACATGTACAGGTTCATAGGAATTTCGCACTTTGTACAAACAGGCACTTACCAGAACAGGTGGCCACAGAGACTTACTACGGCATCCTTGGCCGTGTCTAGGCATATGTTGCACTCAAAGCTGCCATCCTGCTGGCCGCTCGTGCTGCCGCCTTCGTCGTTGCTCGAAGAGGCCGACGCTCCTTTCGGGTTCTCCGAAGTCACCACCATGCCCCTGCAAAAATAGGTCACAAAGCTTGAATGACACAACAGCCAAGACTCAAGTAGCGCTCAGAGATAATCTAACCACAGGAAAAATGAGGTAGAACAAGCCGTACCTAACTACCAATACTGCCACATGCAAGGGAGTTTCAGTATACGCATACCAACTATCAGTGCTTGAGATACCAGCAGACAAATAAGCCAAGAAAAGCAAAGGGACATTACTTGTTTCTTTTTTTAATTGCAGTGTAGTGATTTTTACATACAATGAAATGGATTAAAGTGGACAGAACATCACTCTTTCCCCTGTGGGATTTAAATCCAGAACCTTTGAATTATGCACACAATGCTCTACCAATTAAGTCTCCGAAAGAAAAAAAATATGCCCCTTGAGCGATTCCCCTTTTTTCTAACTATCAGAGATTGCGTGACATTTTCCCTTCTCTGTGCTCATCTGTAAGGCTTGCATATCTTCAACATGAACACATACCAGCATTCTTCTTTTTTTCCGTCATCTCACACAGATGTACCATAGTCAGTCAAAATATGAGACATATTCCTTCCACAATAGAGAATAACATGTGAAGACAAAGAGGTAGTGGCAGTGAGGAAAATAAAGAAAGACTGACATTTCAACACCTCTGCAAGCTCCTGTACAACTGACAAGCATGACAGCTTCAGAAATATGGCTGATTTTACCAGTGGCTGTGCTATCTCCCTCCCACTGTTGCCATAGACTAGAAAGAGAAGTTGAGAAGGCACAAAAAAGAAGCAAATATTGCTACTGATACAGTCTGGGATAAGCCCAAGCTACCTCACGAGCCAGGCTTTTGTCCTTTGCCTGCAGAGTAAACAGGCTGCAAGGCTTCAGCACTACCATATTGCCAGATTGGGCTGCCACAATGCTTATGCACATCCTGACAACTAAAATTAGAGGAATTCAGGGGAGCAGGCGCTGAACCTTAAAAGAAGTTCAGACAAAAAAAAAACAAGCATTGTTTTTTAACTAGTCGAATCAGAAAAATAAATAAATAGGCTATTCAACACTCGTTACATTATGATGGCCAGATAACATTCTTGTCGCAAACTGAAGTGCCCTTGACAGGAACCTCGGTGCTCGACTTGCATCCTCGCAGTACGGCATATAGGCAACAGCATATTGTTACCCAGTCAACAGGTCGACGGAGACCGGTTGATTGATTGACTGCCTGATTTGTGGTATTTAATGTTCAAAAACTAACAATGTAGGAGGTACCACAGGGGAGAGATGCATGCTTATTTTGGCTGCAGTTCCCCAGCCAGTAAGAGTGTAACGAGTTTAGCACAATGAATAATCTGCAATAATTTTGAATGCAAGCGGCCTTGCAGCTTTGTACATCGATAGTTTTGAAAAACACGTTTTGAAAAATGAACAAGATATTGAGCTGAAGGAGTCCATGAAACAATTCTTTTCAGACCTAAAATACCTGCCCAGATATGCACATCCCACAAAATTTTTCCTGGCAAGTGCATGCACTTAAGTTAACACCATCACCGTATAACTTACTTTTTAAAGAAAACTGCATGGCCGCAACGATAGGGCATGCAGGCATCATGGTCTATCTGGCATCAGCTAGTTGATAATTTAAAATAATAAATTGTAGGCTTTAATGTTGTCATGACATGTTTCATTGGTAGCAATAGCTAACTCAGTAAGACAAATTTTACCCGGCTTTCTGCAGCCATACTCAGCAGCCAACTTATTCTGAAACTAAGACTGAGACAAGTAAATTTAAATATAAAAGAAAGAAACCAATATGAAATCAATTAGCAGGTTTCAGTTTATGCAGCGGCCTTAACCGCTTTTCAGTAATAATACACTTTTCAGCATTATGCTAAGCTCGTTGAACTTCAAAAACATTATACAAGTTTGTTTTGTCTTAAGAAAATAAGCAGATCTAGCGCACTTGTCTGAAGCAGCCCAGTGCTTTGCAATTAATGGCAATGAGTGTGACTCCATTTTATTTCAGCTACATGTAACGTGAGATCTCCTACAGTGCTTACATTTGTTCTAGTATAGGTTTTGGATTTATATAGTAGGTCACAAGCAGTGTCTAAGTGGAAACACAGTCATGTATGATGCATGCTCACAGACACGGACAGGCAACACATTTGCAGCAATACTGATGGGCAAGTTAGTAGCAATAACATTCTTTTATAGTGCAAAAAGACAGCACAAGAAATTGAGATAGAAGAAGGCACTAGTCTGAAAAGTCGAGTTGAGAGTAGCAGCATCTCTGTGGTGGTGTTCTCTTTTTGCATAAAGGAAAAAAACTATTTTGAACCTCTTGTGTTACAGAGGCACACACCCTAACAAGAACACACCTTCCGCATAATTATGGCTTAAGAATTTTTTAAATTGTTGAGCATGTTCAATTGACAAGTCTATGTTCTTTTAAGACACAGCAGTGCATGTTCCCATTACACTCAGCACAATGCACATTACACTCAGCAGTACAGCACATTACACTCAGCACAATTAAACTTTTACTTTGGTCGGCACAGTGCCTCCAGGTTTTTTACCTTCAACCAGCACAATGGAGTTAAATAAGAGCATGTGTATTGTGTAGAAAGATTTATGTATACAGAGGGGCACGTACTGGCACTGACTTGTGGGTAAACATACCATGGTTGCATAAGCAAGCTTGCATTTGCATTCAGGGCACAGGTAATTTTTATTTATTAATTAAACTGTATACAGCTCAAGTCTTTCAGCAATTCGCATGTGCCTAACAAATATGCTTCATAGATGCTCCCATACCAGCAACAATGCAGTCTCTCTTGTCTAAATGTGCTAATGTAATGAAAGCAATGTTAGTACACATCTCAGACTCTCGCTGCATCTAGCAAATTTACATGTGGACGTGTGGCAGCTGCTTCCAGAATGGCATCGTTCTGTTGCTCATGTGACATACGTGAGTTACAACATCTAAATGTGGCTGGTGTTACGATTTGTGCTTATGCGACACACTGACATAAGTTACTACATCCATACCTGGCTAGTACCTTGGTCTGTTCAAGCTTCTAAGGCCCACTCCCTGCCTTCTCTCTTGTTGTTTTTGTCCTTACAGCCGACTATCCGATACGTGGCTAGCGCTTAGGTTTGCTTGACTTTTGACAGCCGACTATTTGCCCAACTAAAGGTCATAGTTGGCAGATTGATTGATTGATATGTGGGGTTTAACGTCCCAAAACCATCATAGTTGGCAGGATCAGCATATCCGAAAAAAACACAGAGGTGCACTTGGTGGTCAGCGACTAATCTACAGCTCAACCGCCGACATTCAAGGAACAAAAAAAAAGTTGGGGGAGGGTGGGGGGGGGGACGCCCCGCAGTTTGTGCAATTAATAACAAGGCGAAGATGACGGAGACAGGTACGCAGATATCGACATTTCAAGCAGGCCCCGGATTTCGACAGTCCCGAACCCACGTCGTCGGACAGCGCCGGCAAGGTCGAACTTCCCGTCTTTACATGCACGCGCGCCGAGCTAGCAAACGTCCTCCACCAGGCAGTTGTTGGCTGCAGAAGCAACGAGCAGGCGAACGTCTGCGCCGCTTGCACGTAGACGCGGTCGAACAGCTTCCCACCCTGGTCTCGCTTTGTTTGTTGTTTCTCGCCAGCGGTGCCGCAGTCAAGCGCTTGTTGAACAAACCACATATACGTGCTACATTCCTTCAGAGTGGGAATAAAAAAAAAGGTGGGGGGTCGTCTAATCGAAGTTTACGAACGCGACATACAAGCATTCGTCGCAGAAGGTCGCGCGACTGGGCGGCGGTGCGCAAAACTGTCTAGAAGGACTCGATTCCGTTCAAGACTGATTTGGACGAGTTGGCACATGCTCAGCTGGGGAAACGCAGCGCAAAAAGACGAAGCAAGGTGCACAGGTAGGGCATAGTACGGTGCACCGCGTTTCCTGGGTCTTGGCGTCTTTTTGCGCTGCGTTTCCCCCAGTTAAGCATGCATTCCGTTTAGCGTTTCGGTTGGCGAAGTGGGCGGCGTACCACTGCAGTAGATTTTAGGCATTGTAGCACCACACGACACTTGCACACCTATACATACGTGTTTGCCAGGCCAAGGAGTAGTTATAAGGGTCGGGGGCCGTAAACGGGACTAGCCACCCTAACGAGACCATTCGTCGTCGTCGTCCCGGGTGCTTTCTTTTTTGTTTTTACTATTTTACTTTCCTCGGTACCTAGGCCGCACGCACCGCAACGGAGCGCACAGACACCTGAGGCGCGCGCCAAGCTATTTCTATATAACACTCACAGGAAGTAAAAGTCGGAAATGGGCACACGTGCTCACCATCCGGGAGTGAGAAAGATACAAGGGAGAAAAATGAAAGAGAGAAATGTAGGTTGTGTGCCGAAAAGAAACGAGGCGATCAGCGCGCGGCCCCCGCTAGCCCGCTTGTCAACTATGGTGGGAATCGAATCCGCTTGTACTACGGCGATCGAGTCAATCACGTAACGACCGTCGAGGCCGATGCGACCCGTTCAAGGTCTCTCGTTTTGTCGTTCTTTCACGGTGGGAATTATATCATATGACGCACGACAGCGATCTTTCTACACGATTGGGGGGGGGGGGGGGGGGGGGTTGAAGCGTCGCTGTGGGGGAGGTCGCAAAGAGCTCGTTTTCGTTTCTCGGCAGCTGCTATAGAAAAAAAAAAACATGCATACGCGAACCCCGGGCACAAACTGGATCTTACCTCGAAGTTTCCCTCGCAGAGCACGGGCTTGTTTTCGGGTAGGGCGAATCGCTACTACTTTCACTACCAGCAAAACAAGCGTGCTTTCCAACCACAAGGAACGTCGTTGCTTCACAGCTCGGCGCGACGTGACAATTCCGGCACGTCGCGCTGTAATTCCATTCGTAACGTTCGCCTACAATACAGCTACGCAACGCACCACCGGCTTTTCTCCCTATTTTCTGGTCCATGGCCGCTCTCCAAGTGTAACTCTGGACGTCTTCTTCCTTTCGGCTCCTGATACCTCAGCAAGCCCTTTATCCACACAATTTTTGTCTCGCCTCGAGCACTGCCGTCATATGGCCCGAATCAACACCGGCATTTCTCAGGAAGCTCGCAAGTCTCGCTACGACTCAACACACCGTGCTGTCACCTTTTCCCCAGGAGACGAAGTTCTGTGGACTCCCGTGCGTGTGCCCGGCTTGTGTGAAAAATTCCTCAGTCGTTTTATAGGGCCTTATACAGTGATTGAACAAACGTCCCCCGTTAATTACCGTATCTCACCACTTAACGCTCCCTCCGACCACCGTTGCCGTGGGACAGAAATTGTGCCCGTTTCTCGGCTGAAACTGTATACACCCGACGCAATTCCTAATATTGTCTCTCGCGCGGCCAAGAGGCCGCTTCCAGCGTGACGGGGAATTCGTGTGAGCGCAGTCACCGACTCTTCTTTATCAATTGGACGTGTCATCATCATTTGTATAATTTACTCATCTGTAGATATCATCATCAGTGTGTGCCAGCTCGAGCTCGCCTCGAATAAAGCTCTTTCTCATAATATTTTTAATTTCTCTTATTTCATGTGTGAAAACTGTCAAGTGATTGTGAGGCATGCCTCTAACTCGGGTCTCCTGGTTATTTTCTATCCACCAGAGTGGCATTGTATTTTGTCCCCCTGAAACTACTGGCGTGGTCAGGAATCAAACCCGTGCCCTTGAGCACGGTGTGGTGTCACTGTCAGTGAAAGCCTTGTGCAGATGGGAATGCCATCCCACGGCTATAATGAACGCAAAACGTGAGTTACATTTCTGGTTATTGTGGTCAGAATACAGAAACATTTGCATGTATATACTGAAATTGATGTGTGTCTCAGTAACTTCAACTTCTCACAATCATTCTGCAGCAATTCACCAGTGGCGCTTCTTGCATTTTGCTGTGTCGCTTAAGATTTTCAGCTCGAAAAATTGATCAACACAACCATCAATTGCTTTGTGTTCCTGGCATTGGATCAGATATGATGGCATCATACTTTATATAAATATTCAAGTGATGCAAACTTCAGGTAACTTTGCATCATTTTTGAAAAAAAAAATGCGAAGTTATTTTGAGAAGTGTACACCCACTAGTGATGCAGAACTATCGGTAAATGGACTATCGAAAGCTTGAATATTTCCTTTAAAACTACTGATAGCGCTTCAACTGATGAACTACCAATAGTATTACTGATAGTGTAATCAATAGTACCATTGATAGCATTATCAAATTTAATACTGTTGATAATCTTGTGAATAATTATGTTGTTGTTGGCCTGTGACATTGCCAAAACATTTGAGGGAACCAACTATCAGCAATACTCAGTTCGATTATGACGAATATTTTGGCAAAAGAAATAAACTATTTCCAGAATGAAAATGTAGGATAATATCCATTTAAAATTAAATATTCATACTAAAAAGCAATCAGTTACCTTCTACAAATAAAAAACAGTTTTTTTAATGTCGATATGTAAAACTCCAACTATTACTACTTGATATTTTTACTTTTAAATCACAAAATACTATATAGATTTAAAGCCCCATGCAGTTCCATCATATTACATACGTCATGGATTCCTTTCTGCTACAGATGTGCAGTTCAATTTGGTTATCCTGTGTCAGTGAAGCATTCTGGTCAAAGAACACGAGCATGTAAACTTGCTTGCTCTACAGCCTGCTCATCCTGCTCCACCATTTACCACATACCTGAGAAACAAGGCATATACGGCAATGAGTTCATATGATTATTTTTATACTATCAATATTCAACAATCAAACTATCAATAGCTCTATCGATAATGCTATTGATAGTTCTGCATTGCTCTCACCCACACATAAATATATTAAGAGACAGAAGCAAACCATATAAAATCACTGCCATGTGTTACTAGCAAATGAGCATGAATCTTGACTATGGTCACACTTGAGCAAGACATGGCCAGAAACGTTAAATATTGACTTCGTCTTAAAAATATTATTTGCTTTCAACATGTAGTAACAGAAGTGGTGTTTATCAAACTCTCTTTAATTCATCTGACTTTTCTTCACTGGATGGCTTTTTCTCGAGACAGTAGCAGCTGCAGTTGCAGTATTGTGAATTGGCAGGCAAATGCAAATTACCAAAATAGACTTACTTCATGCAATCCGTCTATACTTACTAAGCCCATTCACACTAAGAGGATGCAATGACAGCTTTATAACTGAAAATTGGAAGTATGTAAGAAGGAGCTCATTGGTGGTTGGCAAAACTTGCAGCTCACCAAGAAGGACATAGACAGAAAAAGTAAAGATGGGACGATGTGCTTCGAAGAAAGTGAAGGGAAAATTAAGCGCATCGTCCTGTCTTTACTATCTTCATGCCTGTCTGTTTTAGTGCACTGAAAGTTTTGCCATGTGCGCCTGACAACAGTTAATAAGCATCTCCAACTTCAGCGCATTTTAGATGTCCGTTTGCCAACTAAAACGAGTCCCTTGGGCGAGCAATCATGCGGTACCATCTGTGTCACAATTACTTCGTAGCCACTCTCGGCCGCACACATAGCCCGGTCTCTGTCTACCAGAGCCATGCAATAATGGCCCTGCTGGCATGTAGGCGTGTCACGCTCAGTTCGGTCAGCGTAGTGGCACAGCAACGTGTAGTCCTCCTTCGAGATGCCCGTATCCCTAAAAGCACGACTGAGGGTATAGCTGATTCGATCTGTCACTTTCATGGCACCGTAGCAACAGGGACACGACACGAACGCCGCATTGCGTTCGATGCACTTCTGCAAGACCAAGTCCGTGGCAACGCCGCAAGCATGCAGAGAGACTCCCAAGTCAAAATTACCCACGTAGTAGTTTATATTGCTTTGATAAAAGACAACATTTCGCAAGCCCAGAGACTTCACCCTTTCCCGAGCACGATGCATCGACTCTTCCTTGTTTTCAATCATTACGATCCGGCATTCCGGTAGCAGGTAAGCCAGGACAATGCCCACGTGGCCTCCTCCTGAACAGAAGTCTACAATCGTGCAGCCATCAAAGGCATTTTGAAGAGCCAACACTACGAGGTTCTCAATCTGCTGACACTTGCGCAGGACCCTGTTTTTTGGAAGACCTCCACCAAGGGGGTGCACTTTTTCTGGAAACTCCTCCCAGGGAAGGGGAAGGGAGTCTTTGCCGTGGTTCGGCTTCAAGTCTGGCGATATGTGGGCCTCCCTGAGGGAGTTAATGATGGACTCTGGGTTCTTGTGCCGAATACGAGGCTTTGTGCGTTCTGGATGAGACGAGTAGAGGCTGTCCTTCGGGAGCTCGAACTCTTCTATGAACCTGCTGCACTCTTCTCGCTCGACCTGCTCGATGTGCTTCAGTTCCAAAGATTCCAAGGCACGGTGAGTCTGTATCTGTGCAGACATCGTTTCGTACCACTTGAAAGTGAGAGGTAGCCTTACGGATATTGCCTTCTTACTCGTAACAGCTGCCAACTCGGTGAATATGAGGTGAAGGACGGGAAAAAGCACTACGTCGGCCAGTGTCTGGTCGAAACCCTCGACGAATCTGTGTTCCAGTAGAGGCAGTTTTCCATCAACCGGCTTATGCTCCACGGGCGAGCCGCCTCCTTCACGACGTGACGCCCGAAACACTTGCTGCTGTTTCCTCCGGACATTGTGCGTCTTCACAGGCTGTCGCATGTGGGCCTCGAGAAGGTGAAGTTCTTCGGGAAGCTTCAGCGGCGGAGATTCGAACCCGCTACCAGCAGAGACGCGCTTCCGAAGCTTCGGAAGGGCTCTCTGTATGTCCAGTTCGCAGAAGCGAGTCCAGAGAGAAGACTCGGAGCAGGCTGCGAGGCAACCGCCGCGGAAACCCAGCAGTGCATTGCACTCGCGGTCCCGGGTTCTACTCCCCAACTGACCCAGCGCCCATCGGAGGACACCCGTGAGCCCGCCGATGCAAGTCGCGGTAGTATTGTCGGGTAGATAGACAGCCGGAGGTTCGCAGTCGAGTAGTTCTTGCGGCGTAAGTAAGCCGTCGCTAGTCTCGAAGCACTTGAGTTTCGAAAGAACGCTGCGAGGCAAATCGAAGAGTGGATTGTCGTTACAGTCACTACCGCCATCGCTGGCTGGCTCGCGTGGCACTAAGACGATACGCAGGTCTTCTATCTCACAGTAGGCGAACGTGAACAAAGCGACGAGTGTGTTTTGCGGTACACGCAGAAGCGATGTCGTTGTCTTTCCTGCCGCTGAGCATTACGAGGGGCTCGATTGCCATGATTGTTGGCTCTCCACGAAGCTCTGTCAACTTTGTTGTGGAAGAAAATGAAGCACGAAAATGAAGCACCGCGTACTTGCCCGTCGCCGTGATAATGGATGGATGAATGCTTATGGCTGTACCCTTTAAATCGAGCAGTGGCTAGCGCCACCAAGCCGTAATACTTAATGAACCAAAAACTAGGTTTATTTTTTTTTTCTTTAAAAAGTGAGTTTGAGGATTCGTACTTTGCAGTGAAGGGTTTAATTTTCACTCGTGCCTTGACTTTAACCACCAATCAGATAACCTCATTCTAGTTAAGTCTACCCGCTTAAAGTCTATTTTGCCCTCCCGGTCCCTAAACCCCAGTGCTTTGAAAAACTCTGCGCCATCATCCTGAACTATAGGGTGAAGCCCTTTACAGAACATTATCAAGTGTTCGGCAGTTTCTTCTTCCTCTCCACACGCACTGCATACCGTGTCTACCCTTCGTATTTGGCCCGATATGTCTTGGTTCGCAGTACTCCCGTCCAGGCCTCAAACAATAGGGAACTACCCCGAGTATTATCATAGATCCTTTCCTTGGTAATTTCCTACTTAAAAGTTCGATAGATCTCTAGTGTGGACTTCTTAATCATGCACATTCTCCACATGTCAGTCTCCATTTCCTTCACTTTCTTCTTAACCGATAGTTCTTTTTGGTTTGGCCACCTGCTGTTTTCCAAGTATTTACCAGTCAATTTCCTGGTTCGCTTCCTCCATTTTGTATCGCTATTCATTCTTCATGTACAAGTAGCTGAAAACCTTCCTAGGCCAACGCTCCTCCCCCATTTCTCTCAATCGCTTCTCAAATTTTATCTTGCTGCTAGCTTCCCTGCCCTCAAATGATGTCCACACCATATCACCTTGTACTCCCCGATTTGGTGTATTCCCGTGAGCTCCTAAAGCAAGCCTACCTATTCCACGTTGCTTAATTTCTAATCTTGCTTGAACTTCTGATCTCATGCACAAGACCGCATTGCCGAACGTCAGCCCAGGAACCATGACCCCTTTCCATATTCCTCTCACAACATCATACCTATTGTAATTGCACAGTGCCCTGTTTTTCATCACTGCTGCATTCCTGTTACCTTTAGTCGTCACGTATATTTCGTGTTCCCTCAGGTACTCGGTCCCATTGCTTATCCATACGCCCAGATATTTGTATTTATCTGTTATCTCTAGCGTGACCTCCTGTATTCTAAGCTCACTACCTTCGTTGTCTTTGAAAATCATGACTGCTGATTTTTCCTTACTGAATCTAAAATCTAACCTCATCTGCCTGTGTCTGTGTTCCCTAAAATCATGTCTGTGTTCCCTAAAGGCTTCCTGACGTTTTGCTATGGCTCTCTTAACTTCCTCATCCCACCAACTTTTGGGTTTGTGTCTTCTTTTCCGGGGTGACTTGTCACGCGTCTTAGCAAGCTCTAGCTCAGAGTCTAATTAGATTCGTGTATGTCCACACTGTCTTATTATCCTCCGTGATTACTTGCTCAATTTGTTTAGTGGCTATTTCAATTTGCCTTTCTGGATAAAAGTTTTCCTGTAGTTGCTCATCTTGTCTCCTTCCCACTTTCACTGCTCTTCCAAAACTTAGCGTGATACGTTTGCGATCACTACCCAGACTTCTGGAGCCACCTTCATCTATGTGCATTCCCCTGAGCTTATCATACATCCTTTGTGACATCAGTGCATAATCTATCGTCGACTGCAGCCTTCCTACCTCCCATGTTATTTGCCCTTCACACTTCTCGGTACTTTTGCAAATGATCAAATCAAGCCTTTCACACATATCCATGATCATTTTGCCTGTCGGGCCGGTATACCCATCTATATCTTCTATGTGCGCATTCATGTCTCCTAGTATAATTATCTCGCCCCGCCGCGGTGGTCTAGTGGCTAAGGTACTCGGCTGCTGACCCGCAGGTCGCGGGTTCGAATCCCGGCTGCGGCGGCTGCTTTTCCGATGGAGGCGGAAATGTTGTAGGCCTGTGTGCTCAGATTTGGGTGCACGTTAAAGAACCCCAGGTGGTCGAAATTTCCGGAGCCCTCCACTACGGCGTCTCTCATAATCATATGGTGGTTTTGGGACGTTAAACCCCACAAATCAATCAATCAATTAGTATAATTATCTCGCACTCTGTTCCTAGCTCCTGAATGTCCTTTGATGTACACTCTACCATTGCCTGGTTTTCCTCTCTGGCTTTTGCTCCTGTCCACAAGTACACGAAACCAAGGGGTGTCATTTGACCTGCCACTTTCCCTTTTAGCCATAAATGTTCCTTGCACTCCTGCTTGACCTTTGCCAGTCTGTACTTTTATGAATGAATGCCCCAATACCACCCCCCTTTCTGCTGCCTTCTGTTCTATTACAATATTCCCACGCGTAGTCCGGATTGTTCGGAGGTTGTTCCATGTCCCTGAGATGCGTTTCTACAAAACCGTATACCATCGGCCTCTCTTCCCTTAGCTGTTCTATCTCTTCCCACTTCAGCCTGTTCCTACCACCCTGCATGTTAATATACCCTATGTCTGAATTGGCTCGGCGCTCGGGGCTACGTCTATTTATGCCCCGGACTCTACATATCTTAGATATTGGTGCCACTTTGGAATCGTATCTGTCCATACCACCTGTCGAAGAATCTCCCTGGTTGTTTTCCTCGTGTCGGTCGTGAGCGCCACCGCGCGGAGCTTCTTTAAAACTGAAGGCAGGCCAACTCCGCCATTCCTCAGGCATCTTTCTAGATGAGGCGTTGGCTGAGTGTACGACAGTATGGTACTAAGGTTCTTTATTCTATGGTACTGCCGTACCACGTCTACCGTACTACAGGTGTTTTATGACACTTCCTTGGAACTATGGAGGGCGAGATGGACTGGGACTCACTGAGGCAGCGTTCAATATTGTGTGCGAACAAACGATACGTGCTTGTCCAAATTTGAGCGGCCTTGTCTGACCTCTATGAATGCACAAAGCCTGGACATGTATACCTGGCCCTTTTACATCATTGGCGTAGCCGGGGAGGAGGGTTCAGCCCCACTCACCCAATTTTCAAAATTTGTTTGCGCACATTAGAACACACAAATAGCATATATGGTTGAATGACCTCCCCCCTCTCAAACTAGCTATGCCCCTTCTATGCATGTCCCTTTTATAAAAATCCAGTAGAACCGTTCTTCAAGCATAGCCTAGCTATAGTCATAGGTGTTTTCAGGCTTAGCCGGTGTTTGATCTAAGTGCAATCTAAAAAAGCAAGTTATGGCGACTGAGAGAGGTAAAAGACCGGGGGAGGGTGCGTCGGCGGGACGTCGGAGTGACGCAAACCAGCGCGGCAAGCTTGACTGTTGCCAGGGAAACGCAAACAGCAACAAAATATTCCGTCGCCGGCGGTGTTTTCGGCAACCGTGGCCGCTTTGGCCCAAGGCATTCGTCCGGTTTCTACGGAGCATCCCGCCTGCTTTTCCGGCAGCCGGCCCTTTATTCTTTCTTACAGCTCTCGTCTCATAAACCTAAAAATAGAATAAAGCGATGATGTAGTGACTGCTTATTGATTGATATGTGGGGTTTAACGTCCCAAAACCACCATATGATTATGAGAGACGCCGTTGTGGAGGGCTCCAGAAATTTTGACCACCTGGGGTTCTTTAACGTGCACCCAAATCTGAGCACACGGGCCTACAACATTTCCGCCTCCATCGGAAATGCAGCCGCCGCAGCCGGGATTCGAACCCGCGACCTGCGGGTCAACAGACGAGTACCTTAGCCACTAGACCACCGCGGCGGGGCGACTGCTTATCCATTATGCAACGTATCGAAATGATATACGAAATAGTGCAATATCGTCCGTACGAATAAACTTTTAGCGTAGAAACATTTTAACCAGTTGCATCTCTGTACAGAATAATTTTAGAATCATGATCGGCGATGCGATCTCTGCGATGTGCACTAAACCCGCCTCGTGCTTAATTTTTGTACCTAGTAGGTTTGTACCTAGTACGTGAAGGTAGGTTTAACACGATAAAATCGATAAAACTTGGTGTGCTTGCTATGTGAGAGATAAATAAAAGGAAGGGACAGGAACCTAAAGAAAACTGGTTTGCTACCCTGTAAAGGGGTGTGGAAATAAGAGTTTTCAGGTTTGCTAAATAACAGTTTAGGTTTGTTTTCCCATACAAATCTGAAACCTGCGACCCTGGAGGAGCGGCTGGACTCCCCCCCCCCCTCCCCCGATCATCATGCTTGTTTTTGTTGTTGTTTTTTTGTTAGGGGCGAACCTGTACTGTGGTTCGTTTATATTTAATAAGGTTGTTCTCTCTCTCATACTTAAACCTAACCTTAACAGAGATACGTTACGTTATCTTTATCGATAAACTGGGGTGTAACTACTGGGTTACCAATTAGCATTGTTTGTTTGTTTGGAGATAGGACGGACCCTCGGGGAGCACCACGTTTATGTTTTAATTTGCGAACAACATCCATCCTTCACGTAATAAAATTGTCTTGGTTTTAATAATTCTGGTATCCACTCAATAATATAATGAGAAAAATTTAGGCTCTGTAGGTTGTTCAGTATAATGGAGTGCTCGACACTGTCATATGCTTTAGCTATCTCCAGAGTTACTAAAGCGGCGTATTGTTTTCTTTTGCGAGCAAGCTGTATTCGACTCTCTAAATCGGCATGGGCACACCAAATTGAACATTCACTGCGAAAACCAATTTGGTTTGGCTTTAATATTAACTTATTTGTCATCCAGGCGTTTATTCGGCCATTTAGGACCCTTTCTATGAGTTTCACCATGTTAAACGTTAGCGAAATGGGTCTGATATTTTCTATGCGAAAACCTAATCTTTCCTTTTTTTTATTAATGGAATTACCTTAGCCATTTTCAAGTCATACGGTATCAAGGCGTTCCTTAAAGAATAGTTTACAAGATTGAGGACTTCGCCGGGTGATAGCTTGAATAAAATTTTAATCATAGGAACTGTGACTCCATCAGGACCAGTAGCTGACGAGGGTAAATCTCGAATCACTTTTGATGCTTCAGATAGCGTTACGTTTTGATTGATTGATATGTGGGGTTTAACGTCCCAAAACCACTATATGATTATGAGAGACGCCGTAGTGGAGGGCTCCGGAAATTTAGACCACCTGGGGTTCTTTAACGTGCACCCAAATCTGAGCACACGCGTTACGTTTTCGAAGTCAGCGCGTATGTTACACTTTTGCTAGTTGAAAGTCATAGTCGAAGAAAACTTAATTTCTAGACCTCTGCCAATTGACACTAAAGAGTTCGTCGTTTCTTCTGGTGATAGCTTTTCATAATCAGTATTTACTGTAGACGGCAGGATTTTGCGAGATCGCATATATCGAAATAAAGCTTTATTGTTAGGTTTCGAGATCAAATCGAAATGTCTTTTATCATATTATTCTTTAGCTTGGGCCACCGTGCGATCGGCAAGAAATTTATAATTGGACCAGTTCTTAGGAAACTCATCATGTATTATCTTCTCCCAAGCTGCCTGCCATCGTACTCTTTTCGCCGATTGAACAGCAAATTCAGCTTTTTTGTATGCTCTCTTAATTACTGCGCTTAATCTCATAGCTTTAGTGTCATCACCATCTTGAGGAGAGTCTAAAGAAGCTCGCCTTTAGGTCGTGTTTAAATTTTGGATAATTTATAAAGATCCGGGTACAAGAATTGAACATGATGGTTTAACGGGGCAAGTGATCTTGAACATGATAGGAAAGTGGTCACTGTTGGAGGCGCAATCAAGGGCTGTCCATGATGTACTAGCAATAGCCGAGCTTACAAAGCTTAAATCTAAGTCGCAGCGTGAACGACCTCGAATAAATGTGGGAGTTCTAGCGTTGAGGCACAATAAATTGTTGTCTAACGAACAACCGTTGGCCACATTGATCTGTTCTAAAACCCCAGCATGTATGGTGAGAATTGAAGTCGCCAACTAGAATTTTTTCTTTACAGCCTTCTCGCTGGCAGAGAACCAGTTCTTTTTCTTCATATTTTCAAGCTCAACACTTCAAAAGTTGAATTACCTCATGAATGGCGAGTATAAGACCACACGTGTTGCGTTGAATTACCTCATGAATGGCGAGTATAAGACCACACGTATTGCGCTTGCCGGCATGTCTTCAGAAGTGTAAAGTATTTCATCGTGTGCGTACAATAAATGATTAGAAACACCGACTTTTCCTCCGAAGTATAGAACATATATCAAGCATCTGTAAATAAGCGCATTTAACTGCATCCGTTGATTCGTACGCCAATCGCAGATGTCTATTATTAAGGACCTGCGACGGTGGTCTAGTGGCTAAGGTACTCGGCTGCTGACCCGTAGGTCGCGGGATCAAATCCCGGCTGTGGCGGCTGCATTTCCGATGGAGGCGGAAATGCCGTAGGCCCGTGTACTCAGATTTGGGTGCACGTTAAAGAACCCCAGGTCGTCAAAATTTCCGGAGCCCTCCACTACAGCGTCTCTCGTAATCAAATAGTGGTTTTGGGACGTTAAACCCCACAAATCAATCAGTCTATTATTAGACGCGCACAATTGTATGATAATAGCGGAATTAACGTTTTTGAATGAAAGCACTACTGAGAGGCGTTCAAGACAGCGAAGGGCGAGCCCGCAGTTTCGTGACACACGAAGTTTGGGCGTTGCCGCTTTGGCCTATGCGCCCGCACCACCCCACAGGTTTTTGTACTTTTTTTCTCCTTTCTCATTCATCGTCACGCCAATTTGCCGCGGAAGAATGTGACGAGCGCTGCACAACTACCGAGTGCGCTAAAAGAAAGAGTGCGCAGTTTATTAAAGTAAAAAAAAAGCACATCCTGCTATAAACAAACGCATTTTTGCTTGCAAAATTTTTTATTACCATTGTTTGGAATAAAATTAACTTAACTTAATGGTACTGTGAGTTGTAATTACTAAAAAAATACCGCGCTTGCGCGGCAGAATGGGATGCCTATATAAGACGTTTTGCCGGACTATTTTCTCAGACCCATCAGTTTACGGGCGTACCTTGTCCACGTCAAAGTAAACGTTGCTTTGGGCCGTAAACCGATCAAGTATGTATTCATTCAGCTATAAGTTAGTTTTAGAGGCGCTGTTATGTGCGATGACTTTGTTGAAAGTTTCTATTCTTGCGCGTAATCCAGGAAATGTCGCCGTGTCGCGATAGCTTGAATTGCTCTGTCGGCTCTCGGAATGTATACGAAGTCCTGTCGTAGCCGGCAAATGTCTCTTCATTCATAGGCTGTCTCTTCATAGGCGATTGGTTGCTGAGTGGGCGTGGGTAATTAATCTAGTCCGGAAGTTAAGCCAATGGTTAAACTGACTGCGTTACTGAACTGAACAGTTTGCTTGCGGAAGTAGTCCGCCTGTGGGATTAACATTCCCCCCCCCCCCCCCTCCCCGCCCGGCTAGATTAACATCTTCAAAATTCATCATGGCGTCGTCTCGCTGCGGCTGTGTATTGTGAGGGGTGTTGGGCGGCGCGTCTTCCGAAACCGGCTTTGAGGAGTGAGGGTGCCTGGTGCGGAACCGTTTCCAGGCCGAGGCCTTGTTAGGATCCTTTTGGTAAACCGGTGTGCATCCACGTCAGCGGTTTTTACGCGCACGATCGCGCTCGCTCGCATGTGAAAGGCGTCTCGTCTTGTTAGTCGGAGACAGTCACTTACACTGCGGTTAGGTAGTCATGATAGTGGTGGCGAGTTGTGATAACCGACATATTGAGGCGCGGTTGAGAGGAGTTGCTGCTTCGCTCCCGCTCTCGGGCGTGGCCCCCGGAGCTGCCCTCCGCTGGCAGTCGGTCCACCGCCACGGTGTCGAACATAAACTGCCGTCCCCTGGCGCTTGCGTCGGGCGTGGGCGGTGGTCCCGCATATTCCTGATCTTCGTGCCCGTCCTTCTGGACAATGGCACTGGGGAAAGACCATGCGGTGTACAAGTGTCGTTCATTCATTAGCATGGCAGAGAGCCAAACATTTCCTGTGAGCGTGGTTACAGCTTAGTCAATCATATGCTCTGCTAAATGAGCGATGTGATGTAAGTTCGAGTGGGTTGTTTCTGCAAGTCGTAAATATGCTTAGCTCCGGTGAACTTGACGCGGGATTTCCACTTGCAATTTCCTGTAGTGATGTGGTTCATTGCCCAGTGTGCATGTCAGTATGATGGCGTAGGTGCACGGCGAAAATATAATTTTGGAGTTAGCAGGGTGTTAAGACAGTCTCCCAGTTGTCTGGATCAGTGCTGACCCGTCAATATATGTGCACAACTTTCTGCCTCGAAGCTTGTTGTCAGTGCCTGCTCACGTGCCTGTTTCTTTGTCTCTCAGCTAACCGGTGAAAATGCGTGAGTGCATATCTGTTCACGTTGGACAAGCGGGCGTCCAGATCGGCAATGCCTGCTGGGAGCTCTACTGCCTGGAGCATGGCATTCAGCCCGACGGCCAGATGCCCAGTGACAAGACGATCGGTGGAGGCGACGACTCCTTTAACACTTTCTTTAGCGAGACCGGAGCCGGCAAGCACGTGCCCCGCGCTGTATACGTCGACCTCGAACCCACGGTTGTTGACGAAGTCCGTACTGGCACCTACAGGTGTGCAGCGATTTTTCTCAATCGCACAGCTTCTGTAGGTCTATCGCTAACGGTAGCAGCTTTGCAGGATTTGAATGTTGGTCAACAAACTTCAAACCATTTTTGTACATTGACACATTCGAATCTCTTGTGTAGAGTGGTAGAGCATTTGGATATGAACACTGGCACAGCCCACAGCTACTACAAGCTTCATTTTGTTTGAGCGATAGTGCACAGTTTGGTGTCATTATAGAGCCTATCTGCATATTATCGGAACGGCAACAAACTGGCCACTCTAGACCGCTCAGAATACAACTGTGTACTTATCAAAATGCATGCCAATTACAAATGTCACTTGAAATATACACTACGCATAGTGCGGGTTGTGCTTCAGCATAAAGGTCGGGTCAGTTTACGGTGAACTGTAATTCCAGAATTTAATGTGGCTTGAGACAAGGCAAGTTTAATATGCTATTGGGTATAGAGCATGCCTGTGTGGCTGTTCACTGCAGTTGCCAAAGTACCAGCCCTAGTTTGTGCAGTTGATGTGGCTAATAACTCTTGGCACGGCACTCACAGCTTGTAATAATTGTCTTGTTGACTGCTTCAGGCAGCTGTTCCACCCCGAGCAGCTGATCACTGGCAAGGAGGATGCAGCAAACAACTATGCTCGCGGCCACTACACGATCGGCAAGGAGATTGTGGATCTGGTGCTGGATCGGATCAGGAAGCTGGCAGACCAGTGCACGGGGCTGCAGGGTTTCCTCATCTTTCACAGCTTTGGAGGTGGCACCGGCTCGGGCTTCACCTCGCTTCTCATGGAGCGCCTCTCGGTGGACTACGGCAAGAAGTCCAAGCTCGAGTTTGCCATCTACCCAGCCCCACAGGTACTTGCTTTCTATAGCTTCCCATTCTGTGCTGTAGTTTGTGCGTAGAGTACCCAGACACTATGGAGGTGTCGGCGGCCTGGCTTTCTGGCTCGGTTGCTGGCTAATCCTGTTGGCCCAGGAGCTGCTTCATGTCAGTTGTCCGCGCCACTGTGTCTGACAGCATACCTGTCCCCAGCCATGTGCGGCTGGTGTGGGCTGTACTCCTGCATATTCCTGTTCTTCGTGTAGTCCCATTGGATGAGTACACAGAGGAGAGACCATGCAGGAGACAACACCTTCTCGCACCGCTTTGTAAATGATCTATTGCATGCTGTGCCAATTGGCAGTTGTTAAATTCACGTCTGCTGCCATCTGTTGCCTCTGTTATTATTAGTTCACGCAAGGCGTAGCTGTTCTACTGCTACTTTGTCCTGATCCTGCTAATACTTCAGTAGAGCACTGGTCTAGTCAAGGAGTGCCCTTTACAATGGCAGCTATTGGCTCAATGTATTTGCCATGATCAGTAGGGTTTGAAGCGAAGTGTCTGGCAGTGGTGTGTGCTCGTCCTCACTCAACCTCTTCTTCGAAGGTATCTACGGCAGTCGTGGAACCCTACAACTCCATTCTCACCACTCACACCACTCTCGAGCATTCAGACTGTGCTTTCATGGTCGACAACGAGGCAATCTATGACATATGCCGGCGAAACCTCGACATTGAGAGGCCCACCTACACGAATCTCAACAGGCTCATCGGCCAGATCGTTTCCTCTATCACCGCCTCTCTGCGGTTCGATGGTGCCCTGAACGTTGACCTGACGGAGTTCCAGACCAACTTGGTGCCCTACCCTCGCATCCACTTCCCCCTCGTCACCTATGCTCCTGTCATCTCTGCCGAGAAGGCCTACCATGAGCAGCTCACTGTCGCTGAAATCACAAACGCCTGCTTTGAGCCTGCCAACCAGATGGTCAAGTGTGACCCCCGTCACGGAAAGTACATGGCCTGCTGTCTCCTGTACCGAGGGGATGTTGTGCCTAAGGATGTAAATGCAGCCATTGCGGCCATCAAGACCAAGCGCACGATCCAGTTTGTGGACTGGTGCCCCACTGGATTTAAGGTAAGTTTGCTGCTACCTTGTGCGTCGTGCCTAGCGTAATTGAGAGGACCAGGAAGTTCTAAAGGGACTACCGTATTTACTCGCGTAATCCTCGCAGCCCCCCACATCGCCCAAGAAAAAATACTATTTTTTTTTTTCTAGTATTTATCGCACCCCCGAAAACTGCCGCAATAATGTGGTCTGTTCGTTCCAGCCATTAATGATGATAGTGCACACCATCTGGCGCCATCTCTTAGGCAATAAGCGTACTATTGCATGGAGATTCAATCCAAGCCAAGCCGAATTGGCGAGTGCACGTTGCGGCGTGTTTTGTATGTTTTGTCGGTAATCTTGGCACGTTATGGGGCGATACTGAAGCCACAGGGCTGCTTCAAGTTTCAAGTGATAGATCATGCGCTAAACAACTGCAACAAGGCCACCGGTAGGCCCTTCGGAGCCTACGAGTTTTGTATTCGCTACTGGTGACGGCAGCCGAAATCTACTAAGGTGCATTGGGCCTGCCGTGTGCCTAAAACTGGGATTGATGGTAAACTTCATTTCATCAGAAGGAAACGGACGATTCTGCTAAATAGGCATCAGCCCAATGCTGGCGTCCTAGGCTTACGTTTTGAGGGCTCCTGTTGAGCGCTGACCGCGACCGCTAGGCCCCCAGCGCCCACAAGCTTCGCGTATGGTATTCTAATTATCGACTATTTCCTTCCACGTTTTGTGTCTCAAATAAATCTTGCCTTGTGTTGAACTTCTGCTTTTATTGTTGAGGTAAGTTCTAATTAGTACTTCTTAAAGCTTGCTGTGAGTTGCTGGTGTGAGAATCCCGATTTGCGGCCACTTCGTTTGCTTTTTCGCTCTCAGAGGTTTCGTGGAAAGTTTTCTCCGCGCAATTCTCGCATCCCCCCAACTTTGCATCGATATTCTGGCAAAAAAAGTGCGAGGATTATGCGAGTACAGTATATATTAATGAGAACCAACAATAATGCCACGTTACGTAGTTGTTATTTGTGTATTTCGGAGTAGGACTTCACATAACAAATTGCAGTGCAAACTGAAAATGAAGAACAAGAAAGCCCCCCTTCATTTTTTTTTTCGCTGGCTTAGAATTTGTTGTAAAGATGCGAATCTCTTCATGGAGCTCGGTATCAAACTTCAGTTTTTTGGTCTTTCGTTGCTGCACAACTTCATTTTGATCCCTTTCTCAACTGCTAGTGAGTTGCCCCGCCGCGGTGGTCTAGTGGCTAAGGTACTCGGCTGCTGACCCGCAGGTCGCGGGTTCGATTCCCGGCTGCGGCGGCTGCATTTCCGATGGAGGCGGAAATGTTGTAGGCCCGTGTACTCAGATTTGGGTGCACGTTAAAGAACCCCAGGTGGTCAAAATTTCCGGAGCCCTCCACTACGGCGTCTCTCATAATCAAATGGTGGTTTTGGGACGTTAAACCCCACATATCAATCAATCAACTGCTAGTGAGTTCATAAGACTTGTACATATCCTAGTGGCTTTGTGTGTGAGCGGTGGCTTTTGTTCAGACATAGCTTGTGTTTACAATGTGCTATTGTGGCTTTGTGCATTCTTGGGTGTTCAATCACTACACCCGATTCGTATTGCAGGTTGGCATCAACTACCAGCCCCCGACTGTTGTGCCCGGTGGCGACCTCGCCAAGGTTCAGCGTGCTGTGTGCATGCTGTCAAACACAACAGCCATAGCAGAGGCCTGGGCACGGCTCGACCACAAGTTTGACCTCATGTATGCCAAGCGGGCGTTTGTACACTGGTATGTCGGTGAAGGCATGGAAGAAGGCGAGTTTTCCGAAGCCAGGGAGGACTTGGCTGCCCTCGAGAAGGACTACGAGGAGGTTGGCATAGACTCTGCAGAGGGTGCTGAAGATGATGGTGGGGAGGAGTTTTGAGGAAAAGCGTTGGTGCCCTCCTGCTCGGGGCCATGCAATAAAAGAGCAGTTGTCCATGCCCGAGATTTGTTGATTCTTCATATTAAAGGACTTGGTCTGTCCACGCCATTTAGTGGCTCCTGCCATGTCTAACGCAAGTTATCAGTGGTCTTAACAATGAAAAAAATGTATGTGGTGGGGGTCTTGCTCCATGCTCTCGGTTTTTTGCAGCCATAGAATGGCCAAGTGAACTTGTGGGGCTGCTTGTTTGTGACAGCGAACTTTTTTTTTTTTTGTTGCTGTTAGCTTCAAGACTTGAAATGCCACTAAATCTTCGAAAAAAAGGAAACATATGTAGAGTGATCATTGAGGTGGCTACTAACAGGTGGTGAATCTGATGAAATACCACCTACCAAGTCTGTACAGAGCATGTGATAAAGGGACCCTGCAGTATCCCTGTGCCTGTCTTGTAGACCCTTCCACTGGCGACACAGCCCTTTGATGAGATCCGGTTTCGTTCAACGATTTGCTTTATTAGCAATGGTGGACCACAAGGGCTTCAGAAAATAGCCCGCCGATTTTCCAGTTTCCTTCTGAAATTTGGCTAAATAAATTCAAATATTATAGCTATGTGAAAGTTCTGAAACATTCCCTTGTACTTTACGCACGTTTATTTTATGTGACAGACTGTGAAAGGGATTTTCCGTACGCTTGAAAACGTGCTTTTAGTTTCGACGTCAGGAGCTGGTATATGAGGTGACCGGAAGTTATTTTGGCTACAACGCTTGTTCAAGGAAGTCTCGCTGTTGCGTATCAAAACCTCTGAATCAGCGCTTGCACATTTTTACGGAGTAAGTTTGCAAATATGGTACGCACGAAGCAGTTCCCTTTGCTTTATCTACAATAGGTACATTTCCAAACATGATGTACACGGGCACTTGTGTACATGTCGCAACTAGGCGTATGTATTTTGTACATGTCGCAACTAGGCGTGATTTGTAAAAGAACCCTTCAGCCTCGAGTACGTGAGCAAGAAGAAAAAGTTAACCTAGTATGCAACGCGGTAAATTGAGATAAAGAATGGGATATTGATCCATTTGAACGAACTTAAAGCACGGAAACATTTTGACGAGCCAAGTTGCAGCTGGTGGTGCAGGTGATTTTCAAACTTTAAAATATGAACTTCGTAAACCAGCGATGCCATTTCTGGCATATTTACTGTACCCGCCACGTGCTTAATTTATGTACCTTATAGACGCGAAGAATTGAAAAGGTGTAACACGATACAATAAATATAACTGTGCTTCACATATGCGATTTGTAAATAAATCAATCTATATAAGCGGTCGTTATCTATAAGGCTGGGTGCAACGCACGCAGGAAGGAATGGTGCAACGGAAAACATGGTAAAACCGAGGTTTCGAGATAAGTACAGCCATTGTTTTTCTCCATTTATCTTTTTCATACCTACAAGTTCAACACTCCGAAATTTGGATTGTCTCACGAATGGAGAGTATAAGATCGCACGTTTCGTGCTTGCCGACATACCATTAAATGTCTGCAGTGTATTTCATTGTGTACGTACAATAAATGATCAGACAACAGCTACTTTTCCCCTGAAGTACCTATTTCATATGACTATATCGTTGCATTCATCGACTCGTAAGCCCACCGCCAATGTCAATTACAAAGGGATTAACCTTTTGTTGATTGACGAGCACCATCGAAGGCGTTGAATACAGCGAAGCCTGTTACATTGCGTTCAAACCAAGCCCGCAGTTCGTGACACACATAATTATGGGCGTTGCCACCTTGTCCAATGTACCCGCACCTAACGTCCATAGATGTAAACTGTTCTATATGAAAGAAGAGAACACCTAATAAAACATCTTTCGTCCAGGCACTTTACCCACTCCACCCCACAGGCGCCACAGGTTTCTTTGTATGTTCAGTTCTCATTCATCGTCGGCGCCAATTCGACGCGGAAGAATGCGATGTGTGACGTTGGAGCACTGCTGTCACAACCAAGTGCGCTAGAAGAAAGAGTGCACAATTTTTTCAAATACAATGACATGCATATTACTCTAAACAAACGCATTCTTGCTGCATAAATATCTTCACGGTTTTTAAAATAAAAAAGTACAACCTAACATTTTTGTGAGCTCTAATTATTGAAACATTACTGTGGTTGCGTGACTGATTTGGGTGCCTATATAATGCATCTCGCCGCACTACTTTTTACACACATCAGTTTACGGTCGTACGTTGGTCACGCCTAAGTAAACTTTCCTTTGGGCTGTCAACCCTCAAGTAAGTGCGTATTCCGCCACTAGTTAGTTAAATACACGCTTTTATGTGCGATGAGCTTGGTTGGATTTCCTATTTTTGCGCGTCCAGGCAATTTTACCGCGTCGGGGTAGCTTGGATTGGTGCCGTCTCTCATAGGCCTAGCGCCGGCATGGTCGAAAACACGACTTGCTGTACGTGGCCGGAAATATATGTGTATTCACACTGATCGTAGGTCAGTGCGTTTGAAGAACTAGCTGCGCTGCATTGCGATTGGGTGTTCGTTTTCTATGATCGGAGTGGACGTGCGAAGTGCTTTCGTAGCCGGCCAAGCCGGCAACTGTCTCTTTATAGGCCTAACCTTGGCGTGATTGGTTGCTCAGCGGGCCTAGGATAAATTATTTGATTGCGTTTCGAAGTTAGTCTTATCGCGTCGCTGAATTGAACAGGTTTCTTGAGGAGGTAGTTTAGTTGCACGACGCTTGCGGGTGAACGTCCTGGTTCATGATGGTGTCCGCCCGTTCTACGCTACAGAGGCCATCAGCCGGGCGTGCCCGACCGTCTGGCGTTTTCCAAAGACGTTTGCGCCTCATAAACTGTCCACATGCGGGATTTGACGTGGGTCAGTGCTAGTTGAGCGGTGTAAATTGAGCGAACAGAAGTAAGGCCTGCACCTTGTCGGAACGTCATTAGTTTCGGGTGTCTCGTACTGCACAACTTTTGAACTTGACGCATTTAGCTGTGAACTGGTTTTAATTGGTGCAGGTTACTCCCACGGCCCTAATACTACGAAGAAATCGGCTCGCACGGAGGTGCGTTGCATGCCAAAGCTTATAACCACTATTTCGCATCCGTTTCACCAGCTCCCAATGAAAATAGAAAACTTATGCTACGTGTAACGGAAAGGGGTACCCTAAGCTATAGCAAAAAATATCGCAGCGATTCTGGCACCGTGTTTAGAACATTCATAAATTGAAAAACTGTGAATCTAATGGGCTGATTCAGTGAGCGGCGGTGCTGAACGTAAAGTTACTGTGGCTATATGTGCCACCTCACGCGGGTTGGCGCGACGGCAAGGTTCCTTTTGGCGTTGCATAAGTGGTTGCCAGACTGGCACCGCCTTAGTAGAGGGTACGGCGCCTACGCCTCAGTGCTGCGCTGTGTGCTCAGCTGCACGCGCGGCTGCACCAAGCTTGCACTGTCAACGTAGGAAGTGCAGGAAAATCGTGAACCAGTGGTGCATATCTTCCGCACCTTTCGAAATCAATGGCAGGGTTCAGGAGTCAATGCTGCACCGCTGAAATGAATGATAAGGTGCAGCACCTCGTGATGCTTCACGAGGTGGCGCCGAATAGGACAGGCCTATTTTCTTCTATAGCGTGATGCACATGTCTCAGTTCAGTATCTGTACTATGCGATCTCTAGTGCGAATTTAAAATTAACTGATGTTTTGCTCGCAGGCAGGATTGTCTGTTAAGGTTTTCCATACGCTCACGCCAACCTTTTGCCTCCTTATTTTGGTCAGGTTCATTACTTCGTTTTACACTCCTTGTGAGGTGATTCTGCTACTCATGTGCCAATTTATTGCATGGCTAGGCTCATCTTTAAATGGGCCGTGCAACACTTCTGGAGCATGGTCAGAAAACTCTGCTGATTGGTAGTGGAGGCGGCCTGGAGTTCACAAATTGTCAGTCGGCTAACAATCGCTTTCTCTTCTCTTGACCAATCACGGCAGATGCTTGGAAATTGCTCGTAAAATGCCCATCTATCATCCTTTAGCTGATTTGACCATGGCACGCTCGGTCGTTAGAGATCGCCCCAAAAGGCCGAGACTTGTCCACACGTGCGCGCGATGCGATCACGCTAACAAGGCCGCGCATTCGAAGAAAAAAAAAATATGCTCAACATCGCTAGGCGCACGTGAAGTTTTTTTTTTGCCTCATTCTATCTCTCCCTGCTTCTAGCGCTTTTCGTCGGGACAAGAAGAGAGAATGCCATTGCCACATGCAAGGAATCTTTTTAACACCGCTCGTACTGAACGGATTCTTGAAATGTTTGTCATTGAATTCGTGAGACAATAAGATCTTCCAGTGAATTCATAAAATGTACTTGAAAAAGTGTTTTGGGGGCCCCTTTAAGGGGTACTGACAGAATTTTTCACTTGTTTCTTTTTCTTTCTTTAGCGTCAAATAAGCCAAGACTTTGAGAGCGTAGGAAATGTACTGGTATCTTGTATAATGAATGAGTCTTCCACGTACAGTCAGCCAATGGCTGCTAGATGTAAGCGCATATGCACCCTGAAAACTCGGAGCATGCTTTTGAAAACTCGTTTCGGTTCCTACTGTACACTGACGTCGAGACATGGTATGAGTGAGCTGCATCATCGGGCGGTACTATCTGCAAGCGAAAGTTTCCTTGTTGTATCTTCGTTCGTACGTAGTCTTCATTTGCCTGGTTCGTTTGCTGTGCACAGCACGTTGCTGTCACGCTGGACGCAACTTCAAGATTCATCATTTGCAAGTTTGACGTAACCAGTCTTCTATCGTTAGGTCTGAACGACACTAGACACTGAAAAAATGCGGGTACACGCTTTGGATCGCTCTCTCTTTGTCTTCTATGCTATTACCGAAAACGTTTTACATGCGTAAGCAGCTCAAGTGCAAGACTGTATTTGGCATGTTTTACGAATGTCATGTTGGGTGTCCAGGAGAAAAAGTTGCGGGTAATAGTTATTTGTGATAACCGACATATTGAGGCGCGGTTGAGAGGAGTTGCTGCTTTGCATGGCGCTTCGCTTCCGCTCTCGGGTGTGGCCACCGGAGCTGCCCTGCACTGGCAGTTGGTTCACAGCCACGGTGTCGAACACGAACTACTGTCCCATGGCGCTAGCGTCGGGCATGGGTGGTGGTCCCGCATATTCCTGGTCTTCGTGCCCGTCCTTCTGGGCAATGACACTGAGGAAAGACCATGCGGTGCACACGTGCCATTCATTAGCATGGCAGAGAGCCAACCTTGGAATTTTACTGGAACTTGGAATTTTACTGTGAGCGTGGTTGCAACTTGTGGTTTGTCATGTGCTCTGCACATTCAAATACGCCAATAGTGCAAGTTATGTGTCGCATCAGTCAGCTTGACACGACTTTCCGCTTGCAATTTTGCTGTTGTGGGGTGTTTAACTGCCCTGTACGCGTGTGTTTCCTTGTATGCACATAAAGATTTAGTGGGGGTTGATGATGGGGATCTTAAACACCTTCTCTCTTTGGCGACACCATTGCTGACATGTCAATTCATGCAAATTGCTAATTCCTAGAACATACTGACCTCATAAACTCTTGCCTCAACGGTTGTCATTGGTGCTTACCGACATGCCTGCTTTCTTATTCTATCGCAGCTAAACGGTGAAAATGCGCGAGTGCATATCTGTTCACGTTGGACAAGCGGGCGTTCAGATCGGCAATGCCTGCTGGGAGCTCTACTGCCTGGAGCATGGCATTCAGCCAGACGGCCAGATGCCCAGTGACAAGACGATCGGCGGAGGTGACGACTCCTTCAACACCTTCTTCTGTGAGACCGGAGCCGGCAAGCACGTGCCTCGTGCAGTCTATGTCGACCTCGAACCCACGGTCGTTGACGAAGTCCGTACTGGCACTTACAGGTGTGCAGCAGTTTCTTATGGTCGCACGGCTTCTGTAGTTCTTTTGCAAACTGCAACCACTTGGCGGAATTCGCATATTAAGGGTCATTCTATCTGCTTCCCGCAACGCGCAGCCGATCGGGTAAGCTGCCAAGGAGGTCGTAGAAAGTAATTGCGAAAGTAGAAAAACTGGTTGAAAAGGCGTGTATAAATTGTTAAAGGCGGGGGGTGGGGGGGGGGGGATGTAGCACATGTCCAAGGGACAGAAGAAAATAGTTCTTCGAACTCTTGCATGGCCGTCCTGTTGGCCTTGTTGTGCAAGCAACACTAGCCAACGTTCCCCATTGTGATGGCGTCGTGCGCAGCAAGAGCCGCGGTACATAATTGGTAGACTGCAGTCTGTCGGCAGCAACACGAGCACAGCATGTGTGGCCGCAGCTAGTGAGGCGAACACCGCATCCTTCTCGGTGGTAGCAGTTGGTGCTCTCGTAGGAAGGGGCGGTCTGGTGGCTGAGCTCGTGGGAGGAACTAGCGTACTCGTGGAGGTTTGCGTACGTTGCCGATGTCATTCGGCTGCCACCGCCGATAGCGTCGCAAAACGAGCGGCCCTTCTCGACCGCGGCATTTCCTCACCTGTTGATGTTGTTGACAGTGGTCCTGAACTGTTCCAGCGCATCGTAGAGCCATCCCGAGAGGAGAGTATAACTGTGCCCTTGCCCTAGACTTGCGAAAACAGGCAGCACAGTTTGTTGGTTGCACTTGCAGTTGAGGCAGCACGGATGTTCCGTGCTGGATTGGCAACCTCGGGGTGGCTGCCACCATAATTGAGGCAGAGCTCGTCAGGCAAGTTTGTCGCAGTGGTGTGGCTGAAACTAGTGCAGTGGGCACAAGGGGCTGTGAGAGACGAGGACAGACTGCTCACTGCAGCTTGAAGAGGCACACCTCCAGTGGTATGGTGATGTCATTGAAAATCGAGGTGCCACATGGGCAGGATGTAGCGAATAGTAGTACCCCCTCGCTTGCAAGCTCTACTGGTTCTGTCTTTTTCGGAAGGGGCCACTGCAATGCTTTATGGGCTGCACAAGGAGGGCTGTCCTTTTTGTCCTTCATTGGGGCACCATTAAGTCGTACATATATTTAACCGTGCACTCTCTCGGCTTTCGGACATATTTTTGCATTGAGTTATAGTGCAAGGATCCTTCATGCAGTCAGACTGTTGTGTATTGTTATGGAGCGTACATCTGTGTATTCTTGCCAATACTGCACTCGAGAGGCCACTGAACACACTTGAGAGTTTATGCACTCTGCTTAAGATGAGTGTCTTTTACAAACTTCACCTAAATTATTATGGGGGGAGGTGGCGATCGAAAAAAAACTTTTTTGTTTGTTGAGCTAGAGTAATGAAATTTGGCAGGCATACTGAAGAGTGTCTCGTATAGCTATATATGAAGTTTCATTGCGATATCTCGAGTAGTTTTCAAATTACACTGTTACATAATCCGAGGACATAGTCTGCTGGTGAAAAGCCTAGCATTGTAACAAAACATGCCAGGAAGGTCCAAGTCGTTTTGATCTTTACTCAAAAGAACACTACACAGGATGACATTATCAAAAATTGTCTATTCCTTTTAGTTTTTTTACAAATAACATCCCCATCAGCTTCATGTATTGCATCAGAACTTCTCATGCACTAGTTAGCACATGCAAAAAAAACTAGGCCCTAAGCAAGGTAAAGAATGTCATCCTGTCAACAAGACTTCAAGGATTAAAAAAAAAAACTGCATCAAAATCGGTCCAGTCACTGCCGCGCTACACTTTTCACAAGCAACACTAAGTGCCCAAAACATACTTCAGAGAAAATGGCTTTCAAAGTTTTTGTAGCACTTCACCTTCATCAAAATGCACCAGAACAGTAGTCTTTGGTGTCCATGCCTGCAGGTGGCCTTTTGGTCCTCTGTTTCTTCATCTGGTGCATGTTTGATGATTTTTTAGCCCGCTGGCTGTCCTTTTCTGCAGCCCTCTGGAGGGCAACTGCCCCAGGTTTTACACCTAGTGCAGTGCAAATCTCTGTGTAAGCTCGCAAGCTGCCTGCATTGTACTTTGCAACAGCTTCATGCACTGCTGCTTCCACAGTGAAGAGGGAGGCATGCTGCTGCTTAGATATCGGTGACCAAATCACTGAGTGGAGGCTCTCGGCAGCATTTTGAGTCTTGTTGCCGCTACATCGAGCCAGCAGTTGAGGGTCGGAAAGGCGTTGGTAGATGGGCCGCAGTGCTCCTATAACCTTGCTAGGAAGGTTGTACTTGTGTGGAGGTGGTGACTTTCCTTCTGCTTCTGCTGAACGGTGCCTGCACCAGCCGAGGGCACCAGGAGGACACAGCTGATGATGGGGCTCGGCATCAGTGGATGAAATGTGGTGGAGTGTTGCCATCACCGCCCTTTGCATATCTTGCACATCTGTGTTGCTTCGCAGGGCTAGGCCATAATAGCTGGTGAGCCTCTTTATAAGATCTTGCGTAAGGCCACCTCTTCCACCAAGTGCCTCTCCCTTTTTTGCTTTGCTCACAAGAGAGCGGAGTGCAGTGCCCATTCTTTTCTGGACATGATTCACACAGTCCTCCTTTGCGAGTGGTATGAATCCATGTCTGATCATTGCACAGGGCTGTGTAGGTGCGGCTGTCTCCATCACAAATTACGTTTGTGTACCTGAGGTCGTTCTTGCTGATGGAGTGCCCAAAAAGCTGCAGTGCAGCTTCAACTTCCATGCGCCCTGCGCCTACATCGGTGTTATTTTGGCACTCGTGAGCCTTCCTCCATTCTTCATATGTAGGGTGGCTCTCAGGTGGCCCTAGCGTACACCCAAGGCAGAAATTAGACAAGACTGTGCAGTCAATCACCAGACCCGTGTAAAATTCAATAACACAGCCTATACCAATGTGCGAGCTGTGCCCACGAGTTAGCCATGTGCCATCATACACCACTGTAATGTTTTTCGCGAAGTTCACTTCCATTTCTTCGTATGTGTTCTTGACGGCCTGTACAGCATCTGTCAAAACAGTTTGTGCAGCCACTTTGGCAGCTGGCTTTATCACATTTTTTAAGGGGGGGCGCGGCAAGTAAAGTGCCGATTTTGGTCAAAATATGCGATTTTCTGATTTATTTTTTTTCGTAATCTTCAGACCTTCAACTTCCTTGTTCTAAAATATTACAGCGAAAAGTGCGCTACAAATCCCGCAAATAGTGTTTTTGCCGAGGCTAGTCGCCGAAAAGTGCTAAAAAAAAGCCCCTGAAACGGTGTTGTTCACGCCGCACAAACGCGCCAAGTTGTTGACCGTGGGCCGCCATTTTGGTAGCTTTGGAAAGAGGAGAAAGCCGGCTTCCCGATGGTCGCGGTCTCGTATTTCGCCGAGTGAAAATAAAAGCGCGAGGAGCAAGTAAAAAAACGAAAACGAAGAACGGCAATTGGCTGCGCGGGTCACGTGGTAGCAGGCGCGACCTCTTACTGGTCAAAGCTGCGCCGCGCACCTTGGCAACCTTGGAAGCGCGAGCGCATCTGCGGCCGCCGTGTCGAGAATCATCCGGCGTGCGCTTCGTTTTTTGCCAGTTTGCTGTTTTTGTGATAGTTCGCGTGCTTTTTTTACCAAGCTTTGTTTACATCGGTGGTCTCTTCTGAGTGCTTGCTCATACTGCGGTGCTATGTTGTCGCAAAAAAAGTTCCGGAGCGTCCACAAGTACGGCAAGCGTCGGAAAGCTTGGAACAAAGGGCAGACGACTGCGGCTGCCGTCCCAGTCGCAGTTCCGGACGGAGCATGCTCTTCAAGCGTCACGGAGCCTCTACTCAGACCCTTCGCTGATTGTTGTGAGGCCGAGAGTGTGGAAGGTGCCACATCGTCGTATGTCAGACCGCCGGATGCCGTCGACCGTGATGGACGCTCTCGCGAACCCGATTGCGGTGGCACCGCGTCGGCAGCCGTTGCAACTCCGGGCGTGCGCGCGTCGAACATTCTATTGCGAGTTTCGGCCCAGATTCCGAGCAGTGAAGAAATCGCGCAGCGGGCGCAGACAAGGCGGGATGTTTTGGATGCCGTAGCATCGAAGTCCGCTTCAAAGCGGAAGCTCGAGCTTCTGAACGAAGGCTGCGACGAAAATGACGGCGGTAAGGACTCCACATTCTTCATTGTAAATAAGAAGATGCTGAACGGTCTGCTTTCGTCGGTAAAGTGCAACAAGTGCGACGAAGGGTCGATACGCCTCGAGACTACGCACTGCCTTGGACTCGCGGCGAGGATGGAACTTTTTTGTGACAATTGTGGCATAGTGAACAGTGCGTGGTCGTCCCCGAGGTGCTCCGGGCAACAAAAAACGAACCCCTTTGAGGTAAACGTGCGTGCTTTGAGGGCTGTGCAGTCAGTTAGCAGAAAACAATCTGCCATAAATGACATTTTTTCTGCGATGGACATTTCGCATCGAGCACTGCACCACAAGTCCTACCAGAGACTGCAAAGGAAGTACAGCCACCCTGCCACCACATCAGCTGCCACCCGCATTGAAGCAGAAAGTGCACAGAAGGTGCATGACATTTACAAGGACCTAGGAGGAGTGCCAGGCAACATTGACGTCATTTACGACGGCACGTGGATGACGAGGGGGCACAGAAGTCATATTGGCGTGGGCTGTGTAATCGAGCTGTACACAGGCTTGGTCTTGGACCACTGTGTCCTGTCCAACTACTGCCAAGGCTGTGCTGTTGGCCCCAAGCCTGGTGACGACAACTATGAGGAGTGGCTTGAGAAACACAAGCCACAGTGCCAAAAGAACACCGATGCTAATGCAGGCCAAATGGAAGTAGAAGCAGCGAGGATCATGTTTGAAAGATCGTTTACCAAGTACAAGCTTCGATACATCAATGTGCTCTGCGACGGTGACAGCCGTACGTACCTTGCCCTCACGCAAGACAAGGTGTATGGCTACATGTTGATTAAGAAACAGGAGTGTGTGAACCATGTGAAAAAAAGAATGGGCACTTCCTTGCGCAACCTTCTTGATGAGCACAAATCCAAAGGCCGAGGACTGAGCATGGGTGGCAAAGGCCGGCTGACGCAGGGCCTTATAAAGAAGTTGACGAATTATTATGGCTGGGCCATTAAGAGCCACCCCAACGATGTTCCTGGCATGGAGAGGGCCATCATGGCCACTTATTACCATGTAACATCCACAGACCAGGATCCACACCACGACCTGTGCCCAAGTGGGACCGACTCCTGGTGCCCGCACAATCAGGCATTGGCCAAGGGAGAGCCGCTGCCGCCTCACAAACATAAACTGCCCCCTCACGTGCGAGTGGCACTGCTGCCAATCTACAAGCGCCTCTCGAACAAAGAGCTCCTTGAAAGGTGTGCGCAGGGAAAAACCCAGAACGCTGTGGAGAGTATGAACAGCCTGATTTGGTCACTCCAGTCCAAGAGCCAGTTCGCCTCCCTTCGAAGTGTGGATAGTGCAGTTGCAGATGCAGTCTGCCGTTTCAATGGTGGCTGCAAGAGTGCGCTGCAAGAGATCACTGCTCAACTGGGCTTCAATCCAGGAGACTGCTCTTTGCGGCGAGCAGCCGAAAAGGATGCCAAAAGGGTAAAGAGGGCTCAAAAGGCGCATTGTTCCACGACAAAGAAGCGCAAAACTGGGTTGCGCTCTACAGAGGCCAAGGCCACAGCATCCCAGGATCACTGCCCAGGAGGATTGAGTGTTTTAGGCATGTTGTGAACTTCCAAACAAGAGTGAACTTTCAAAGTCAGTTTTCTCAACTCTTGATTTTCGCCTATGTGCCTTCGCTAGAACATCTGTCATTTTCTAACAAAGACTGATAGAGTCGTTCCGTTTTTTGCACTAGGCTCAGGAGGCCTTTAGCAGTGCAATAAAGCTTTATCTCTCTTCTTACTCATCATTTAAAATTTTTAGAACACATTTTATAATTACTGCGATGTGTGCGCAAAATAACATCCATGTTTTGGAAATTTTATTTATGGTTACAAGAACTAGAAAAATCAACTAATAGCTTCTTTGCACAAGTTGATGCTTTGGGAACATAATAATATGAAAAAATAATTTCATTTAGCAATAATTATCTCTTTAAGTGTGAAGAGCATTAATTAGTATAATTCTGCTTGTAACTCAAAAAGTACAACAGGTATTTGAAAACGGTTTTCATATTTGGAATCCTCACAATCATCCACATACACACACCAAATTTCATCACAAACAGTACATTAATAAAAAAATTAGTTTTACTTGCCACGTCCCCCCTTAAGTGGCGTTGATAAGTCTTCTGGTGCAGTCCTCTGTGCGACACATTCATCACTGCCCAGAAGTCGTTTATAGCAGTAGGTCCTTTTCCAATGCACCTGATTGCCTGCACTGATCTAACATTTACATCGAAGACTCTAGCACCTTCTTTTCTCTCCGACGACCAGTGAGAGCTGGCTGTGCCGCAAGAACGACATATAAGCACCATTTTCACGGCAAGTCCAAGCCTTGTGTCCCGGTCCACAGCGAGGTCTTGCTCATGGCAAATTGGGCAGAGTGTTTTCCCAATCATCGCGTTCAGATCGGTCATCTGCATAAGCACGTATTCTTCTTCTGGCGCAGGCGTAATTTCGCGTTCCTGAGACGCTGTCAGTGCGAATTTCCGCTCGGTTGCCGACATCGCGCCGAGCGACTCGCGAACTGTTGTCGACTGCGCCTCTGCCGTTTGCCTGGACAGAAAGCTTGGTTGAATATGCCTTTGAATGGTGCGACGCTCGCCGAGTAGTCTCGTTATCACTCCGTTGATTTACGGCGTCTGCCGACGCACCTGTCATTTCCGCTTCGATCGTTTCACCGTCATGTTCAACAGCCCGATCTCGGTTAGGCGAGCGTGCAGCCTCACGTTGATGCGTGATAACATTGATAAGCATGCCTTCAGTTGATGACTCTGACACGCGCCTGCGTTGCACCACCTCTGCATTGTCCGCTGGGTTGAGATAACTTGTTGACGGCTGAGGATCCAGGGTGACTTCGTTATCGCCGACTGACTGCCGACTTCTTGGGCGTTTCTGCGAATGCCGTGGAATAGGCGGTCGGCGCTTTCGTTTACCGAAAGCGAGCGCAGTCGCGTGTTTCCTGTGAAGCGTGCGATCCATCGCCGCAAACCACGTGCAAAGCTTTTGAAGAGCCTCCTCGGCACAAAGAGCTGCGTCGGTCGTGCGTCCGGCAACTTGCGACTGTTCAAGCAGAAGGTACGGGAGAACTCGGCGATCGGGGGGGGGGGGGGGGGGGCTGCGCAGAACTATCTTCTCGTGAAGACGGTTCGCACGACAGTGCTGAGGCCAATCTCAAAAGATGAAAAAGCACACGGAAAACGTTTGCAAAGAACAAGTCGGAGCAGACAACAGGCCGGCTGCGCGGCAGCCGCACCATGCGTGGGAGATGAGCATGTGAGCGCCCGCACCAGCCAATAGCAACCACTTGTTTCCCCTCGCTCCGAAGGAGCGCGCGCTCCGTCCAATTGTAGCTCCGCGTTTGAAAAGCGGGAAACGGGAATACCCCGCGCGCTACCCAATCGCAAGTCAGTTACGCCTCGACCACGTCGTTGTTGTCACCGCTGATGGCAGGAAAAAAAGCAAGAAATCGCGAACAAAACGTGACCAAGATGGCGGCGCTCGGTTGAGCGGGGGAGAAACGGCGTGCGCGCCAAGTTAGGGTATTTTTGACGATCACGCGCTCCTCAGGTGCTGCCTCGGCTAGCTAAATATTTTATTTGAGGTACTTTTAGCGTGAATTCGGCGCTGATATTTACAGAGGAGGTAGTTTATAGATTATACTGACCAAATATACTGTTTTCTAAAAAATGGACTTTTTTGACATTTTTCGGTTTTCGAAGGCCGCGTCCCCCCTTGACCCAGGACAGTGTTGGTAGTTAGGCTGTCCAGATTATTTGTTCAGTCTGTTAAAGGTGAACCTTATGCAGGCGTTTGTTGCACTGATGGGCCTTTTTTTTTTTTTTTTTTTGGATGTGAATGAGCGCATGCACGCCGGCCTCAAGGAGGCACATGCCATCATTTCTGGTGGCCAAACCGTGAGGACGCGGGCGGACCAGCCAACATGTGGTGCCACAAACATGCAAATGTTCCTCCCAAAAAGAGGCGCGAACCGGGCTTCCGAGATTGCCTACTGGCACACGGCGGATCATTTCGGAGTCCAGGAGCCACCAGTTTTGATTTCAGCAGTCTCCACTTGGGGTGCTGTTCGGACTAGGAAAAGGCCCATGCTTATGTGGCATGAGACTAGGACACGTTTAGAGGCTGTTTGGCAGAGTGCATGTATACTTCACTGTAGTTGCCAAAGTACCAGCCCTAGTTTGTGCAGTTGATGTGGCTGATAACTCTTGGCCCAACACTCACGGCTTGTATAAATCGTCTTGTTGACTGCTGCAGGCAGCTGTTTCACCCCGAGCAGCTGATCACTGGCAAGGAAGATGCAGCAAACAACTATGCTCGCGGTCACTACACAATCGGCAAGGAGATTGTGGATCTGGTGCTGGACCGGATCAGGAAGCTGGCAGACCAGTGCACGGGACTGCAGGGTTTCCTCATCTTCCACAGCTTTGGAGGTGGCACCGGCTCGGGCTTCACCTCGCTTCTCATGGAGCGCCTCTCGGTGGACTACGGCAAGAAGTCCAAGCTCGAGTTTGCCATCTACCCAGCCCCACAGGTACTTACTTTCTATAACTTCCCAATGTGTGCTGTTGTTCGTGCGTAGAGTACCCAGACACTATGGAGGTGTCGGCGGCCCGGCTTTATGGCTCGGTTGCTGGCTAATCCTGTTGGCCCAGGAGCTGCTTCATGTCGGTTGTCCGCGCCAGTGTGTCCGACAGCATACCTGTCCCCAGCCATGTGGCTGGTGTGGGCTGCACTCCTGCATATTCCTGTTCTTCGTGTAGTCCCATCGGACAAGTATACCGGGGAGAGACCATGCAGGAGACATCACCTTTGCACACGACTTTGTTGTGAATAACCGTCAATTGCAGGCTGTATCGCTTGGCAGTTATTGCTCAATTTGTCTGCTGCCACCACTCTGTTCGGGTTAGGGGAGGCACACCTTTTTTACTGCACTTTCTTTTGTCGTGCCAATGCTTCAATAAAGCACCGGTCCAGTCAAGGAGTGCCCTTTGGCATCTATGGCCCACTTTTTGCCCATGGTCAGTACACTTATACCTGGATATAATGAAATTGACAAATCCTTGAAAAATTCGTGGATTTCAGTTATACAGTTGAACCCCGCTGGAACGGAACTCGCGGGCCATGGAAAATATTTCGTAAAGCAAGAATTCTGTTGTAGCGAAGTAGGAAAATATAGCCGAGCTGAGCTAGCAACACAAAGGGGCGTTTATTCTTAAAGGCCAACTCCGTCAATTTTTCAAGGTCAATGGATCTCAATGAAATTCGCTGGGTATGTTCCTTTGCACATTTCTGTCCTTTATGCCAAATTACAGGCGTGAGAGATGCGCTGCTTGTTTGCAGATGAATATTTGGAGATTGCCTCAAAAAGCTCACCACGCTTGCGAATTATTGGCATCATTGCCTTTGTGACGTCATGTTTGTCATGACAACGAAAGTGACGCAGCAGATGGCATGACTACTTTGGTCGCTACAGCATTTATTCTGCTGGCCAAGAGGCAATGGTGATGTTCAGCATGAGTATAGCACGGGAAAGCTTTCTTCCTTCCTTTGTGGTGTCGGGCCGGCAGTTCACTGGTCTGCCTTCGTTTTTATAGTCTGTGCCAGCGGGACCAATATACGACCCCAGTTTCTTCTATTGTGCTCATGACAAGAGTGCCTCAGTAACATAGATACACCATTGCCTTGAAATTGTAAAAAAATCGCCGGAGTTCGCCTTTCAAATGATAAAAGTGTCTGCTGCTTCCCATTCTTTTCCAGCCGCGTTGCGACGCGATTCAGTCCTGCATAGGGAGGCCGTGGAGAAAACTGCACTGAATGTACCAAATACTGTATTTACTCGCATAATAGGCGCACTTTTTTTCAGAAAATCCGGCTCGAAGTTAGGGGTGCGCCAATTACGCGGGGTAAAATTTTCGAAAATTTTTTCAACTCTGTTCTCGCACTTTAAATCTGCACACTTGTCAAGTAAAAAGTGACTTTATTTACCAATTAATTCAGCATAAAACAAACATACCTACGTACCTTTTAATGAACAAGCGAGAGCCGTCAACTGCACACACACACACGTAAAATTTATTTACACAAAAGTCGTAGCTGTTCCTCCTTTTCCCTATTCGGAGTCGGTCGGAGATCACACATTCATCCTCACCGAGCAGGGATTCGTGTTCGGTGTCCGAATCATCCGCACCCCACAACATGTCATCCTCACTCGCATCCAGTGCGTTCGAGATACCCTTCTTCTTGAAGCTTTTCCTGACGACTTCGTCGGAGATCACCTGCCACACTTCCACGATCCAAGCGCACAGCATTTCCACAGGTGGCCTCTTAATCTTACCACCTGTAGTCGGCTGATGTTGTCCTCCAGCCATCCAGGTGGTGTACAGCCTTCGAACATTGTCCTTGAAAGGTTTATTCAAGGACACGTCCAAAGGCTGCAGTATGGATGTGAGGCCGCCCGGAATCACTGCCAGATCTGTGCGCAGCTTCTTTAGCTCGTCTCGTATGCGGTCTACTAGGTGCCCACGAAAACTGTCCAGGACAAGCATGGACGGCAACAACAGACCACCCGGCCGCCGACTCCAGACTGTTTTCACCAAATCCACCATGAGTTCCGTGCTCATCCAGCCTTTTTCCTGGACTCTGACGTAGATGCCTTGCGGGAATTTTGCCTTTGGGAGCATCTTACGTTTAAAAATAACGTAAGGCGGTAGCTTACGCCCATCCGCTGTCACTGCCAGCATTACGGTGCTTCTCTGTTTATGAGCGCCAGACGTTCTGACGATGACGCTCCGTGCACCTTTCTCCTCCACTGTCGTGTTCCATGGCATATCAAAGCAAAGGGGGGTCTGATCAGCGTTGCCGATCTGGGACAAAATCAAGTCTTTCTTCTGTCGGAGCTTTATAACAAAACTGTGGAAGTCCACCACTTTGTCCTCGTATGCTGCGGGCAAGCGCTGGCAGCATAGGTGGTCCGCCTTCGCAGTGCGAGGCCATGGCGCCGCATGAAACGAGTTGTCCATCCGGAGCTGGCTTTGAACTCTTTTGCTTCGATGCCCTGCGCTCGGGCTATTCTGCGCGCCTCAGTCTGCACATTATCCAACGACACAGCACAGCCGTCTTGTCGTAGCTCCCGTATATGCCGGTCTTGGCACCTCGGAAAGCCCGTCGTGTCTTCTTCGTCGCCTGAAGTTTTTCTTCTTGGTCCCTCCAGTACCGAATACTGGTTTCTCCAACGCTGAAATGCCTGCTTGCAGCCCGGTTGCCGTGCTCCAGCGCGTACTGCACTGCCTTCAGTTTAAACCCAGCCGTGTAGCTCGCGTACTTCCCCATGGTGGAACCAAAGTTCAATACACGACCACAACATACGCACACCGCTTGCAAAATGGCGTTTCTTTCTTTTTCTCTGATGGTGGTGATGGCGATCGAGCCCCCCGGCGTTGTACACGTGACCTCCAAAAAGCGCGGCGATTTGGGGGGTATCGGTAATTGATGGAACAGCAGTTTTTTTTTCGCTCATGGACACTTTTTTTTTCCAGTTTTATTTCGACAAACACATTGGTTAGGTCGTTGCACTTCGAATTTTTTTTATTTGCTCGTCAATTTGCCTTCTTTTTTTCTTCAGGGTACGGGGACCGCGTTCCAACTGTACCGCTGAGGGGTAGAATCGTTTCTGATCGCGACCAAGTTCGGGGTGCGCCTGTTATGCGCGGAAAAAAAAAAATCGAATTTTCTGCGACCAAACTAGGGGTGCGCCTATTATGCGAGTGCGCCGATTATGAGAGTAAATACGGTAGTTGCATTAACACCTTAACACCAGCAGTCTTTCGCCGTCAGTGTATCGGGAAAACGCAGAGATGGAGGCAGGGTATTGCGGACCGGCGATTTTCGCCTTATTCTATGCCATTCTTACCATCCATCACTCCCGGCTAGCTGATTTGGTTGATAATGTGGACAAACAGCTGCTCTGATTAGGTACCACACTGGCCAAGCGCGAATAAATTAAGCATTGGAATCGGGGGGGGGGGGGGGGGGGGCTGCAAAAAGGAAAGCATGCACTGAGCAACTGAGCTTCATCTTCGGATTGTCTGCGGTTAGAAAGCAAGCCAGCGGCGATAGCAGAATAGTCTCATTGTCATCACTATTGGGCAATGGCGGCGGTTTCTGGTGGTGCCAAGGCGCGTTTTAGACTTTGTCGACATATTTTCAGGTTCTGGAAATGCATCAGTGTTAGACTAGGTTTCCTGTAGAGCAATAAATGTCCGAGCCGGGAATCGCATTGTGAAGCTTCGTTGAAGCGGGGGACGGCAGAAGAAAAGGTGTTCGTTGTGGTGACAATATTTATGCATTGTCTCCTATGGACTGCTGACAGGGAACTGCGATTTTTTCGTTGCAGCAGAAAGTTCTTTGAAGCGGCGTTGTTATAGCGGGGTTCGACTGTTTCCTGAATTTTCGTACTGAATGTGCATACATATGCGCAAAATAAACAAAAGGGAGACTGAAGGCAGAACTAAGTCGAACCACTTTTTTTACAGTAAAATCACTGTGATTATATCCCAGGCCTTTACCAGGCTTGCACTCATCGCCTATGCGGCCTACACTACCACCCTGACTTGCTGACTTGACGCTTTGGACGCATGTTTCACTGTATTGACCACTCCTGGCCTTCATACAGGAAACGGAACTTTTCATTTTCACAGTGAAATCTCTGTATACCGAACTTCATGGCACCGTGGAAATTTTTTATTTTGCAAGGTCGTAGTGAAAGCTCAAAATTCACCATGCTTATTTTTCGCAGACCAAAATGACCCACTTTTACAACGGTGGGTTCTTGAACTCTTTTTTTTTTTCACGAGAAAAACAAATGCACAAATAAACGCCTAAATATGCACGTTTACAAAAGGTCCTTGCAATGAGAAGGCCTCCAGCTAATCCACATTCCTGGCGTGCGATTTGGTTCTTTGGTCACAACAGCCTGCTTTATGACTTGCTTGGTGAAAACAGTTTCCGCTTCTTTGTCTCAAATCACCGCAGCATGAATGCAGAGTTCCTTTGCGGGCGCGATAAGTAATCACAATATGCACGTTTACAAAAGGTCCTTGCAATGAGAAGGCCTCCAGCTAATCCACATTCCTGGGGTGCGATTTGGTTCTTTGGTCACAACAGCCTGCTTTATGACTTGCTTGGCGAAAACATTTTCCGCTTCTTTGTCTCAAATCACCGCAGCATGAATGCAGAGTTCCTTTGCGGGCGCGATAAGTAATCACCGAAAAAAAAAGGTGAACACTACTGACACGCTACTACTGACCTCTTTCGAAGAACAAAAAAAAGTGCTAAAAATTTTCTCGTTCTGTTTTGTGCTCCTTCGCTGTCTCAGGTTTTAAGTGGCCATGCTTCTTGCTCTGCAACTCCCGCTCTGCCTCGCTGACCTTGCCCTCCGGTGTTGCCCTCGCCCCCTCGCCTCTGCTGCTTGTAAACCAGCAGCGTCAGCATTTCATCAAAAAGAGAGCAGAAAATCGCTCTTTTCTTTTCCCCCCTCTGCCCTGTCGCCCCGCCACAGTGGTCTAGTGGTTAAGGTACTCGGCTGCTGACCCGCAACCTGCTGTGGCGGCTGCGTTTCCGATGGAGACGGAAATGTTGTAGGCCCGTGTACTCAGATTCGGGTGCATGTTAAAGAACCCCACGTGGTGTAAATTTCCGGAGCCCTCCACTACGGCGTCTCTCATAATCATATGGTGGTTTTGGGGCGTTAAGGGGGGACGCGCCCTTTGAAAACCAAGAAATCGCGATAAAGTCGATTTTTTGAAAACCACATACTCGGGCAGTATGACTCATCAACTGCCTCTACTGTAAATATCAATGTCTAATTCATCGCGAAAGTATGTCAAATAAATTTTATAACATGCCGCGGCGAGAGAGCGCCAAAAATACCCCAACTTCGCGCGCTCGCCATTTCCCAACCGCTCTGCCGATCGCCGCCATCTTGATGTTGTTTTGCTCGTGAATTCTTGTGCTTTTTTTTTTCGCCACCCGCAGCAGTGGCGGTGGCGCTCCGAGGCGGGAGTCGCTCACGATTGGGGGGGCTCGCGGAAGCTTTCTAATGTCCCGCTGCCTGGATGCGAAGCCGCGATTGGACCAAGCGCGCGCCTCTTGAGGGTATGGGGAACGCGCGGCTCCTATTGGCTGCTGCGCGCGATGACGTAGCTGCTTCTCCGGCATGCGCCGGCTCGTCGTCTGCACCGACGCTTGCAATGCCGGCGTTCTTTGTGTGCCCCGTTTGCCATCATTCCGATCGGTCGTCACACGTGCTCCTCTCTTTCACAGTCTTCACGAGACGATCTTCTACCGCCTTCACGAGGCGCGGATTGTTGCGCTGACGGTCACGATGGGCATTTCGAAGTTCAAGACTCGGCACGCGTTCGGTTCAAGAAAGCGTCGGCTGAAGCTCGTACGCATGGCTAAGCTCACCTGCACGCCCACGCGCGGCGACAGTTGCACCGATGCTTCCGCTTCATCTTTTCAAGACGATTGCGTCGACGCTTCTGGCGACTAGACTTCTACACCATCGGCACAAGGATCCGTCGTGACGAGTGCGCCTGGTGTGTCGCGCTCGCTAACCGCATTGATTCCGGCCCCGAACAGCGAGACCGCGTCGTCGACTGTGCACTTCCAAACACGTTTTCGGACGTGCGAGGAGTTGGCAACGGCGGAGAGAGAACGTGCTGCTGTGCAACGAAAGCTTGGCACTATGCAAGCGACCGAGAGGAAGTTTCAAGCGATGATGCCTGAACCCGAAGCTGCCACCGCTAAGACCGAAGGCGAGAGATATTTCCTCGTGCAAGGGGATGCCCTTAGCGACATGCTGTCCAAGACCCCATGCCCGTGCTGCCTCGCGACCGGGATGAAAGTTCAAGGAGGCACCCAGCTTGGACTTGCCACGAAGCTTGAGCTGGTATGTCCACATTGTGGAATAGTTTCAAGTTCGTGGAGCTCTGCTCGTCAGAACGAGTCAAGGGCCTTCGACGTGAATATAAGAGCCATTACGGCCATGAAACAAATCGGGAAGGGACAGACAGCCCTCAACGACTTTTGGGCAATTATGAATGTTTCCCACCGTGGCCTGCACCACAGAACTTTCGAGAGGCACCTGAAGCAATTCAGAGAACCACAGCAACAGACCCTGGATAAATTCAATGAAGAATCGGCTTCTGCTGTGAAAAAGGTGTACAAGGAGATGGACCCATCTTTCTGCAAGGACATTACAGTGAACTATGATGGCACGTGGCATAAGCGCGGACATACATCTCACATTGGAGTTGGTGCAATCATCGAGTATCACACAGGCCTCATCTTGGATGCTGTAGTTTTATCGAATCAGTGTCTCGGCTGCCAGGTAGGACCGAAGCCTGAAGACGAGGGCTATGCAAGCTGGTTTAAGGGGGGACGTGGCAAGTAAAACTAATTTTTTTATTAATGTACTGTTTGTGATGAAACTTGGTGTGTGTATGTGGATGATTGTGAGGATTCCAAATATGAAAACCGTTTTCAAATACCTCTTGTACTTTTTGAGTTACAAGCATAATTATACTAATTAATGCTCTTCACACTTAAAGAGATAATTATTGCTAAATGAAATTATTTTTTCATATTATTATGTTCCCAAAGCATCAACTTGTGCAAAGAAGCTATTAGTTGATTTTTCTAGTTCTTGTAACCATAAATAAAATTTCCAAAACATGGATGTTGTTTTGCGCACACATCGCAGTAATTATAAAATGTGTTCTAAAAATTTTAAATGATGAGTAAGAAGAGAGATAAAGCTTTATTGCACTGCTAAAGGCCTCCTGAGCCTAGTGCAAAAAACTGAACGACTCTATCAGTCTTTGTTAGAAAATGACAGATGTTCTAGCGAAGGCACATAGGCGAAAATCAAGAGTTGAGAAAACTGACTTTGAAAGTTCACTCTTGTTTGGAAGTTCACAACATGCCTAAAACACTCGGAATCCTCCTGGGCAGTAATCCTGAGATGCTGTGGCCTTGGCCTCTGTAGAGCGCAACCCAGTTTTGCGCTTCTTTGTCGTGGAACAATGCGCCTTTTGAGCCCTCTTTACCCTTTTGGCATCCTTTTCGGCTGCTCGCCGCAAAGAGCAGTCTCCTGGATTGAAGCCCAGTTGAGCAGTGATCTCTTGCAGCGCACTCTTGCAGCCACCATTGAAACGGCAGACTGCATCTGCAACTGCACTTTCCACACTTCGAAGGGAGGCGAACTGGCTCTTGGACTGGAGTGACCAAATGAGGCTGTTCATACTCTCCACAGCGTTCTGGGTTTTTCCCTGCGCACACCTTTCAAGGAGCTCTTTGTTCGAGAGGCGCTTGTAGATTGGCAGCAGTGCCACTCGCACGTGAGGGGGCAGTTTATGTTTGTGAGGCGGCAGCGGCTCTCCCTTGGCCAATGCCTGATTGTGCGGGCACCAGGAGTCAGTCCCACTTGGGCACAGGTCGTGGTGTGGATCCTGGTCTGTGGATGTTACATGGTAATAAGTGGCCATGATGGCCCTCTCCATGCCAGGAACATCGTTGGGGTGGCTCTTAATGGCCCAGCCATAATAATTCGTCAACTTCTTTATAAGGCCCTGCGTCAGCCGGCCTTTGCCACCCATGGATTTGTGTCCTCGGCCTTTGGATTTGTGCTCATCAAGAAGGTTGCGCAAGGAAGTGCCCATTCTTTTTTTCACATGGTTCACACACTCCTGTTTCTTAATCAACATGTAGCCATACACCTTGTCTTGCGTGAGGGCAAGGTACGTACGGCTGTCACCGTCGCAGAGCACATTGATGTATCGAAGCTTGTACTTGGTAAACGATCTTTCAAACATGATCCTCGCTGCTTCTACTTCCATTTGGCCTGCATTAGCATCGGTGTTCTTTTGGCACTGTGGCTTGTGTTTCTCAAGCCACTCCTCATAGTTGTCGTCACCAGGCTTGGGGCCAACAGCACAGCCTTGGCAGTAGTTGGACAGGACACAGTGGTCCAAGACCAAGCCTGTGTACAACTCGATTACACAGCCCACGCCAATATGACTTCTGTGCCCCCTCGTCATCCACGTGCCGTCGTAAATGACGTCAATGTTGCCTGGCACTCCTCCTAGGTCCTTGTAAATGTCATGCACCTTCTGTGCACTTTCTGCTTCAATGCGGGTGGCAGCTGATGTGGTGGCAGGGTGGCTGTACTTCCTTTGCAGTCTCTGGTAGGACTTGTGGTGCAGTGCTCGATGCGAAATGTCCATCGCAGAAAAAATGTCATTTATGGCAGATTGTTTTCTGCTAACTGACTGCACAGCCCTCAAAGCACGCACGTTTACCTCAAAGGGGTTCGTTTTTTGTTGCCCGGAGCACCTCGGGGACGACCACGCACTGTTCACTATGCCACAATTGTCACAAAAAAGTTCCATCCTCGCCGCGAGTCCAAGGCAGTGCGTAGTCTCGAGGCGTATCGACCCTTCGTCGCACTTGTTGCACTTTACTGACGAAAGCAGACCGTTCAGCATCTTCTTATTTACAATGAAGAATGTGGAGTCCTTACCGCCGTCATTTTCGTCGCAGCCTTCGTTCAGAAGCTCGAGCTTCCGCTTTGAAGCGGACTTCGATGCTACGGCATCCAAAACATCCCGCCTTGTCTGCGCCCGCTGCGCGATTTCTTCACTGCTCGGAATCTGGGCCGAAACTCGCGATAGAATGTTCGACGCGCGCACGCCCGGAGTTGCAACGGCTGCCGACGCGGTGCCACCGCAATCGGGTTCGCGAGAGCGTCCATCACGGTCGACGGCATCCGGCGGTCTGACATACGACGATGTGGCACCTTCCACACTCTCGGCCTCACAACAATCAGCGAAGGGTCTGAGTAGAGGCTCCGTGACGCTTGAAGAGCATGCTCCGTCCGGAACTGCGACTGGGACGGCAGCCGCAGTCGTCTGCCCTTTGTTCCAAGCTTTCCGACGCTTGCCGTACTTGTGGACGCTCCGGAACTTTTTTTGCGACAACATAGCACCGCAGTATGAGCAAGCACTCAGAAGAGACCACCGATGTAAACAAAGCTTGGTAAAAAAAGCACGCGAACTATCACAAAAACAGCAAACTGGCAAAAAACGAAGCGCACGCCGGATGATTCTCGACACGGCGGCCGCAGATGCGCTCGCGCTTCCAAGGTTGCCAAGGTGCGCGGCGCAGCTTTGACCAGTAAGAGGTCGCGCCTGCTACCACGTGACCCGCGCAGCCAATTGCCGTTCTTCGTTTTCGTTTTTTTACTTGCTCCTCGCGCTTTTATTTTCACTCGGCGAAATACGAGACCGCGACCATCGGGAAGCCGGCTCTCTCCTCTTTCCAAAGCTACCAAAATGGCGGCCCACGGTCAACAACTTGGCGCGTTTGTGCGGCGTGAACAACACCGTTTCAGGGGCTTTTTTTTCGCACTTTTCGGCGACTAGCCTCGGCAAAAACACTATTTGCGGGATTTGTAGCGCACGTTTCGCTGTAATATTTTAGAACAAGGAAGTTGAAGGTCTGAAGATTACGAAAAAAAATAAATCAGAAAATCGCATATTTTGACCAAAATCGGCACTTTACTTGCTGCGCCCCCCCTTAAGCACCATGTGTGCCAAAAAACACTGATGCCAAGTCTGGGAGGATGGAGGTTGAAGCAGCTGTAACTCTGTTCTCACGTTCACTGTCCAAGCATAACCTCCGGTATACAACCATTGTATCTGATGGGGACAGCGCCACATTCTCTGCCCTTCAACAAGACAATGTTTATGGGCTAGTCCCTATTGTGAAAGAAGAATGCTTAAACCATGTCCGGAAGAGGATGGGCACAGCCCTACGTAATCTTGTGCAGAAAAGCGAACAGGCTCTGGGAGGGAAGGGCAGATTGACAAAAGCCCTTATTGATAAACTCGCAGACTATTATGGCTGGGCACTGCGGAACAATTCAAACAATGTGGCTGCAATGCAGCGTGCAGTGATGGCGTCATATTATCACGTCACCTCAACTGACGAGGATCCTCACCATGACTTGTGCCCTGAAGGTGCAGACTCGTGGTGCAGTCATAATGCCTGCAAGGGGAATGGCGTGCCACCTCCAAAGCACAAATACAATCTTCCGGGCTACGTTGCAGAAGCGCTGCTGCCAGTCCACCCGCGCCTTTCGCAGGCTTCTCTACTGCAACGCTGCCTGGGAGCAAAGACTCAAAATGCATCGGAGTCATTCCATTCTGTCCTATGGTCCTCGATGCCCAAGGAGCAACATGCATCATTGATTGCTGTCGAGACAGCACTGCATGACGCAGTTTTGCGGTATAATGCCGGCTGCTACAGGGCCACCCAAGAGTTGTCGTCATCAGTGGGACTCGCACCTGGCCACCTAACCATTCAACGAGCTGCGGAGAAAGACTCTGCGTCTGAGAAAGGCTCAGAAAGGGATGAATGAGAAGCAGGAAAAGCGGCAAAGAAAAAGAGAGCCTAAGGACACATCTAGCTACTCTGCAGGGTCATTTTAGACCATAATAAATGTTTGAAGCTTTCGAAGTCAATTTTCTCGGAATGACTTTTTTGGCCAGTGAGGCTGCTTAGTCGGGTGGTCTCTCTGGAACTGCTGGTCTGATTTCTATCAAGTTTTTTTTATTATGCACCTTAATAAATTGCCCAGGGCAAGACAAGCCCGCTTTTTCAATTTATTGTGTCTGTAATTTGTAATAATTAACTAAAACTTCATTGATGAGAGCCAAATTGTGAACACTAAATTCAGTGCTCTGCTAACATTTTTTGGCAACGAAATTTAAAAAAAGGGCTCTGTCTTGCCCTAAAGCACCTATCCAGGAATCATCATAGTGAATTTCACAGTGCTAGCACATTTTTCAAATTCTCCAGACCCTGACTAAGGGAGACATGTGGACTACCCTGATAAATGGCTGTAACTTGGGAACCAGTGAACATAACTGCATGAAACTTTGTGGTTATTCAAATGGCTTTGCTATTAGTGTACCCTGAAAATTTCATTAAGATATCTCAACAAACAAAAAAGTTGCCCTTCGAAGGTAGCTTCCCCCCATTAAACCCCACAAATCAATCGATCTCTGCCCTGTCGCGCGTCCATCGAGAAGCGTGGTGTTCATTCGCTTTGTCGTCTGCTTACGTACTGCTCCTGGGTAGCCACGACTGTTTTCAGAACGCGAGTTCGTAGTACATAGGTGCTGTTAATATAATGTGGAACTAAATTAATGCTCGTTATTCTGAAAAGTTCAATATTCTGAAATAAGTAGTAGTAGTGAAATAATTTTACTTTAAACTATTAGAACTCTGCGTGGGATTTTTTAGAAAGTTTGTTAATGTGGGGTTTGTTCTGGAGATTTTACTATATTTAACTGATGCCAGTAGGGTATACTGGCGCCAATAAAAAAAATTCGATACCCTTTATATGGACATTCTCAGCGGTTTTTTGCCGTCGCCGTCATCTTCCGTAACAAGTCCAAAACAATACCATGCCCCCCCACCGCGCATCGCAACTTTCACGAGCGGGTAAAAAAAGCTCGTGCGCTGCTCAAGCAGAGATCGAATGAGTCGTTTTATGGAGGTTCGTTATAAATATGTTTAAGTGTGTCTACCGGCAGCGGTGTATTCTAGTCTTTACTTTACGTCTTCTCATTGCAGGTCTCCACAGCAGTCGTGGAACCCTACAACTCTATTCTCACCACACACACCACCCTGGAACATTCAGACTGCGCTTTCATGGTCGACAATGAGGCAATCTTTGACATCTGCCGGCGCAACCTCGACATTGAAAGGCCCACCTACACGAATCTCAACAGGCTCATTGGCCAGATCGTCTCCTCCATCACTGCCTCTCTGCGGTTTGATGGTGCCTTGAATGTCGACCTGACAGAGTTCCAGACCAACTTGGTGCCCTACCCTCGCATCCACTTCCCCCTCGTCACCTATGCTCCAGTCATTTCTGCCGAGAAAGCCTACCATGAGCAGCTGACAGTCGCTGAGATCACCAACTCCTGTTTTGAGCCTGCCAACCAGATGGTAAAGTGTGACCCCCGTCACGGAAAGTACATGGCCTGCTGTCTCCTGTACCGAGGGGATGTTGTGCCTAAGGATGTAAATGCAGCCATTGCGGCCATCAAGACCAAGCGCACGATCCAGTTTGTGGACTGGTGCCCTACTGGATTTAAGGTAAGTTTGCTGCTACCTTGTGCGTCGTGCCTAGCGTAATTGAGAGGACCAGGAAGTTCTAAAGGGACTACTGTATTTATTCGCGCAGTCCTCACACTTGCATAATTTTCGCAGCCCCCCACATCGCCCAAGAAAAAATGCTATTTTTTTCCTGTATTTATCGCACCCCCGAAAACTGCCGCAATAATGTGGTCTGTTCTTTCCAGCCATTATTGATGATAGCGCACACCATCTGGCGCCATCTCTTACACAAAAGCGTCCTATTGCAAGGAGATTCACTCCAAGCCAAGCCGAATTGGTCAGTGCACGTTGCGGCGTGTTTTGTATGTTGTGTCGGTAATCTTGGCACGTTATGGGGCGATACTGAAGCCACAGGGCTGCTTCAAGTTTCAAGTGATAGATCATGCGCTAAACAACTGCAACAAGGCCACCGGTAGGCCCTTCGGAGCCTAAGAGTTTTGTATTCGCTACTGGTGACGGCAGCCGAAATCCACCAAGGTGCATTGGGCCTGCCGTGTGCCCAAAACTGGGATTGATGGTAAACTTCATTTCATCAGAAGGAAACGGACGATTCTGTTAAATAGGCATCAGCCCAATGCTGACGTCCTAGGCTTACGTTTGGAGGGCTCCTGTTGAGCGCTGACCGCGACCGCTAGGCCCCCAGCGCCCACAAGCTTCGCGTATGGTATTCTAATTATCGACTATTTCCTTCCACGTTTTGTGTCTCACATAAATCTTGCCTTGTGTTGAACTTCTGCTTTTATTGTTGAGGTAAGTTCTAATTAGTACTTCTTAAAGCTTGCTGTAAGTGGCTGCTGTGAAAATCCGTATTTGCGGCCACTTCGTTTGCTTTCTCGCTCTCGGAGTTTTCGTGGAAAGTTTTCCCCGCGCAATTCTCGCACCCTTCAACTTTGCATCGATATTCTGGCAAAAAAAGTGCGAGGATTATGCGAGTACAGTATATATTAATGAGAACCAACAATAATGCCACGTTGCGTAGTTGTTATTTGTGTATTACGGAGTAGGACTTCACATAACAAATTGCAGGGCAAACTGAAAATGAACAAGAAAGCCCCCCTTCATTTTTTTTTTTCGCTGGCTTAGAATTTGTTGTAAAGATGCGAATCTCTTCATGGAGCTCGGTATCAAACTTCAGTTTTTTGGTCTTTCGTTGCTGCACAACTTCATTTTGATCCCTTTCTCAACTGCTAGTGAGTTCATGAGACTTGTACAATTCCTAGTGGCTTTGTGTGTGAGCAGTGGCTTTTGTTCAGACATAGCTTGTGTTTACAATGTGCTATTGTGGCTTTGTGCATTCTTGGGTGTTCAATCACTACACCCGATTCGTATTGCAGGTTGGCATCAACTACCAGCCCCCGACTGTTGTACCCGGTGGCGACCTCGCCAAGGTTCAGCGTGCTGTGTGCATGCTGTCAAACACAACAGCCATAGCAGAGGCCTGGGCACGGCTCGACCACAAGTTTGACCTCATGTATGCCAAGCGGGCGTTTGTTCACTGGTATGTCGGTGAAGGCATGGAGGAAGGCGAGTTTTCCGAAGCCAGGGAGGACTTGGCTGCCCTCGAGAAGGATTACGAAGAGGTTGGCATAGACTCTGCAGAGGGTGCTGAAGATGATGGTGGGGAGGAGTTTTGAGGAAAAGCGTTGGTGCCCTCCTGCTCGGGGCCATGCAATAAAAGAGCAGTTGTCCATGCCCGAGCTTTGTTGATTCTTCATATTAAAGGACTTGGTCTGTCCACGCCATTTAGTGGCTCCTGCCATGTCTAACGCAAGTTGTCGGTGGTCTTAACAATAAAAAGCATGTATGTGGTGGGGGTCTTGCTCCGCGCTCTCGTTTTTTGTAGCCATAGACCAGTCAACTAAACTTGTGGGGCTGCTTGTTTGTGACAGCGAACCATTTTTTTGCTGCTGTTAGCTTCAAGACTTTAAATGCCACTAAATCTTCGAAAAAAAGGAAACATGTAGAGTGATCATTGAGGTGGCTACGAATAGGTGCTGAATCTGATAAAACACCACCTACCGAGTCTGTACAGAGCATGTGCTAAAGGGACCCTGCAGTATCACTGTGCCTGTCTTGTAGACCCTTCCACTGTTTGCCGACACAGCCCTTTAATGAGATCCGGTTTCGTTCAACGATTTGCTTTAATAGTATTGGTGGACCGCAAGGGCTTCAGAAAGTAGCCCGCCGATTTTCCAGTTTCCTTCTGAAATTTGGCTAAATAAATTCAAATATTATAGCTATGTGAAAGTTCTGAAACATTCCCTTGTACTTTACGCACGTTTATTTTATGTGACAGACTTTGAACGGGATTTTCCGTACGCTTGAAAACGTGCTTTTAGTTTCGACGTCGGGAGCTGGTATATGACGTGACTTGAAGTTATTTTGGCTACAACGCTTGTTCAAGGAAGTCTCGGTGTTTCTTTATCAAAACCTCTGAATCGGCGCTTGCACATTTTTTATGGAGTAAGTTTGCAAACATGGTACGCACGAAGCAGTTCCCTTTGCTTTATCTACAATAGGTGCATTTCCAAACATGGTGTACACGCGCACTACGTACAATGTAGTGGGAGGTTACCACCAGTTGCAGGGCGTAGAGGATTTCTTACATGTCGCAACTAGGCGTGATTTGTAAAAGAACCCTTCAGCCTCGAGTACGTGAGCAAGAAAAAAAAGTTAACCTAATATGCAACGCGGTAAATTGAGATAAAGAATGGGATATTGATCCCTTTGAACGAACTTAAAGCACGGAAACATTTTGACGAGCCAAATTGCAGCTGGTGGTTAGCCGCCGCCGATAGTTTTCACCGCGCCGCCGACGCGAACTGATCGGCGCGCCGCCGCCGCCGACGTTTTTCATCGGCGCAATCGGCGCGCCATTTATGCGCCAGTACGGACTTTTCATAGATTTGTCTTCTTTTTCATCTTGATTTATAGCCTCGTTTCACATTTTATGTAGCCAGTAAAAACCAGGCTTCTTAGTTATCTTCATCCAGCTTCAGAGGCCGAGAGTACCACTATGAACAGCGGAACGAGTTCGGCGACCGCTGCATGAAATGACATATTGGACAAATTGACGAAAAATAATTGTAACAGTTACAGTAAAGCATAGACACTGCCATCTTAGGCTCAAAAGCAATTTTTGCTGTTTTTTTGTGTGTCTTAATTAGCTATGATTATGGTGATACGACGTTGAATGTAATGGCCCAGCGTTTTGATGCGTGCGAGTTCGCCATAGCACAATTCGAATATTCATACGGATGAAAAACGGCTTCATTATCAGTCCAAGATGGCAGCCTATAATTGTGCCCGAAACAGGGCGTATATAAAGAAGAAATGTAGTGGTAGCAGTGCAGCACGAATGCAGCGCGTTAGATGAAGGGAGGAGGAGGAATAAATGAGGAAGGACAGGGAGGTTAGGCGTTAGATGAAGAACTACACAAAACCCCGAAGGACGAAATCGAAAGGGCGAAGTTTAATGAAGATTAAAAGCGTCGAAGCATAATACATGCTCGAACCTACTCAGGGTATATCAGCACCTGTCCGTGGTGTTATAGTTGATAATTTTCGAGGATGACCACCTATATGCAGCGTCTGAACATGCTGCAGAAAATATTCACCGTCTGTTTTATTGTTTAACTTATCTGTTTGTACCGGCCTTTTAAGACATTGGATTCCCGGGATGAAGATGCCAAGGCAGTAAGATGGCAAGAGAGAGAGAAAGGAAGGCTGGGGGATTAACCATATCTTGGCATACGGTTTGCTGCCTAGCACTGGGGGTTGAGAAATAGGGGCAAGAAAGGACATGTAGAAAGACAGAAAATAAAACGCATGTGCACTCAGGAGTAAGATGGCAAACTTAACAGAGGATTTATTACATTCTGTACAGACAGGGCGAGAGGTCTCTTGCGAATGAGCTGGGTGGCTCACTAGAAAGTGTACGTTTTGACTTAATCAGGGAATGGGTCCAGAGTGCGCTGTTGAATCACGAGACACACACGCCATTTCTGACGGTGCCGCTCACACTCGCTCAAGTCAAGGTCTTTGATAGGGGCGTGGCCACCACACTGCACCTGTGACACCAAGAAACCATTGTGGTCGTCTCGTCGAACGTCTTATGGTGTCGGAATGCCACCTTACTTCCCGGCTAAGATGGACAGTACACGGCGGACAGCAGGCTGGCAGCCCTTCAGTGACTTGTTTGATGAACAAAGAACGCGGCCCTCCCCCGTTGGCCCAGGCGCCGCGCGTAACAACGGCTATCCAGTGGTGAGAAGAGGCGTAATAAGCTTGTCTGAGACCACCAGATTTAAAAAGAACAAAACAAAATTTAAAAACTTGCCAGTAGACAATTTACAAAAGACGGCTGGATTCATCAAAAATCCAGAGACCGACATTTGAGCGACATGTCATATATGACATAGTTCAGCAAACTGGTTTTCATGACGTAACTTGAACGGACCTACTGGCACTGGGAGAGGTTAAGAATGATTGTCGCTGACAGATGTACTTCTGTTGCGAAGGTAATGCTCAGAGTCAACCAAATAAAACTTAACATTATATTCAAGTCTTGATAAAAAAATAAGTCAAGTTAGAAGGCTCCTGAGGTGACCAAATAATAAATTACTTCACCATACTTTATGAAGAAGTAATTTGCAAATAAATAATGCAACCGCTGTTTATATGACATTCAATGACGTGACCGCAATCAACGGTGTGTCGTCGCTATAAAACTGGAAAGTTAGATGTGGACCCGATCGGGCGAATGCGGCGGAGAACGAATATGTCACGTAATAAAAGCGATGTGATGTTGCACATTTTCATCTTTACAACTCCGTGCCCTTCTGCTTGCTCGTGATGTGTTCGAAGGAGCTAGCCAAGTGTCAGGTAGAAGTCAAGCAGAGTAGCCGGGGCTGATAAGAGCAACGTTTATGTTCACTATTTACACACTAAAGGTAGCATCATGGAAGCTTGATGAGAGCTTCTGAGAGCTGGTTCAGAGCGTCTTGGTGCTCGCGTTTTAAGCCGTGGTCTTCCTAAAATTCTCTGCAGGAGAAAACAATAGACAGTTTGCAATAATCTGCAAGGCAGCTTTTCTGTAAGGTTAGTTTTCCAACCATAATCTCTCGTTCACAGACTGCTTTTCTTGCTCATTTTGTTTTTGCCATTCATCTTTTTGAGATCTTGTTGTGCTCGCGTGCCTTTGCTGGAATTTGGAGAGGTGACATTTTGTTGTACTCGCGTGCTCGCGTGCATTCGCTGGAATTCGAAGAGATAAAGACACAATGAGGGAGAAAAGCAGTCTGTGAACGATAGTTTTTGGCTAGAAAATAAACCTTACAGGAAAGCGGCCTTGCAGATCACTGTAAATGGACAGACTGCATGTCCATTCAGTCCAGGGCAGTCCAAAGAAATTGTCGTCTTCATCTCCGTCCCCCAAATGGTGGGGGTAGTGGTTAGAAGAAGGCGCCTAATTTCTGCAGCCCAGCAGGGAGCACGGCGCAGCGAATAAAGATAAAAAAACGAGAAGGAGAAAGAGAGAGAAAGTCAAACACTGCCTTCTTTTCTACCCAGGAAATAGAAAGGATGCATGTTCAGTTCGTCACACGGCGAGAGAGAAACACAACGTAGGTCATAGTGCAATAATACGCACAACGCAGCACAGTGCAATAACGTTGCATCGCACGTGCAGAATAGCGTCTGCAGCGCTAGGGCCAGGGGGAGTGGAAGACTTGAAAGCACCACAGAGTGTGGGAAACATACCTGACGACGGATCCCAACCTCTCGGCTAATTATTCAGCGCGTCTCGTGGCACGTCGAACGAATCAAGCTGCCTTGATTTCCGACAGCTCTTCCTAGGCCATCAGTCAGTCAGGCGTGTCCAAAGAGTTTTTGACGAGGGGAGCCAACAGTCCTAAAGAATTCGAAGTATGACTTTCGTGTTGTCGCCTCTTTTGGCGCACCTCGAGAGCGTTGACCCGGAACAAATCAGGGTAGGTGAGGTGACTTTCCGCGAACCTTACCTGCTTTCCAAACCAGTTACTGCATGCAAGCTTCCCCTGAATGGATGAATGTGTGGCTGAAGAAAAAGAAAAAGACACCATCTTTCCTTGCGAGACCACGGCTTAGTCCCTTGAAGGGAAATGGGAGAGTGGAGAAAATAGTTTAGAAGTAGGTAGGAGGAGAAGGTTTGGAAGAACGTGACGGTCATGGCTGCTAGAGCAGAAAGATAATAGGGGCCGTCGGCAGGGCAGTCCGAGTCGTACAACTTGGAAATGTGGAGCTGCAACCATGTACGCAGATACCTAAGGTCATTCCCACGAGAAAAAAAAAATCTGCATCACCTTTCTTGGGCAAGAATACAGAAAACTAGCTAAACGAAAAAACTAAAATAAGTAAAGAAATAACCGATAATCTAACCACCAATTGTCACCACAGCTGCGGAAGGAAAGAAGGAAAAACGTAATCCGCGACCTCGGCACCAGCGGCTACGCAGAGGCATTTATTCGCAGAATACTGTGTATAAGAAAAGACACGGGAAACACGACACCAATGGCGCCGCAACGACGCCGCGTGTCGACCAAACTTGAGCTCACGGAACAGCGAACGAAGCACAATGGCAGAACACTGCGAGACCACTCGCAACAAGTTTGCCCCATACCAGTCCCCATGGCACGGTGTAGAGCTCGTTGCGTTGTTTTGTAGTCTTTCTGCATTCCTTGAAGTGCACAAAGAGCGCGAAAGCTTCGGTACGAGAAACCTGAGCGTGGAAACAACTTTGCCATCAAGCCGTTTGCAATGTGGACTGGACGAATGCAACGACATGTGAGGGGCGACGGGAAGTTCTTACGCGCTTCAAAGATGTCTATGAATGGAAAAGTGTCTAAATGGGAACGAAAAAAAAATCTACAAAAACACGGTCATTGCTATGTTGTATCAGTACAACAGAATTGCAAGCCTGTTGGAAAAAGATGGCAGCAATATCTCATAAAGAGACTCGAGAATTAAAAGCCTCTCTGATTGCCGAGAGGTAACAGAATTCTTCGACCAATAAATTTATTTCCGCGAGTGATAAAGGATCACGTACGACATGAACGGTGCGTTTCTGCCTCCTTCCTTCTTGAAATATGACCGCGACAATTTTCATGGTACCTTAAAATACGCCGCCGCTGTTTAACTGGTAGCAAATGACATGACAAAAGCCCATAGTCTGTGCCATTGCTACATTTTAACAAAACTTGAAATTCAGCCAGATGGCGCATTGCTATCGGGAAATTTCAAGCGCAAACTAATGCTTCCACATGACGTTCACAAGCATCTGTCCTGTCTCTCTCGTTCTTGTTAACGTCTTGTTTGGCGCTCACAACTTTCCCAATCGCCACAATTATTCAAGAAAAATCTGAAGTGGCATCTGATGCACAAGCAGTTCAACGCAATAGAAAGACAGAATGGGTGCTCGATTGCTCGCGAATCGTGCTGCTTTCTCGTCCTTGAAGCCACATTAATTATAAAACCGGAGCTTAGCACTCATACTCCGTTGATTAAGTAGATAATCATAGATCAAGCTCAGTGTGGATTCCGATGTCGCGTAATAAATGTGAGCTGCAGTGCCACATGTGTCACAACATGCTGCAGAACCCAATTCCATGCCTTCGTACCGTCATGCTCGTTTAATACGAACGTTTGTAGATTGGACTACAGAAACAGCATTAAAGACCGAGAATTATTTAATTCTTCCGTTCATTAGTAACGCACTTCGTTATGCATTCTTCTGTTCTCTGGGAGCAGGTCACGTGAGTTTTGTAGCATGAATTAACATAAATTGCTGTTTCTATTTTACCACAGTCACCGAACGGTGTACAATATAAAGACATCACCTGCATTAAACTTCGTGTCAGCACAATGTATACAATGCTCAATTACATCGCAAAAAATACGTGTTTCATGCAAAGAATTTCCTAATGCTTCGTTAGATATTCAACCGTTAAAATTAAAAATAGCACCACCGTGAACGGGATTAACTCCGTGACCAAATTTCAGTGCAAAAAGCGCTTGAATAACTGCACCTTGCAGGTATGCAATATACATTGCATGAGGTTTTAGATGTATGGTGACTTCATTAGTTCAGGTTACATTGTTTTTGTAGAATTAGCTTTTTAGTCACGTTTACTATGCTTTTTAATGTTAATATTTCACCTCATCAGTCATTTAGTGATGGTCATTTCATTTCCACATCCTTAAATGAGAGTTATGAATAGTTAATATCCAAGCATTTTTTAAAGATATATGACTGGTTTTTATCAAAGGACCAACCCTAGAACGAGTTCCGGGAAAGGGGGAGATAGTAACAGTCTTATAATGCGAAAAATAAAATTCTCGGCTATACAAGCTGGAACGTCAAGAGGTTTTAAATATTCGGAACACTAGGTCGGCAAAATAAATGGAGCCCACATAGACCCACTCAGTAAATGTGCTTTTATCTTATGACTCGATATAGGGCCCATCCTATAGCCGGAATTTCGGTCACCTATAAAAATATTTTTCTCTGCAAAACATTTTCGCAATAGACAGCTTTCAATAGAGCAAATCAGCGCGACATTTTTTGAATACACCTGAGATAGTGGAATGACCGATCAAACTTTACGTGAATACCTATCACTTTTCGTCTCCACTGTCTCTTTCCAAGTTGGTGTTCTTCCTTTCTTGACATTCAACTTAACAGCATTTTAACAAATCCGCATCATATTGGTTCTATAGAAGAAAATAGCTTGTGGTATACGCATCTCAAATCAAACTTGGGCGTGCACTTACGCCCCATCTCACTGTTTTGTATCGATCATTTCAGCGTTCTCATTTCACTTACGGCATTGTCACGTGGTTGCGACGGCAAAAAATATGGTACGTGGGTTGCTCAAGACGACACTTTTTATTGAGTGAACATGTGCATAGGAAAGTGCAAAGTACTAGAAATCCGTGCTTTACACAGAAAGCGGTAATTAGAGCATTGGTCGTCGGTAAAATGATCTGCGCAAAGGTACGTCGCCATTTATACGCGTAGCATTCATATCGTAGGTGTCTCAAGCTTATCAGGAGATTCTAAAATAATGTAGAGTTTTCGCAGACAGCCAAGCGTCCTTTGCGAAAGGAAACTGATTAATATGTGGTGTTTAACGTTTCAAAACCACCACATGATTATGAGAGATGCCGTAGTGGAGGACTCCAGAAATTTTGACAACGTGGGGTTCTTCAACATGCACCCAAATCGCAGCACATGGACCTACAGCATTTTCGCCTCTATCGAAAATAAAGCAGCCGCAGGTGGGACTTGATCCCACGACCTGCGGGTCAGCAGCCGAGTACCTTAGCTACTGAACCACTACGGCAGTGCCTTTGCGCAAGACAGTGACATAAAAATACAAGTGAGCGTGGCAGTATAATAATGTTGCGATAAAATTTCAGCAGATGACACATGTTTCACTGTGGATGCCATTTTCATACAGAACCGTCAGTGGGTGGCCACGCGTTGCAAGGTGGATCGACGTCTTTGGGTATTTTGAGTAGGATAAATTTCTACCTAAAACATACGGCGTGACGACAGCACTCACGTTGACTGTAAATATTAATGAAACGAAGTGCACGCTTCGGTGGGATGATATGCATATCATTAAGAAGCTGTTGTGTATTTCTCAAAGGTCGAGGTCCTTAATGGTCGAGTGACCCTTCTCTATCACGTGCTGGGTGAAAGGAATATATCCATGTAATGTTTACAGCCAGCCTATTGACCGCAACAACTGACGGTGTCGGCCGACATCACTCCTGTAAGTCTATTTAGTGATGTATCCGTTACAGTAAAAAGTAACTAAATACCTCACTCGTTACTCAAATAAGAAAAAGGGGAATGTTTCACGGCTCCACGTTATATAGATACATAAAAAAGGAAACGCACTACCGTTACCGTAACCGAAAAAAACAGAACGAATGTTACCTCTGCCGTAGCTCCGGAGTCATCAGTTTTAATCAATGTGTCTTTGCTGCAGAAACCCACAATGATAATTTTAAATCTCAAATTTATGTTTCACACATACTAACCCAAGCAAGGATTATACTCAAAATGTTCAGTTAACGAGAATTATTTGTACAAATGTACTGAACCTTAGCAATGTCATATAGAAACTTAATGATGCCTGCACATGTGATGGCTTCTGACTCTGCAGTGACACAGGATGAAACCATTTTTTTTATTGGAGCATTATACACAAAGTGAGGTCCAATAATCCACGGTATTCATGAAGAAACTATCACTGAACTCTCAAGAAATTTACAAATATCGGCCTTTTCTTGATCCTTCAGCACCTCCAATAAAGCAAGTCGAAATCGCCACTGTTGGACCTAGCCACCGGAAGGGCCCACCGCGCGCCAGTAGGCAATCACGGAGGCCTACATTGGTGCCTTTTTATTAGAGAGGGGGGGGGGGATCGGAAGATGTCGTGGGGAAAAGGGGGGACACTTACAAGCTTGTGACACCAGATGTGCCTTGCCGAGACGTAAGTCTAGAAAAATCACGTCTTGCAACACACATCTTGCAACAGCAGCCTTTTTTAATATGTTGCAGGTTTTAATTTTGTTTATATAAGAATTCAAATCATGCCTAGAAATCAAATATACAAAAAAACAAAGGTTCCCAGCACTAGTAATTGCATTGTTCTGTTGTGTTTTTTCCGGAACAAGTCGAGAGTGGCAGTTGCTATTTCGATTTCTCGCACATCTGATGGGTATTGAGCACGTGAACACGCTACAAAAAAGCATTGAACAGTTGAATGTTTTATACATACTTATCAAGCATTTTTATTTGTGACGTTTTTATGAGAAATTTTAATGGGGCCCACTTGCAAGGGGTGTTTCCCTCCCCTGACCAAACACCAAGGGGTCGGGGAGTCAACGTTTTCTGCAGGCGTGGTCAACGGACGCCCAGCTCGTGACCAGTATGGGTTGTGTATCTGAGCAAATATTGCATTTGCTCTCATCTGCACATATGACCATCGACAGGTTTTTGTCTTGGGGGGATGCAAACCCTTCTTTCAACTTGCATCACGACTGAGGGAGTAGGTCGTGTTGGTGTCGCTAGAGTGGGTAGCAAGTGCTGGTGGAGCTTGAAGGGTTCAAGTGTCCTTTTTGCACCACCCGCCTCGCCCACGCCCATGTCTACACTTCATTCATTGAACACTGCGCTGAGAACTAGTTGAATAAATGCGCAGATTTGTTTCCTTCCACATCCTATACCGCTGCATAAAAGATTCTCACATTGTGAAAAGTAGGTATTTTGATTCGTTTGAAGGAAAGTTACATTCAAAGCATGACAGATACTCAAAAAATCGGTTTCATGCAATCGCAATAAGAAAACTCGAAGCAGAGGTGCTTCTTTTTTGTGCAGCGTACAGTGTAAAAGTAAGATCGGATTCGGAAAAAGCGAAATGAGTGACGTGCGTCACTGCTTGCTCATTGTTCAATGAAAGAAGGTTTCATAAAGTATGACGTAGCTAACAACAGCAACAAACTGCTGCATCTTAAATTAAAAAAAAGCAAAGTGCTGCACATTCACGGTAGAACATGCACTTATATTGAAATACGCGTTATTTTTTATGAATGCAAAATAAAAACTATTTTACCAAACGCTTTCCATTCATAGGGATGTGGATACATCTGTGTAGTGTCATTTATGCTATTTGGATGAAAATCCCTGAATTTCAACGAATTGAGTAACCTGTGGCAAAAGAGCCTTTTGAATTTTCAGTTTCGGTTTCTGCGCCGCCGACGCTGCCGCCGCCGACGAAAATTGGCCGCACGCCGCCGCCGATGAAAAAACCGGCGTGCGCCGACAACGCCACCGCCGCCGACTCTGGACGACCCCCACGCCGCCGCCGGTCGAAATCGCCTCGGCGCACACCTCTACTGGTGGTGCAGGTGATTTTCAAACTTTAACCCTTTCGGCCCTGGCGGTGTCAATTGACACCACCGCACGATATTTGCCCTAGTATCTCGGAAACGTAACCAATACTGCTCATTTTTGGAGGCGTATTTCTTGAATGATCCCCACTGCAATTGACACCAATATTGCGGCACGTTTGTCGAGGTAGCAGCCACAAAGAAGAAGCGCGACCGAGGTCTTTCGTGAAGCCGAGGTGCGTAAGTTGAGGCGGATAAGTGCCATTTTCGGGACGACGTACCGAAGCTGTTTCAGTGAGTATTAGGCTGAAAAGTGAGACGTTGGTTTTCATTTTGAGTACACCATTGATTGGCAGCAAAAAAGAAGCCATTTTTTTCTTTTCCCAATCACTGGGCCCTAATTACCTAATTTGATGTTACACTAATTAATCCAATAATGCTTGTACCAGTGGCTCAATTTTTTTGTTCCTGGTCTTCTGAGGTCATAACTACGAGAAACACGCGCACAAAAAGTGTATCCAACTAAAATAAAAAATCCAGGGCTTAAAGGGTTAAAATATCAACTTCGTAAACCAGCCATGCCATTTCTGGCATATATACTGTACCCGCCACGTGCTTAATTTATGTACCTTATAGACGCGAAGAATTGAAAAGATGTAAGACGATACAATCAATATAACTGTGCTTCACATATGCGATTTGTAAATAAATCAATCTCTATAAGCGGTCGTTATCGATAAGGCTGGGTGCAACGCAGGAAGGAATGGTGCAACGGAAAACATGGTAAAACCGAGGTTTAGAGATGAGTACAGCCGTTGTTTTTCTCCATTTTTCTTTTTCATACCTACAAGTTCAACACTCCAAAATTTGAATTGTCTCACGAATGCAGGGGCGGCGCCAGGATGTTTTTACTGGGGGGGCAACCACGAAAAGTGAGTTCCTCCGGGGGGGGCAAGCTAGCTCTGCTCCTACTAGGTTTTCAATATATGCTTCCGGGCACTTGGGTGGGCATAGGGGGGGCAGGCGAGAATTTTGGGGGGGCTCCAGCCCACCCTTGCCCCCCCCCCCCCTGGCGCCGCCCCTGCACGAATGGAGAGTGTAAGATCGCACGTTTCGTGCTTGCCGACATACCATTAAATGTCTGCAGTGTATTTCATTGTGTACGTACAATAAATGATCAGACAACAGCTACTTTTCCTCTGAAGTACCTATTTCATATGATTATATCGTTGCATTCGTCGACTCGTAAGCCCACCACAAAAATAAATTACAAAGAGATTAAACGTTCGTTGATTGACGAGCACCATCGAAAGGCGTTGAAGACAGCGAAGGGTGTTACATTGCGTTCAAACCAAGCCCGCAGTTCGTGACACACGTAATTATGGGCGTTGCCGCTTTGTCCAATGTACCCGCACCTAAGGTTCATAGATGTAACCTGTTCTATATGAAAGCAGAGAACACCTAATAAAACATATTTCGTCCAGGCACTTTACCCACTCCACCGCACAGGCGCCACGGGTTTCTTTGTATGTTCAGTTCTCATTCATCATCGGCGCCAATTCGACGCGGAAGAATGCGATGTGTGACGTAGGAGCACTGCTGTCACAACCAAGTGCGCTAGAAGAAAGAGTGCACAATTTTTTCAGATACAATGACATGCATTTTACTCTAAACAAACGCATTCTTGCTGCATAAATATCTTCACGGTTTTAAATAAAAAAATTCAAACTAATGTTTTTGTGAGCTCTAATTATTGAAACATTACTGTGGTTGCGTGACTGATTTGTGTGATTATATAATGCATCTCGATATATATTATTTTTTTCCGGCCCAAAATTACGTTGTGTTTGAAAAACCATAGGCCTTTTAGTTAAGATCCTGCCGCCCGGTTCTTGGCCAATCCCCCTTTCTGGGTGTGCGCCAGAGTACCAAGGATCATCATCATCTCGCCGCACTACTTTTTACTGAGTCATCAGTTTACGAGAGTACGTTGATCACGCCGAAGTAAACGTTCTTTTTGGCTGTTAACCCTCAAGTAAGTGCGTATTCCGCCACTAGTTAGCTAAATACACGCTTTTATGTGTGATGAGCTTGGTTAGATTTCCTATTTTTGCGCGTCCAGGAAATTTTACCGCGTCGGAGTAGCTTGGATTGGCGCCGTCTCTCATAGGCCTAGCGCCGGCATGGTCGAAAACACGACTTGCTGTACGTGGCCGGAAATGTATGTGTATTCACCCTGATCGTAGGTCAGTGCGTTTGAAGAACTAGCTACGCTGCAGAGCGATTGGGTGTTCGTTTTCTATAATCGGAGTGGACTTGCGAAGTGCTGTCATAGCCGGCCAAGCCGGCAATTGTCTCTTTATAGGCCTAGCCTTGGCGTGATTGGTTGCTCAGTGGGCCTAGGATAAATTATTTGATCGCGTTTCGAAGTCAGTCTTATCACGTCGCTGAATTGAACAGTTTTCTTGAGGAGGTAGTTTAGTTTCACGACGCTTGCGGGTGAACGTCTTGGTTCATGATAGAGTCCACCCGTTACGCTACAGAGGTCATCAGCTGGGCGTGCCTGACCATCCGGCGTTTTCTAAAGACTTTTGCGCCTCATAAACTGTCCGCATGCGCGATTTGACGTGGGTCAGTGCGAGTTGAGCGGTGTAAATTGGGCGAACAGAAGTAAGGCCTGCACCTTGTCGGAACTTCATTAGTTTCGGGTGTCTCGCACTGCACGACTTTTGAACTTGACACGTACAGCTGTGAACTGGTTTTAGTTGGTGCAGCTTCATCAAACGGCCCTAATACTACGAAGAAATCAGCTCACACGTAGGAGCGTTGCATGCCAAAACGTATAACCACTATTTCGCACCCGTTTCACCTGCTCCCAATGAAAATAGAAAACCTCTGCTACGTGTAATGGGTACCCTAAGCTATTGCAAAAAATATCGAAGCGATTGTGGCACCGTGTTTAGAACATTCATAAATTGGAAAACCTTCTGAATCTAATGGGCTGATTGAGCGAGTGGTGGTGCTGAACGTCAAGTTACTGTGGCTATAAGTGCCACCTCACGCGGGTTGGCGCGACGGCAAGGTTCCTTTTGGCGTTGCATAAGTGGTTGCCAGACTGGCACCGCCTTAGTAGAGGCGGGTACGGCGCCTACGCCTCAGTGCTGCGCTGTGTGCTCAGCTGCACGCGAGGCTGCACCAAGCTTGCACTGTCAACGTAGGAAGTGCAGGAAAATCGTGAACCAGTGGTGCATATCTTCCGCACCTTTCGAAATCAATGGCAGGGTTCAGGGGTCAATGCTGCACCGCTGAAATGAATGATAAGGTGCAGCACCTCGTGAACTGCTTCACGTGGTGGCGCCGAACAGAACAGGCCTATTTTCTGCAATAGCGTGATGCACATGTCTCAGTTCAGTATCTGTACTATGCGATCTCTAGTGCGAATTTAAAATTAACTGATGTTTTGCTCGCAGGCAGGATTGTCTGTTAAGGTTTTCCATACGGTCACGCCAACCTTTTGCCTCCTTATTTTGGTCAGGTTCATTACTTCGTTTTACACTCCTTTTGAGGTGATTCTGCTACTCATGTGCCAATTTATTGCATGGCTAGTGTTGTGTAGTGTGACTGTGGCCGCTAGGTTTGGCGGCAACAGGAAAGACAGCTACGAACATGTGATGTGTGGCCGCTCCACCTGGCGGCGTTGAAGTGGTTCTGAGATGTTTTTGATACGCATGTGGTCAGTTGGTGTTTGCCGGCGGAGTGAGGCCTGGCGTAAATAAACGTTCGTGTCCCTCAACCCACAACATGTAACACTGGCGACTAGGATGGGATAGGTCGGTATGACGTCCAGCGCGGCAATGGAGGACGGGCGGAACCCCGGACAACGGGAGGCCTCCAGCAATGGCTCCCTCGAGCAATTCAACTTGTCACAGCCGGACGAGTGGGAAGACTATGCTCAGCGGTTCGAATTCTTCCTGGAGGCGCAGGGCATTACGGACACTGGAAAGAAAAGGTCGACGTTTCTCAGCCGTTGCGGGGCCGCGACGTTCCAGTTGGCCAAGGCCCTCGTCGCGCCGGTCCAGCTGAAAGATACGCCGTACGAGGACATCATCGCTGCCCTTCGAAATCATGTTTCGCCGAAACCACCGGAATTGGCGCGGCGATACGAGTTCCATCGCAGAGAGCAAGCAACCGGTGAGTCCGTCGCTGCATACCTCGCGGCTCTGCGAACGACTGCACAGCACTGCAACTTCGTTAACCTTGATAAGGCACTTCGAGACCGTTTCGTTTTTGGCCTGAGGAACGATAAAGCTAAACGGCGCATTTTGGCGAAAAAAGAAGTGTCGCTCGCCTGCGCCGTCGAGGAAGCTACCGCTGCTGAGGCCATCGACCGTGAGGCCAGCCAGTCGCGACTAAATGCAACCGCGCCGCGTACCGAGCCAGTGCACCAGGGAACGGTCGCCGACTGTGGAGAGGACCAGGACGGCCTCGAGGAATGTGTTCGTCAGTTACGTGCAGACACCAGTCAACGCAGGGACGCAGGACTGGGGGGCGGATCTTGTGCCGGTTGTGGGGGGCCGCACGAGCGCCGGTTGTGTCGTTTCCGTGATGCGCAATGCCGAGGTTGCGGAGAAACAGGGCACATAGCCAAGGTCTGCCGGTCTCAACGGAAGCGGGACCGCCGTGCAAATTTTGAGACAAATGGCAGGACGGACAATTCGCGGACCACTCCGCGTGCGAGTACCTCGTACTGCGACAACCTCACGGAGACCGCCATCCACGATGTGCCCCAGCCCGGGACAAAGAAGATTCACGTTGCTGTCGAAATCGAAGGTGTGGAATGCGAGATGGAGGTGGACTCGGGATCCACGTTTTCGCTCATCTCCGAGGCTACGGCCAGGCAAATCTTCCCGAATGGGTGCATCCCGAAGTTGAAGCAACTCGGCGTCGTTATGAAGGACTATCAGGGAAACTGCATAGCAGTGCAAGGGATGGCCACAGTTACAGTAAAATTCAGGGGTTTTGCTGGCCCACTGAAACTTGTCATTGTCAAAGGGCAGCGTCAAAGCCTCCTTGGACTAGACTGGTTTCCAGCATTAGGAATTAAGGTCACCGGAGTGCATCATGGACGAACTGGCCACGGCATTTGACAAGCTGTTTGAGGAGTTTGCTGTTGTCTTTGACGGGGGACTGGGGTGCTACAAGGGACCACCTGTGAAGTTGGCCTTGAACCCGGAGGTGGTGCCAGTCCGCCTAAAGGCAAGGAGGGTGCCCTTTGCACTGCGCCAAAAGATCGATGCCGAGCTGGACAAGCTGCTACAGCAGGGTGTTCTGGAGCCAGTGGACTGCGCGGAGTGGGAAACCCCTATTGTCACACCATTGAAGGGAAATGGAGACATCCGCATCTGTGCAGACTACAAGTGTACCATTAACAAGGCCCTCCAGCAGCATGCATATCCGGTGCCGGTGGTCAGCCACGTATTGGCTTCTCTCTCAGGCGGAACCATTTTTGCAAAGCTCGACTTGGCCCAGGCTTACCAGCAGCTGCCTGTCACCGATGAGTCTGCAGCAGCACAGACCATCGTAACGCATCGTGGGGCGTTCAGGGTACGCCGATTGCAGTTTGGTGTCAGTGTCGCACCTGGCATCTTCCAAAATCTAATGGAAACCCTCCTACGTGGAATACCAGGTGTAATTCCATATTTTGATGATGTGCTAATTGCAGGGGCGTCAGGTCAAGGATTGCTCTTTCGCCTTCGCGAGGTCCTTCGCCATTTCCAGGATGCTGGGCTGAAGGTAAAAAGAGAGAAGTGCCAGCTGGGTGTCGCCCAAGTCGAGTTCTTGGGGTTTCGAATAGACGCCGAGGGCATCCATCCGACCCCAGAAAAAACACAGGCCATTCTTGGTGCACCTCGCCCGTCAAACAAGACCGAACTCCAGGCATTCCTGGGACTGGTGAACTTCTATCATGCGTTCTTGCCACACAAGGCCACTGTTGCGGAACCACTACACCGACTTTTGGACAAGAAGGCCACCTTTGTGTGGGGCCAAACACAACAAAGAGCGTTTGAAAGCGTGAAAGAACTCTTGGCATCCAATCAGGTTTTGACGCATTATGATGAGAAGCAACCTCTCATCCTTGCCTGTGATGCGTCCCCATACGGAATAGGAGCTGTGTTGAGCCACCGATTGCCCGGCGGCACAGAAGCACCGGTCGCCTTTTATTCAAGGACCCTGTCGAGTGCAGAGCGAAACTATGCACAGATCGATAAGGAGGCACTTGCCGTGGTTGCAGGCGTCAAAAAGTTTCACGACTACCTGTTTGGCCGGCCTTTTCAGATCCAGACGGACCACAAGCCACTGCTCGGGTTGTTCACGTCTGACCGCCAGACACCACAGATGCTGTCTCCGCGGATGCTGCGCTGGTCTATCTTCCTGAATGGATACCAACATACGCTGCTCCACCGGGCTGGGAGGCACTTGGGCCATGCGGACGGCCTAAGCAGACTGCCCTTACAGCACCAGGGCCACGATGACCCCTCTCCCGCAGAGGTTGTCATGCTCCTGGATGCGCTGCCAGAACCACCCCTCCATGCAGCGGACATTGCCACCCACTCTGCCAAAGATCGCACCCTTTCACGTGTTCTTAACTGGGTCTGGACGGGGTGGCCAAGGGGCAGCATGGGCCCAGAGTTTTCTGCCTTCACATCAAGGCAGCACGAACTGACTGCCCACAAGGGTTGCCTACTCTGGAGTGACCGTGTGGTGATTCCACAAAAGCTGCGGTTCCGGGTGCTGGAAGCACTGCATTCTGGGCACCCTGGTATTATCCGGATGAAGGCACTTGCCCGCAGCTATGTGTGGTGGCCAGGCATGGATGCTGCCATCGAAGAATGAGTCCGATGCTGCTCCTCTTGTCAGGAGACGCGGCCAGAGATGCCTCGAGCACCCGTCCACCCTTGGGAGGCGTCTCGGAACCCATGGTCCCGCCTCCATATGAATTTTGCCGGTCCCTTTCAAGGGCAGACCTTCTTAATCGTCGTGGATTCGTATTCAAAGTGGCTGGAGGTCATCCCAACATCCTCTATAACGTCACAGACAGTAATCAGTGCATTACGGAAACTGTTTGCCACGCATGGTCTCCCAGACACCATTGTCTCAGACAACGGAGCTCAGTTTAAGTCCACAGAGTTTCGAGAGTTCCTGGACAGCAATCTGATCCGCCAGGTAACTTCGGCACCATTCCACCCATCTACGAATGGCCAGGCAGAAAGGATGGTACGCACTACCAAGGAAGGCCTATCTCGCATCATCCAGGGGAACTGGGCACGGCGCCTGGCAGATTTCACACTGCAGCAGCACGTAACCCCACACACGACTACGGGGCGATCCCCGGCCGAGCTCCTGATGGGCCGCAAGTTGTCAACGATGTTGGACCGCCTGCACCCTGATCGGGCCCCAGAGAAGTCCACACGGTTGGCAGATTCCCCGTCCAAACCACGCACGTTTCAGCCTGAAGACCCTGTCTTCGCACGTAACTATGCTCAGGGGCCTCTGTGGATTCCAGCAGTGATCTCCCGTGCAACCGGACCAATATCTCATGAGGTCACGGCCCCTGATGGTCGAGTACTGCGCAGGCATGTGGACCAACTCCGTCGCCGGACGGTCGGGCCTACCCAAACGGCGGGTGCAGAACTGGAAAGACCGCAGCCTGAAAGACGACCGATGTCAACGTCTACCCCTGAAGGCTCGAGTTCTGTCCCGGTGGCCCCTGAGGGCTCGAGTTCGGCCCCTGTGGAGCCAGACGCACCGGGGGAGCAGCCGACTCCTGTGGTTAGCAGTGTGCCCCCACAAGAGGGCGGAACCGTTCCACTGACTGTCCCAGTGGAGGCAAATGACGAGCCTTTAGAGCCACCACTGTGCTTTCGTCGCTCGCAGCGTGCTCGGGGAACCCCGCACCATCTAAGAGACTACGTACTGGCCCTGGCTGACTGCTGGGTTCAAACTTGGAGAGGAGGGGTGTTGTGTAGTGTGACTGTGGCCGCTAGGTTTGGCGGCAACAGGAAAGACAGCTACGAACATGTGATGTGTGGCCGCTCCACCTGGCGGCGTTGAAGTGGTTCTGAGTTGTTTTTGATACGCATGTGGTCAGTTGGTGTTTGCCGGCGGAGTGAGGCCTGGCGTAAATAAACGTTCGTGTCCCTCAACCCACAACATGTAACAGCTAGGCTCATCTTTAAAGGGGCCGTGCAACACTTCTGGAGCATGGTCTGAAAACTCGGCTGATTGGTAGTGGAGGCGGCCTGGAATTCACAAATTGTCAGTCGGCTAACAATTGCTTTCTCTTCTCTTGACCAATCACGGCAGATGCTCAAAAATTTCTCGTAAAATGCCCATCTATCATCCTTTAGCCGATTTGAACATGGCACGCTCGGTCGTTAGAGATCGCCCCAAAAGGCCGAGACATGTCCACGCGTGCGCGCGATGCGATCACGCTAACAAGGCCGCGCATTCAAAGAAAAAAAATATGCTCAACATCACTAGGCGCACGTGAAGTTTTTTTTTTGCCTCATGCTATCTCTCCTTGCTTCTGGCGCTTTTCGTCGGGACAAGAAGAGAGAACGCCATTGCCACATGCAAGGAATCTTTTAACTCCGCTCGTACTGAACGGATTCTTGAAATGTTTGTCATTGAATTCGTGAGACAATAAGATCTTCCAGTGAATTCATAAAATGTACTTGAAAAAGTGTTTTGGGGGCCCCTTTAAGGGGTACTGAAAGAATTTTTCACTTGTTTCTTTTTCTTTCTTTAGCGTCAAATAAGCCAAGACTTTGAGAGCGTAGGAAATGTACTGGTATCTTGTTTAATGAATGAGTGTGCCACGTACAGTCAGCCAATGGCTGCTAGATGTAAGCGCATATGCACCCTGAAAACTCGGAGCATGCTTTTGAAACCTCGTTTTGGTTCCTACTGTACACTGACGTCGAGACATGGTATGAGTGAGCTGCATCATCAGGTGGTACTATCTGCAAGCGAAAGTTTCCTTGATGTATCTTCGTTCGTACGTAGTATTCATTTGTCTGGTTCGTTTGCTGTGCACAGTACGTTGCTGTCACGCTGGACGCAACTTCAAGATTCATTATTTGCAAGTCTGACGTAACCATAGTCTTATATCGTTAGGTCTGAACGACACTAGACACTGACAAAATGCGGGTACACGCTTTGGTGCGCTCTCTCTTTGTCTTTTATGTTCTTACTGAAAACGTTTTACATGCGTAAGCAGCGCAAGTGCAAGACTGTATTTGGCATGTTTTACGAATCTCAAGTTGGGTGTCCAGGAGAAAACGTTCCGGTTAATGGTTATTTGTGATAACCGACATATTGAGGCGCGGTTGAGAGAAGTTGCTGCTTTGCATGGCGCTTCGCTCTCGGGCGTGGCCACCGCAGCTACCCTGCACTGGCAGTCGGTCCACAGCCACGGTGTCAAACACGAACTACTGTCCCATGGCGCTAGCGTCGGGCGTGGGTGGTGGTCCCGCATATTCCTGATCTTCGTGCCTGTCCTTCTGGGCAATGGCACTGAGGAAAGACCAAGTGGTGCACACATGCCATTCATTAGCATGGCAGAGAGCCAAACATGGAATTTTGTTTACTGTGAGCGCGGTTACAACTTGTGGTTTGTCACGTGCTCTGTGAATTCAAATATGACAATAGTGCAAGTTATAAATGTGTCGCATCAGTGAGCTTGAGACGACTTTCCGCTTGCAATTTCGCTGTTGTGGGGTGTTTTAACTGCCCTGTACGGGTGTGTTTGCTTGTATGCACATAAAGTTTCAGTGGGGGTTGATGATGGGAATTTTAAACCCCTCCTTTCTTCGGCGACACCATTGCTGACCTGTCAATTCATGCAAACTGCTAATTCCTAGAACATACTGACCTCATAAACACTCTTGCCTCAAAGATTGTCATTGGTGCATACCGACATGCCTGTTTTCTTATTCTGCCGAGGCTAAACGAAGAAAATGCGCGAGGTCATATCGGTTCACGTTGGACAAGCGGGCGTTCAGATCGGCAATGCCTGCTGGGAGCTCTACTGCCTGGAGCATGGCATTCAGCCCGACGGCCAAATGCCCAGTGACAAGCCGATTCGCGGAGGTGATGACTCCTTCAAGACATTCTTCTGTGAGACCGGAGCCGGCAAGCACGTGCCTCGTGCCGTCTATGTCGACCTCGAACCCACAGTCGTTGACGAAGTCCGTACTGGCACTTACAGGTGTGCAGCAGTTTCTTATGGACGCACGGCTTCTGTAGTTCTTTTGCAAACTTCAACCACTTCGCGGAATTCTCCTATTAAGGGTCATTCTATCTGCTTCCCGCAACGCGCAGCCGATCGGGTAAGCTGCCAAGGAGGTCGTAGAAAGTAATTGCGAAAGTAGAAAAACTGGTTGAAAAGGCGCGTATAAATTGTTAAAGGCGGGGGGTGGGGGGGATGTAGCACATGTCCAAGGGACAAAAAAAAATAGTTCTTCGAACTCTTGGATGGCCGTCCTGTTGGCCTTGTTGTGCAAGCAACACTAGCCAATGTTCCCCATTGTGATGGCGTAATGCGCAGCAAGAGCCACGGGACATAATTGGTGGACTGCAGTCTGTCGGCAGCAGCATGAGCACAGCATGTGTGGCTGCAGCTAGTGAGGCGAACACCGCATCCTTCTCGGTGGTAGCAGTTGGTGCTCTCGTAGGAAGGGGCGGTCTGGTGGCTGAGCTCGTGGGAGGAACTAGCGTACTCGTGGAGGTTTGCGTACGTTGCCGATGTCATTCGGCCGCCACCGCCGATAGCGTCGCAAAACGAGCGGCCCTTCTCGACCGCGGCATTTCCTCACCTGTTGATGTTGTTGACAGTGGTCCTGAACTGTTCCAGCGCATCGTAGAGCCATCCCGAGAGGAGAGTATAACTGTGCCCTTGCCCTAGACTTGCGAAAACAGGCAGCACAGTTTGTTGGTTGCACTTGCAGTTGAGGCAGCACGGATGTTCCGTGCTGGATTGGCAACCTCGGGGTGGCTGCCACCATAATTGAGGCAGAGCTCGTCAGGCAAGTTTGTCGCAGTGGTGTGGCTGAAACTAGTGCAGTGGGCACAAGGGGCTGTGAGAGACGAGGACAGACTGCTCACTGCAGCTTGAAGAAGCACACCTCCAGAGGTATGGTGATGTCATTGAAAATCGAGGTGCCACATGGGCAGGATGTAGCGAATAGTAGTACCCCCTCGCTTGCAAGCTCTACTGGTTCTGTCTTTTTCGGAAGGGGCCACTACAATGCTTTATGGGCTGCAAAAGGAGGGCTGTCCTTTTTGTCCTTCATTGGGGCACCATTAAGTCGTACATATATTTAACCGTGCACTCTCTCGGCTTTCGGACATATTTTCGCATTGAGTTATAGTGCAAGGATCCTTCATGCAGTCAGACTGTTGTGTATTGTTATGGAGCGTATATCTGCGTATTCTCGCCAATACTGCACTCGAGTGGCCACTAAACACACTTGAGACTTTATGCACTCTGCTTACGATGCGTGTATTTTACAAACTTCACCAAAATTATTAACCAAGGACAGCGCTGGTAGTTAAGCCGCCTAGATTATTTGTTCAGTCCGTTAAAAGTGAACCTTATGCCGGCCTTTGTTGCACTGATGGGCCTTTTTTTGGGGTGTGAATGAGCCCAGGCACGCCGGCCTCAAGGAGGCACACGCCATCATTTCTGGTGGCCAAACCGTGACGACGCGTGCGGACCAACCAACATGTGGTGCCACAAACATGCGAATGTTCCTCCCAAAAAGAGGCGCGAACCGGGCTTCCGAGATTGCCTACTGGCACATTGCGGATCATTTCGGAGTCCAGGAGCCACCAGTTTTGATTTCAGCAGTCTCAACTTGGGGTGCTGTTCGGACTAGGCAAAGGCCCATGCTTCAATCAGTCAATCAGTTTATTATCATGTCATAAAAGGATGTTACAGGGAGTAAAATATACAGAAGAGGGCATGAGACTCGGACACGTTTAGAGGCTGTTGGGCAGAGTGCATGTATACTTCACTGTAGTTGCCAAAGTACCAGCCCTAGTTTGTGCAGTTGATGTGGCTGATAACTCTTCGCACAACACTCACGGCTTGTATTATTCGTCTTGTTGACTGCTGCAGGCAGCTGTTTCACCCCGAGCAGCTGATCACTGGCAAGGAAGATGCAGCAAACAACTATGATCGCGGTCACTAATCAATCGGCAAGGAGATTGTGGATCTGGTGCTGGACCGGATCAGGAAGGTGGCAGACCAGTGCACGGGACTGCAGGGTTTTCTCATCTTCCACAGCTTTGGAGGTGGCACCGGCTCGGGCTTCACCTCGCTTCTCATGAAGCGCCTCTCGGTGGACTACGGCAAGAAGTGCAAGCTCGAGTTTGCCATCTACCCAGCCCCACAGGTACTTACTTTCTATAGGTTCCCATTCTGTGCTGTAGTTTGTGCGTAGAGTACCCAGACACTATGGAGGTGTCGGCGGCCCGGCTTTCTGGCTCGGTTGCTGGCTAATCCTGTTGGCCCAGGAGCTGCTTTATGTCAGTTGTCCGCGCCAGTGTGTCTGACAGAATACCTGTCCCCAGCCATGTGGCTGGTGTGGGCTGCACTCCTGAATATTCCTGTTCTTCGTGTAGTCCCATCGGACAAGTACACCGGGGAGAGACCATGCAGGAGACATCACCTTTTCACACCACTTTGTTGTGAATAACTGTCAATTGCAGGCTGTGTCGCTTGGTAGTTATTGCTCAATTTATCTGCTGCCACCACTCTTCTCTGTTGCCTCTCTCTCTTTGGGTTAGGCAAGGCACACCTTTTTTACTGCACTTTGTTTTTGTCGTGCCGATGCTTTAATAAAGCACCAGTCCAGTCAAGGAGTGCCCTTTGACAGCTATGGCCCACTTTTTGCCCATGGTCAGTACAGTTATACCTGGATATAACAAAATTGAAAAATTCCTTGAAATATTTGTGGATTTAAGTTATACAGTTGAACCCCGCTAGAACGAAACTCGCGGGGCTCAAAATATTTCGTAGAAGCAAGAATTTCTTTGTAGTGAAATAGGAAAATATAGCTGAACTGAGCTAGCAACACAAAGGGTCATATATTCTTAAAGGCCAACTCCGGCGATTTTTCGACGTCAATGGATCTCAATGAAATTCGCTGGGTATGTTCAAACAGTCCAAACTGTTATCCGAGACCAGGTAGGAGCGTAGGCCTAGCTAGCGAAATCAGCGACAGTCCGGGCCGAGCGTCACGTACTTAGCACTGACAATGTGTTTGCCGAGATTTGCATGACCCACTACATTCATCATTACATATTTCCCCCTCGCTGAAGAAGGTGCCAAGTAAGTGTTCTAAGGTGTCGTGAGGACAAGTGGTTCGTGATATGGTTTGAGGCGATCCACATGTACGATTTCGCGGCCTTGGCGACGCAGGTCCACAGTTGCCATGAGGGGTTCGATGAGGTAGTTAACAGCGGAAGTTTGTTCTATGACGTGATAAGGTCCATGGTATACCTGCTGACAAACTTTGTAGAGGCACCAGGAGCAGCACTGGGGGACACCCACAGCCAAACAAGAGAGTTGGGCGAAAATTGGCAGTTGGACCGTCCATCGTCGTGACGAAATTTTTGTAGCCCTTGTTCTTGTGTTGTAAGGGTGCGAGCTAATTGCCGACATTCTTCTGCATACCGCGCGGTTTCGGAAACTGGTGTGCCTTTGGATGAGTCGGGTCGGTAGGGGAGAATGGTGTCAATTGCAGATGATGGTTCTCGACCATAAAGTAAAAAGAATGGAGAAAAGCCTGTCGTTGCTTGAGGTGCCGTGTTGTAAGCGTACGTTACGTAAGGAAAGATAAGATCCCAGTTGGTGTGGTCGGAAGCGACATACATAGAAAGCATGTCGCCAAGAGTACGGTTGAAACTCTCGGTCAAGCCATTTGTTTGTGGGCGATATGCGGTAGTACAGCGGTGAATCACATGGCATTCTGCAAAAAGTTCTCGAATAACATCCGCGAGAAAGACACGGCCTCGGTCGCTCAAAAGTTCACCTGGAGCACCGTGATGCAGAAGAAAACGTTGCAGCAGAAAGACGCAACGTCATTCCCAGCTGATGTATATGGTAGAGGACCCTAAAGGTCTATTCCAACTCGGTCGAATGGTCGCACTGGGCACGGTAATGGCTGCATTGGTGGAGTAGGACGGCTAGGATCGTGCTTGGGGCGTTGGCACTCTGTGCAAGATCGAATGTACTTTTGAACGAATGTGTACATGCCGCGCCAGTAAAACCGTAAACGTAGCCTGGCGTAGGTTTCAAACAAACCGGCGTGCGCACACTGCGGATCGGCATGGAAAGCAGCACATATGCTGGCGCGGAGATGCCTGAGTATGACGAGTAGCCATTCGCGACCGTCAGGGAGGTAGTTGCAGTGATAAAGTATTCCATCACGGATGGCGAAGTGAGAGGCTTGTCGGTGTAGCACTCGAGATGGCGGGTGGGCGAGTTTTCAGATAGGTAATCCATCAGAGACGCAATCCATGAATCTTTGCGCTGCTCTACAGCCATGTTGATGGGTCCTGATAGTGGAAAAAAGTTGTCTTGGATGGAGACACTTGCAATATCAGCAGAAACAGGCGAACGCGAAAGAGCGTCGGCATCGGCGTGCTTCTGGCCTGAGCGATAAATGACGCGGATGTCGTACTCTTGGAGCCGTAAAGCCCATCGTGCCAAGCGTCCTGAGGGGTCTTTGAGGGAGGATAACCAGCAGAGCGCGTGGTGGTCGATAACAACATTGAAAGGGCGGCCGTACAGATAAGGCCGAAATTTTGTAATGGCCCAGATAATCGCTAGGCATTCTTTCTCAGTTACCGAATAATTTGCTTCTGTTCTTGTAAGAGTGCGGCTCGCGTACGCAACAACATATTCTTGGTAACCAGGCTTTCGTTGGGCGAGTACAGCGCCAAGACTGACACCACTAGCATCTGTGTGGATTTCTGTGGGAGCGCTTGAATCGAAGTGACGCAGTATGGGTGGTGTTGTAAGCAGTTCACGGAGCTTCGCAAAGGCACTGTCGCAAGCTGGAGACCACGCAGATAGATTGCGGTCTCCCTGAAGTAGGTCTGTCAGAGGCGCCATGATCGAGGCGAAATCCCGGACGAAGCGGCGGAAGTATGAGCAAAGCACAATGAAACTACGCAGCTGCTTGAGAGACGCACGTAGCTTAGCGGGGTCAGGAAGAACGCCATCCTTCGACACGACGTGTCCGAGAATGGTCAGCTTGCGCGCTCCAAAGTGACACTTCTTCAAGTTGAGTTGGAGGTCTGCTGCAGAGAGGCAGCGTAGAACCTGTTCCAAGCGACGAAGGTGCGTGGGAAAATCGGGCGAGAAACCACTACATCGTCTAAGCAGCACAAACACGTGTTCCATTTGAGGCCTCGTAGGATAGCGTCCATCATGCGCTCCATCATGCGCAACTGTTTGACAGGTGAACGACGCCTCGCTTTAGCATGTCACCTACTTGTTTATCGATGATACGGCGTTCAGTCGGCGAAACAAGGTATGGTCGCTGCCGTAGTGGTGGGTGATTACCTGTGTTGATCTGGTGGCATACGGTAGATGTTCGACCTAAAGTAGCGCTGTGACTGTCAAAAGATGGTCGAAACTTGTCGAGGAGGCTCAAAAGCTCACACCTCTGTTGTGGGTTTAGGCCTTCGTCGATGACACGGTTGAAAATGTCGGTAGTGGAAGGGTCATTCACGGAACTACAGGAGAGGGCACTGACTTCCGATGATTCATCAGGAACGTCAAGTGTAGCGATGGTTTCGAATGATTCTATCGAACCAATACTTTCGCCTCGAAGTAGCGTAATCGTGTATGGTAACGGATTCTCCACAGGCACGTTGGTCTCCCTACCTTAAAAAGTAACGAGAGCGATTGGAAGCGGTGATAGGTGGCGATGAACGAAAGCAGCGGAAGGCGTGAAGAATGCGGTAGCGTCGACGACGGTGGAACACTACACAGGTGCGAAGACAGTAGCGCGTGGAGGGATTTGGGTGTCGTCACTAATGACTAACTTCGCGTCGGAAGGGTGAACATGCACTGGTAGCGCATCACCAAGGGGACAAAAGGCGACTTCGGCACGGGCGCAATCAATGACGGCTTGGTGATGGGAGAGAAAATCCCAACCTAAAATGATGTCATGAGAACAGTGCGGGAGTACTACAAACTGCACTGTGTAGGGCACTCCTTGAATTACAAGTATGGCAATACACGCGGTCACAGGCTGCACAGGCTGTGCAGTGGCAGTATAAAGACATGAACGCAAGTAAGGCGTTGTCACTTTTCGAATTGAACGGCAAACGTTTTCGGCGATGACAGAAATTGCGGCACCAGTATCAATAAGGGCAAGTACGGGTACACCTTCAAGAACGGCATTAATTACATTCGACGGCGGACGAAGAGGGCTTGTGCTTTGCGACGAGGACGCAGCTCTTGCCTCGGAAACTGCGTCATTTAGTTTTCCGCGTCGATTGTAGGGGGGGCGTCGGCGCATCGGGGAGGGCGAGCGTCGACGTGGAGAAGGAGATCGGCGATCAGGAGCTGGTCGGTGGCTTGGACGAGGAGCGCACAATTCGGGGTGTGGGGTGTATTGAGTGTACGTGTAATCGTTCTCATATGGACGTAGGTTTTCACGTGAGTGGAGTGGGCGGCGGCGGCACAGACGTGCGACAAGCCCAGGTAGACCACACGAAAAGCAGATCGGTTGGTTGTCGGCAGTGCGCCATGGATCAGGGACTCGGTGAACTGGAGGTCATGGCGGCTGGGTGGCATAAACAGGAGCAGGCAGTGGAGGCGGCGCTTGAAACGTCTGTGGTCGTGGTCGTGCTGCTGCTTCGGCGTACATCCATGGTGCATTGACTGGTGGCACCAGCTGTGGAGGAAGGACCTCAGACACTTGATCTCGTATAATAGTCCGTAGAGTAGGGCTAAGCGGTGCACTGCGCTCCGGTAGGCCAGAGATGAGCGAGAGTTGGCGGGCAACTTCCTCGTGCACGAAATCTTTGATCTGCGAGAGGTACTGGGATCGATACCCCGCACCTCCACCAATTATAATAAAGAACGAAGACAGTCAAAACTGTTATCCGAGACCAGGTAGGAGCGTAGGCCTAGCTAGCGAAATCAGCGACAGTCCGGGCCGAGCGTCTCGTGCTTAGCACTGACAATGTGTTTGCCGAGATTTGCATGACCCACTAAATTCATCATTACACTTTGCACATTTCTGTCATTTAAGCCAAATTACAGGCTTGGAAGATGCGCTGACTGTTTGCAAATGAATTTTTGAAGATTGCCTCAAAAAGCTCACCTCGCTTGCGAATTATTGGCAACATTGCCTTTGTGACGTCATGTTTGTCATGTCAACGAAAGTGACGCAGCAGATGGCATGACTACTTTGGTCGCTACAGCGTTTATTCTGCTCGCCAAGAGGCAATGGCGGTGATGTTTAGCATGAGTATACGACGGGAAAGCTTTCTTCCCTCCTTTGTGGTGTCAGGCCGGCACCTCACTGGTCTGCCTTTGTTTTTATAGTCTGTGCCAGCGGGACCAATATACGGCCTCAGTTTCTTACCAAATAGCACATCATTCACAGACAGGATGCCCGGTTGGTTTTTCAGTTTGTGTTGTGCTTTTTTGCCGATTAAAAATTATTTTCAGTCTTCCTTAGCATTTCAGCTATTGTGCTCATTACAAGAGTGCCTAAGGGACATAGATACACCATTACTTTGCATTGTCAAAAAATCGCCGGAGTTGGCCTATCAAATGAAAAAAGTGTCCGCTGCTTCCTATTCTTTTCCAGCAGCGTTGCGACGCGATTCAGTCCTGCATAGGGAGGCCATGGTGAAAACTGCACTGAATGTACCAAATAGTTGCATTAACACCTTAACACCAGCAGTCTTTCGCCGTCAAAGTGTATCGGACAAAGCAGAGATGGAGGCAGGGTATTGTGGAGCGGCGATTTTCGCCTTATTCTATGCCATTCTTACCATCCATCACTCCCGGCTAGCTGATTTGGTTGATAATGTGGACAAACAGCTGCTCTGATTAGGTACCACACTGACTAAGCGCGAATAAATTAAGCATTGGCATCGGGGGGGGGGGGGGGCGCTAAGAAAGAAAGCATGCACTGAGCAACTGAGCTTCATCTTCGGATTGTCTGCGGTTAGAAGGCAAGCCAGCGGCGAAAGCAGAACAGTCTCATTGTCATCACTATTGGGCAATGGCGGCGGTTTCTGGTGGTGCCAAGGCGCGTTTTAGACTTTGTCGACTTATTTTCAGGTTCTGGAAATGCATCAGTGTTAGATTGGGTTTCCTGTATAGCAATAAATATCCGAGCCGGGAATTGCATTGTGAAGTATCGTTGAAGCGGGGGGCGGCAGAAGAAAAGGTGTTCATCGTGGTGACAATGTTTACGCATTGTCTCCTATGGATTGCTGAAAGGGAACTGTGATTTTTTCGTTGCAGTAGAAATTTCTTTGAAGCGGCGTTGTTATAGCGGGGTTCGACTGTTTCCCGAATTTTCGTACTGAACGTGCATACATATGCGCAAATTACACAAAAAGGAGACTGAAGGCAGAACTAAGCCGAACCACTTTTTTTACAGTAAACACACTGCGTTATTATATCTCAGGCCTTTACCAGGCTTGCACTCGTCGCCTATGCGGCCTACACCACCACCCTGACTTGCTGACTTGACGCTTTGGACGTACGGTCCACTGTATTGACCACTCCTGGCCTTTATACAGGAAACAGAACTTTTCATTTTCACAGTGAAATCTCGGTATACCGAACTTCATGGCACCGTGGAAATTTTTTATTTTGCAAGGTCGTAGTGAAAGCTCAAAATTCACCATCCTTATTTTTCGCAGACCAAAATGACCCACTTTTACAACGGTGGGTTCTCGAACTCTTTTTTTTCACGAGAAAAACAAATGCACAAATAAATGCCTAAATATGCACGTTTACAAAAGGTCCCTGCAGTGAGAAGGCCTCCAGCTAATCCACATTCCTGGGGTGCGATTTGGTTCTTTGGTCACAACAGCCTGCTTTCTGACTTGCTTTGCGAAAACAGTTTCCGCTTCTTTGTCTCAAATCACCGCAGCATGAATGCAGAGTTCGTTTGCGGGCGCGATAAGTAATCACCGAAAAAAAGGGGAACACTACTGACACGCTACTACTGACCTCTTTCGAAGAACAAACAAAACTGCTAAAAAATTTCTCGTTCTGTTTTGTGCTCCTTCGCTGTCTCAGGTATTAAGTGCCCATGCTTCTTGCTCTGCAACTCCCGCTCTGCCTCGCTGACCTTGCCCTCGCGTGTTGCCGTCGCTCCCTTACCTCTTCTGCTTTTAAACCAGCAGCGTCAGCATTCCATCAAAAAGAAAGAACAGAAAATTGCCCTTTTCTTTTCCCCCCTTTGCCCTGTCGCGCGTCTTTCGAGAAGCGTGGCGTTCATTCGCTTTGTTGTCTGCTTCCGTACTGCTCCTGGGTAGCCACGACTGTTTTCAGAACGCGAGTTCGTAGTACATAGGTGCTGTTAATATAATGTGGAACTAAATTAATGCTCGTTATTCTGAGAAGTTCAATATCCTGAAGTAAGTAGTAGTAGTGAAATAATTTTACACTAAACTATTAGAACTCAGCGTGGGATTTTTTAGAAAGTTTGTTAATGTGAGGTTTGTTCCGGAGATTTTACTATATTTAACTGATGCCAGTAGGGCATACTGGCGCCAATAAAAAAATTCGATACCCTTTATATGGACATTCTCAGTGGTTTTTTGCCGTCGCCGCCATCTTCCGTAACAAGTCCAAAACGATACCATGCCCCCCCCCCCCCCCCCCCACCGCGCATCGCAACTTTCACGAGCGGGTAAAAAAAGCTCGTGCGCTGCTCAAGCAGAGATCGAATGAGTCGTTTTATGGAGGTTCGTTATAAATAGGTTTAAGTGTGTCTACCGGCAGCAGTGTATTCTAGTCTTTACTTTACGTCTTCTCATTGCAGGTCTCCGCAGCAGTCGTGGAACCCTACAACTCTATTCTCACCACACACACCACCCTGGAACATTCAGACTGCGCTTTCATGGTCGACAATGAGGCAATCTTTGACATCTGCCGGCGCAACCTCGACATTGAAAGGCCCACCTACACGAATTTCAACAGGCTCATCGGCCAGATCGTCTCCTCCGTCACTGCCTCTCTGCGGTTTGATGGTGCCCTGAATGTCGACCTGACAGAGTTCCAGACCAACTTGGTGCCCTACCCTCGCATCCACTTCCCCCTCGTCACCTATGCTCCAGTCATATCTGCCGAGAAAGCCTACCATGAGCAGCTGACAGTCGCTGAGATCACACACTCCTGTTTTGAGCCTGCCAACCAGATGGTAAAGTGTGACCCCCGTCACGGAAAGTACATGGCCTGCTGTCTCCTGTACCGAGGGGATGTTGTGCCTAAGGATGTAAATGCAGCCATTGCGGCCATCAAGACCAAGCGCACGATCCAGTTTGTGGACTGGTGCCCCACTGGACTTAAGGTAAGTTTGCTGCTACCTTGTGCGTTGTGCCTAGCGTAATTGAGAGGACCAGGAAGTTCTAAAGGGACCACCGTATTTACTCGCGTAATCCTCGCACTCGCATATTTCTCGCAGCCCCCCACATCGCCCAAGAAAAAATACATTTTTTTTCTAGTATTTATCGCACCCCCGAAAACTGCCGCAATAATGTGGTCTGTTCGTTCCCGCCAATAATGATGATAGCGCACACCATCTGGCGCCATCTCTTACACAATAAGCGTACTATTGCATGGAGATTCAATCCAAGCCAAGCCGAATTGGCCAGTGCACGTTGAGGCGTGTTTTGTATGTTTTGTCGGTAATCTTGGCACGTTATGGGGCGATACTGAAGCCACAGGGCTGCTTCAAGTTTCAAGTGATAGATCATGCGCCAAACAACTGCAGCAAGGCCGCCGGTAGGCCCTTCGGAGCCTAAGAGTTTTGTATTCGCTACTGGTGACGGCAGCCGAAATCCACTAAGGTGCATTGGGCCTGCCATGTGCCTAAAACTGGGATTGATGGTTAACTTCATTTCATCAGAAGTAAACTGCGGACAATTCTGTTAAATAGCCATCAGCCCAATGCTGACGTCCTAGGCTTACGTTTTGAGGGCTCCTGTTGAGCGCTGACCGCGACCGCTAGGCCCCCAACGCCCACAAGCTTCGCGTAAGGTATTCTAATTATCGACTATTTCTTTCCACGTTTTGTGTCTCAAATAAATCTTGCCTTGTGTAAAACTTCTGCTTTTATTGTTGAGGTAAGTTCTAATTAGTACTTCTTAAAGCTTGCTGTGTGTTGCTGGTGTGAGAATCCCGATTTGCGGCCACTTCGTTTGCTTTTTCGCTCTCAGAGGTTTCGTGGAAAGTTTTTCCCGCTCAATTCTCGCACCCCCCAAACTTTGCATCGATATTCTGGAAAAAAAAGTGCGAGGATTATGCGAATACGATATATAATATTGAGAACCAACAATATTGCCACGTTACGTAGATGTTATTTGTGTATTTCGGAGTAGGACTTCACATAACAAACTGTAGTGCAAACTGAAAATGAAGAACAAGAAAGCTCCCAATCATTTTTTTTCGCTGGCTTAGAATTTGTTGTAAAGATGCGAATCTCTTCAGGGAGCTCGGTATATAACTTCAGTTTTTTGGTCTTTCGTTGCTGCACAACTTCATATTTATCCCTTTCTCAACTGTGAGTTCATAAAACTTGTACGATTCCTAGTGGCTTTGTGTGCGAGCAGTGGCTTTTGTTCAAACACAGCTTGTGTTTACAATGTGCTATTGTGGCTTTGTCCGTTCTTGGGTGTTCAATCACTACACCAGATTCGTATTGCAGGTTGGCATCAACTACCAGCCCCCGACTGTTGTACCCGGTGGCGACCTCGCCAAGGTTCAGCGTGCTGTGTGCATGCTGTCAAACACAACAGCCATAGCAGAGGCCTGGGCACGGCTCGACCACAAGTTTGACCTCATGTATGCAGAGCGGGCGTTTGTTCACTGGTATGTCGGTGAAGGCATGGAGGAAGGCGAGTTTTTCGAAGCCAGGGAGGACTTGGCTGCCCTCGAGAAGGACTACGAAGAGGTTGGCATGGACTCTGCAGAGGGTGCTGAAGATGATGGTGGGGAGGAGTTTTGAGGAAAAGCGTTGGTGCCCTCCTGCTCGGGGCCATGCAATAAAAGAGCAGTTGTCCATGCCCGAGATTTGTTGATTCTTCATATTAAAGGACTTAGTCTGTCCACGCCATTTAGTGGCTCCTGCCATGTCTAATGCAAGTTGTCAGTGGTCTTAACATGAAAAAGCATGTATGTGGTGGGGGTCTTGCTCCGCGCTCTCGTTTTTTGTAGCCATAGACCAGTCAACTGAACTTGTGGGGCTGCTTGTTTGTGACAGCGAACCATTTTTTTTGCTGCTGTTAGCTTCAAGACTTCAAATGCCACTAAATCTTCGAGAAAAAGGAAACATGTAGAGTGATCATTGAGGTGGCTACGAATAGGTGCTGAATCTGATAAAACACCACCTACCGAGTCTGTACAGAGCATGTGCGAAAGGGACCCTGCAGTATCACTGTGCCTGTCTTGTAGACCCTTCCACTGTTTGCCGACACAGCCCTTGAATGAGATCCGGTTTCGTTCAACGATTTGCTTTAATAGCATTGGTGGACCACAAGGGCTTCAGAAAATAGCCCGCCAATTTTCCAGTTTCCTTCTGAAATTTGGCTAAATAAATTCAAATATTATAGCTATGTGAACGTTCTGAAACATTCCCTTGTACTTTACGCACGTTTATTTTATGTGACAGACTTTGAACGGGATTTTCCGTACGCTTGAAAACGTGCTTTTAGTTTCGACGTCGGGAGCTGGTATATGAGGTGACCGGAAGTTATTTTGGCTACAACGCTTGTTCAAGGAAGTCTCGGTGTTTCCCTATCAAAACCTCTGAATCAACGCTTGCACATTTTTACGGAGTAAGTTTGCAAATATGGTACGCACGAAGCAGTTCCTTTTGCTTTATCTACAATTGGTGCATTTCCAAACATGGTGTACACGCGCACTACGTACAATGTAGTGGGAGGTTACCAGCAGTTGCAGGGCGTAGAGGATTTCTTACATGTCGCAACTAGGCGTGATTTGTAAACGAACCCTTCAGCCTTGAGTACGTGAGCAAGAAAAAAAAGTTAACCTAATATGCAACGCGGTAAATTGAGATAAAGAATGGGATATTGATCCCTTTGAACGAACTTAAAGCACGAAACACTTTGACGAGCCAAACTGCAGCTGGTGGTGCAGATGATTTTCAAACTTTAAAATATCAACTTCGTAAACCAGCCATGCCATTTCTGGCATATTTACTGTACCCGCCACGTGCTTAATTTATGTACCTTATAGACGCGAAGAATTGAAAAGATGTAACACGATACAATCAATATAACTGTGCTTCACATATGCGATTTGTAAAGAAATCAATCTCTATAACCGGTCGTTATCTATAAGGCTGGGTGCAACGCACGCAGGAAGGAATGGTGCAACGGAAAACATGGTAAAACCGAGGTTTAGAGATAAGTACAGCCGTTGTTTTTCTCCATTTTTCTTTTTCATACCTACAAGTTCAACACTCCAAAATTTGAGTTGTCTCACAAATTAAGAGTATAAGATCGCACGTTTCGTGCTTGCCGACATACCATTAAATGTCTGCAGTGTATTTCATTGTGTACGTACAATAAATGATCAGACAACAGCTACTTTTCCTCTGAAGTACCTATTTCATATGACTATATCGTTGCATTCGTCGACACGTAAGCCCATCACAAAAATCAATTACAAAGAGATTAAACGTTCGTTGATTGACGAGCACCATCGAAAGGCGTTGAAGACAGCGAAGGGTGTTACATTGCGTTCAAACCAAGCCCGCAGTTCGTGGCACACGTAATTATGGCTGTTGCCGCTTTGTCCAATGTACCCGCACCTAAGGTTCATAGATGTAACCTGTTCTATATGAAAGCAGAGAACACCTAATAAAACATCTTTCGTCCAGGCACTTTACCCACTCCACCGCACAGGCGCCACAGGTTTCTTTGTATGTTCAGTTCTCATTCATCGTCGGCGCCAATTCGACGCGGAAGAATGCGATGTGTGACGTAGGAGCACTGCTGTCAAAACCAAGTGCGCTAGAAGAAAGAGTGCACAATTTTTTTCAGATACAATGACATGCATATTACTCTAAACAAACGCATTCTTTCTGCATAAATCTCTTCAATGTGTTTAAATAAAAAAATACAAACTAACGTTTTTGTGAGCTCTAATTATTGAAACTTTACTGTGGTTGCGTGACTGATTTGTGTGCCTATATAATGCATCTCGATATATATTATTCTTTTTCAGCCCAAAATTACATTGTGTTTGAAAAACCATAGGCCTTTTAGTTAAGATCCTGCCGCCCGGTTGTTGGCCGATCCCCCTTTCTGGGTGTTCGCCAGAGTACCAAGTATCATCATCATCATCATCATCTCGCTGCACTATTTTTTACTGAGTTCCCTAAAAGTACACATTCGTGATCTGATTCCTTTAACTGAGCAACAAAATTCTCCAGAAATTGTTTACCATGATATCTTCTCAACTCACGCAAAGCTATAACCTACAGGCATTTTAAATGGTTTATTGCAGGACCATTTAAGTACTCTGCCAACAAAAGTCATTATAGCAACGGACGCATCTCAATCACATGAAAAATCAGGCGTTGGAATATATTGCCCCGTACTTGATTGGTCATTTTCACTTCGCTTACCGGACTTTCTTCCTGTCTTTCTGGCTGCATTCATGGCAATAATGTTAGCTTTGCGAAAGGTAAATATTTCCATTCCAGTCGTAGCAGTCATAACTGATTCATTATCAGTGTGCTCTTCTCTGTCCGCATCTGGTCACTCACCTATAGTTAAACTTTTTAAATCGTTGATCTTCTGTCATCTCCGAAGTATTCGTTTAATCTGGACACCAGGGCACAAAGGTTTGTTGTTAAACGAAATAGCTGATTCTCCTGCGAAGGCATCCCTTTCGACACCAATTATTCCTATTTTCCCTCATACAGTATACATTACGGTGGCGCGATTTCGCACACTTAAAATCAGGCAAAATTTATCTGACCCTGCACTGACGGCTTCTCCAGAGTACAAACATTTGTTATTTCCCTGGCGCAATGAACTGACTAAGTCAAGGATGATGGAAGTTGTCATCACGAAATTTCGTTGCCGCGTTACGTCCCTCAATTTTTACTTGCATAGATCAGGCATATTGAATTCCCTAATGTGCATTTACTGTAATCAAGAGGAAACGATCAGACATTTTTTATTACATTGTCGCCGTTACGATTTATTCAGGCAAAGCATACTAGCACCACCTCTTCAAAGACTGGGCTTGCAACTATCACAACCTGATCTTCTTTCATTTGGACCCTCTACACTGGGTTTCAGCCACAGGGATGTTTTATTCACCGTTCAAAAATACATCACTGCGACTAAACGATTTTCTTGCTCAATTGCTGTCTCACTATTTTTCTTCTTTTTTTTCTGCAAACTTGATATCGGTATTTCAAATCAAAACTAAGTTACAAAAAAATTTTTTGTAGGAATGACGCAATGCTGAAAGTTTAGGGCAAATTCACCTTATAATCGGCCAATCCTCTTCTTTGGGTACGAGCCATTTGCACAGGGAAACAACAACAACAACAACAACTACTGAGTCATCAGTTTACGAGAGTACGTTGATAATGCCGAAGTAAACGTTCCTTTTGGCTGTCAATCCTCAAGTAAGTGCGTATTCTGCCACTAGTTAGCTAAATACACGCTTTTATCTGCGATGAGCTTGATTAGATTTCCTATTTTTGCGCGTCCAGGAAATTTTACCACGTCGGGGTAGCTTGGATTGGCGCCGTCTCTCATAGGCCTAGCGCCGGCATGGTCGAAAACACGACTTGCTGTACGTGGCCGGAAATGTATGTGTATTCACCCTGATCGTAGGTCAGTGCGTTTCAAGAACTAGCTGCGCTGCAGAGCGATTGGGTGTTCGTTTTCTATAATCGGAGTGGACTTGCGAAGTGCTGTCATAGCCGGCCAAGCCGGCAACTGTCTCTTTATAGGCCTAGCCTTGGCGTGATTGGTTGCTCAGTGGGCCTAGGATAAATTATTTGATCGCGTTTCGAAGTCAGTCTTATCGCGTCGCTGAATTGAACAGTTTTCTTGAGGAGGTAGTTTAGTTTCACGACGCTTGCGGGTGAACGTCTTGGTTCATGACAGAGTCCACCCGTTACGCTACAGAGGTCATCAGCCGGGCGTGCCTGACCGTCCGGCGTTTTCCAAAGACTTTTGCGCCTCATAAACTGTCCGCATGCGCGATTTGACGTGGGTCAGTGCGAGTTGAGCGGTGTAAATTGGGCGAACAGAAGTAAGGCCTGCACCTTGTCGGAACGTCATTAGTTTCGGGTGTCTCGCACTGCACAACTTTTGAACTTGACGCGTACAGCTGTGAACTGGTTTTAATTGGTGCAGGTTAATCACACGCCCCTAATACTACGAAGAAATCAGCTCACACGAAGGAGCGTTGCATGCCAAAACGTATAACCACTATTTCGAACCCGTTTCACCTGCTCCCACTGAAAATAGAAAACCTCTGCTACGTGTAACGGTAAGGGGTACCCTAAGCTATTGGAAAAAATATCGCAGCTATTCTGGCACCGTGTTTAGAACAATCATAAATTGGAAAACTGTCTGAATCTAATGGGCTGATTGAGCGAGCGGCGGTGCTGAACGTCAAGTTACTGTGGCTATAGGTGCCACCTCACGCGGGTTGGCGCGACGGCAAGGTTCCTTTTGGCGTTGCATAAGTGGTTGCCAGACTGGCACCGCCTTAGTAGAGGCGGGTACGGCACCTACGCCTCAGTGCTGCGCTGTGTGCTCAGCTGCACGCGAGGCTGCACCAAGCATGCACTGTCAACGTAGAAAGTGCAGGAATATCGTGAACCAGTGGTGCATATCTTCCGCACCTTTCGAAATCAATGGCAGGGTTCAGGGGTCAATGCTGCACCGCTGAAATGAATGATAAGGTGCAGCACCTCGTGAACTGCTTTACGTGGTGGCGCCGAATAGAACAGGCCTATTTTCTGCAATAGCGTGATGCACATGTCTCAGTTCAGTATCTGTACTATGCGATATCTATGCGAATTTAAAATTAACTGATGTTTTGCTCGCAGGCAGGATTGTCTGTTAAGGTTTTCCATACGGTCACGCCAACCTTTTGCCTCCTTATTTCGGTCAGGTTCATTACTTCGTTTTACACTCCTTGTGAGGTGATTCTGCTACTCATGTGCCAATTTATTGCATGGCTAGGCTCATCTTTCAAGGGGCCGTGCAAGACTTCTGGAGCATGGTCAGAAAACTGTGCTGATTGGTAGTGGAGGCGGCCTGGAATTCACAAATTGTCAGTCTGCTAACAATTGCTTTCTCTTCTCTTGACCAATCACGGCAGATGCTCAAAAATTGCTCGTAAAATGCCCATCCATCATCCTTTAGCTGATTTGAACATGGCACGCTCGGTCGTTAAAGATCGCCCCAAAAGGCCGAGACTTGTCTACGCGTGCGCGCGATGCGATCACGCTAACAAGGCCGCGCATTCGAAGAAAAAAAAAATATGCTCAACATCGCTAGGCGCACGTGAAGTTTTTTTTTGCCTCATGCTATCTCTCCCTGCTTCTAGCGCTTTTCGTCGGGACAAGAAGAGAGAATGCCATTGCCACATGCAAGAAATCTTTTAACTCCGCTCGTACTGAACGGATTCTTGAAATGTTTGTCATTGAATTCGTGAGACAATAGGATCTCCAGTGAATTCATAAAATGTACTTGAAAAAGTGTTTTGGGGGTCCCTTTAAGGGGTACTGACAGAATTTTTCACTTGTTTCTTTTTCTTTCTTTAGCGTAAAATAAGCCAAGACTTTGAGAGCGTAGGAAATGTACTGGTATCTTGTTTAATGAATGAGTGTGCCACGTACAGTGAGCCAATGGCTGCTAGATGTAAGCGCATATGCACCCTGAAAACTCGGAGCATGCTTTTGAAAACTCGTTTCCGTTCCTAGTGTACACTGACGTCGAGACAGGGTATGAGTGAGCTGCATCATCAGGCGGTACTATCTGCAAGCGAAAGTTTTCTTGATGTATCTTCGTTCGTACGTAGTCTTCATTTGTCTGGTTCGTTTGCTGTGCACAGCACGTTGCTGTCACGCTGGACGCAACTTCAAGATTCAATATTTGCAAGTCTGACGTAACCATAGTCTTCTATCGTTAGGTCTGAACGACACTAGGCACTGAAAAAATGCGGGTACACGCTTTGGTGCGCTCTCTCTTTGTCTTCTATGCTCCTACTGAAAACGTTTTACATGCGTAAGCAGCTCAAGTGCAAGATGTTTTACGAATCTGATGTTGGGTGTCCGGGAGAAAATGTTGCGGTTAATAGTTATTTGGGATAACCGACATACTGAGGCGCGGTTGAGAGAAGTTGCTGCTTTGCATGGTGCTTCGCTTTCGGGCGTGGCCACAGGAGCTGCCCTACACTGGCAGTCGGTCCACAGCCACGGTGTCAAACACGAACTACTGTCCCATGGCGCTAGCGTTGGGCGTGGGTGGTGGTCCCGCATATTCCTGATCTTCGTGCCCGTCCTTCTGGGCAATGGCACTGAGGAAAGACCATGTGGTGCACACGTGCCATTCATTAGCATGGCAGAGAGCCAAACTTGGAATTTTGTTTACTGTGAGCGTGGTTACAACTTGCGGTTTGTCATGTGCTCTGGGATTTCAAATATGGCAATAGTGCAAGTTATAAATGTGTCGCATCAGTCAGCTTGCCACGACTTTCTGCTTGCAATTTTGCTGTGTTGGGGTGTTTTAACTGCCCTGTACGCGTGTGTTTGCTTTATGCACATAAAGTTTCAGTATGGGTTGATGATGGGGACTTTAAACTCCTCCTCTATTCGGCAACACCATTGCTGACCTGTCAATTCATGCAAACTGCTAACTCCTAGAACATACTGACCTCATAAACACTCTTGCCACAAAGATTGTCATTGTGCTTACCGACATGCCTGTTTTCTTATTCTGCCGCATCTAAACGAAGATAATGCGCGAGGTCATATCGGTTAACGTTGGACAAGCGGGCGTTCAGATCGGCAATGCCTGGTGGGAGCTCTGCTGCCTGGAGCATGACATTCAGCCCGACGGCCAGATTCCCAGTGACAAGACGATCGGCGGAGGTGGCGACTCCTTCAACACATTCTTCTGTGAGACCGGAGCCGGCAAGCACGTGCCTCGTGCCGTCTATGTCGACCTCGAACCCACAGTCGTTGACGAAGTCCGTACTGGCACTTACAGGTGTGCAGCAGTTTCTTATGGTCGCACGGCTTCCGTACTTCTTTTGCAAACTTCAACCACTTAGCGGAATTCGCATAATAAGGGTCATTCTATCTGCTTCCCGCAACGCGCCGCCGATCGGGTAAGCTGCCAAGGAGGTCGTAGAAAGTAATTGCGAAAGTAGAAAAACAAACTGGTTGAAAAGGCGCGTATAAATTGTTGAAGGTGGGGGGGGGGATGTAGCACATGCCCAAGGGACAAAAAAATAGTTCTTCGAACTTTTAGATGGCCGTCCTGTTGGCCTTGTTGTGCAAGCAACACTAGCCAATGTTCCCCATTGTGATGGCGTCATGCGCAGCAAGAGCCGCGGCACATAATTTTTGGACTGCAGTCGGTCGGCAGCAACACGAGCACAGCATGTGTGGCCGCAGCTAGTGAGGCGAACACCGCATCCTCCTCGGTGGTAGCAGTTGGTGCTCTCGTAGGAAGAGGCGGTGTGGTGGCTGAGCTCGTGGGAGGAACTAGCGTACTCGTGGAGGTTTGCGTACGTTGCAGATGTCATTCGGCCGCCACCGCCGATAGCGTCGCAAAACGAGCGGCCCTTCTCGACCGCTGCATTTCCTCACCTGTTGATGTTGTTGACAGTGGTCCTGAACTGTTCCAGCGCATCGTAGAGCCATCTCGAGAGGAGAGTATGACTGTGCCCTTGCACTATACCTGCGAAAACAGGCAGCGCAGTTTTTTGATTGCACTTGCAGTTGAGGCAGCACGGATGTTCCGTGCTGGATTGGCAACCTCGGGGTGGCGGCCACCATGATGAGGCAGAGCTCGTCACGCAAGTTTGTCGCAGTGGTGTGGCTGAAACTACTGCAGTGGACACGAGGGGCTGTGAGAGACGAGGACAAACTGCTCACTGCAGCTTGAAGGGGCACACCTCCAGTGGTATGGTGATGTCATTGAAAATCGAGGTGCCACATGGGCAGGATGTAGCGAATAGTAGTACCCCCTCGCTTGCAAGCTCTACTGGTTCTGTCTTCTTCGGAAGGGGCCACTGCAATGCTTTATGGGCTGCAGAAGGAGGGCTGTCCTCTTTGTCCTTCATTGGGGCACCATTAAATCATACATATATTTAACCGTGCACTCTCTCGGCTTTCGGTCATATTTTTGCATTGAGTTATAGTGCAAGGATTCTTCATGCAGCCAGACTGTTGTTTATTGTTATGGAACGTATATCTTCGTATTCTCGCCAATACTGCACTCGAGTGGCCACTAAACACACTTGAGACTTTATGCACTCTGCTTACGATGCGTGTCTTATACAAACTTCACCTAAATTATTAACCAAGGACAGTGCTGGTAGTTAAGCCGTCTAGATTATTTGTTTTGTCTGTTAAAGGTGAACCTTGTGCAGGCCTTTGTTGCACTGATGGGCCTTTTTTTGGATGTGAATGAGCCCAGGCACGCCGGCCTCAAGGAGGCACACGCCAACATTCCTGGTGGCCAAACCGTGACGACGCGTGCGGACCAACCAACATGTGGTGCCACAAACATGCAAATGTTCCTCCCAAAAAGAGGTGCGAACCGGGCTTCCGAGATTGCCTATTGGCACACGGCGGATGATTTCGGAGTCCAGGAGCCACCAGTTTTGATTTCAGCAGTCTCCACTTGGGGTGCTGTTCGGACTAGGAAAAGGCCCATGCTTATGTGGCATGAGACTAGGACACGTTTAGAGGCTGTTTGGCAGAGTGCATGTATACTTCACTGTAGTTGCCAAAGTACCAGCCCTAGTTTGTGCAGTTGATGTGGCTGATAACTCTTGGCGCAACACTCACGGCTTGTATAAATCGTCTTGTTGACTGCTGCAGGCAGCTGTTTCACCCCGAGCAGCTGATCACTGGCAAGGAAGATGCAGCAAAGAACTAGCTCGCGGACACTACACAATCGGCAAGGAGATTGTGGATCAGGTGCTGGACCGGATCAGGAAGGTGGCAGACCAGTGTACGGGACTGCAGGGTTTCCTCATCTTCCACAGCTTTGGAGGTGGCACCGGCACGGGCTTCACCTCGCTTCTCATGAAGCGCCTCTCGGTGGACTATGGCAAGAAGTGCAAGCTCCAGTTTGCCATCTACCCAGCCCCACAGGTACTCACTTTCTATAGGTTCCCATTCTGTGCTGTAGTTTGTGCGTAGAGTACCCAGACACTATGGAGGTGTCGGCGGCCCGGCTTTCTGGCTCGGTTGCTGGCTAATCCTAATGGCCCAGGAGCTGCTTTATGTCAGTTGTCCGCGCCAGTGTGTCTGACAGCTTACCTGTCCCCAGCCATGTGGCTGGTGTGGGCTGCACTCCTGAATATTCCTGTTCTTCGTGTAGTCACATCGGACAAGTACTCAGGGGAGAGACCATGCAGGAGACATCACCTTTGCACACCACTCTGTTGTGATTAACTGTACATTGCAGGCTGTGTCGCTTGGCAGTTATTGCTAAATTTGTCTGCTGCCACCACTCTTCTCTGTTGCCTCTCTCTGTTTGGGTTAGGCAAGGCACACCTTTTTTACTGCACTTTGTTTTTGTCGTGCCGATGCTTTAATAAAGCACCAGTCCAGTCAAGGAGTGCCCTTTGACAGCTATGGCCCACTTTTTGCCCATGGTCAGTACACTTATACCTGGATATAACAAAATTGATAAATTCCTTGAAAAATTGTGGATTTCAGTTATACAGTTGAACCCCGCTAGAACGAAACTCGCGGGGCTCGGAAAATATTTCGTAGAAGCAAGAATTTTGTTGTAGTGAAATAAGAAAATGTAGGTGAACTGAGCTAGCAACACAAAGGGGCGTTTATTCTTAAAGGCCAACTCCGGCGATTTTTCGAGGTCAATGGATCTCAATGAAATTCATTGGGTATGTTCAAACAGTCAAAACTGTTATCCGAGACCAGGAAGGAGCGTAGGCCTAGCTAGCGAAATCAGCGACAGTCCGGGCCGAGCGTCTCGTACTTAGCACTGACAATGTGTTTGCCGAGATTTGCATGACCCACTACATTCATCAATACATATTTCCCCCTCGCTGAAGATGGTGCCAAGTAAGTGTTTTAAGGTGTCGTGAGGACAAGTGGTTCGTGATATGGTTTGAGGCGATCCACATGTACGATTTCGCGGCCTTGGCGACGCAGGTCCACAGTGGCCGTGAGGGGTTCGATGAGGTAGTTAACAGCGGAAGTTTGTTCTATGACGTGATAAGGTCCATGGTACTTGCTGACAAACTTACTAGAGGCACCAGGAGCAGCACTGGGGGGCACCCACAGCCAAACAAGAGAGTTGGGCGAAAATTGGTAGTTGGACCATCCATCGTCGTGACGAAATTTCTGTAGCCCTTGTTCTTGTGTTGCAAGGGTGCGAGCTAATTGCCGACATTCTTCCGCATACCGCGCGGCTTCGGAAACTGGTGTGCCTTCGGATGAGTCGGGTCGGAAGGGGAGAATGGTGTGAATTGGAGATGATGGTTCTCGACTATAAAGTAAAAAGAATGGAGAAAAGCCTGTCGTTGCTTGAGGTGCCGTGTTGTAAGCGTACGTTACGTAAGGAAGGATAAGATCCCAGTTGGTGTGGTCGGAGGCGACATACATAGAAAGCGTGTCGCCAAGAGTGCGGTTGAAACGCTCGGTCAAGCCATTTGTTTGTGGGCGATATGCGGTAGTACAGCGGTGAATCACATGGCATTCTGCAAGAAGTTCTCGAATAACATCCACAAGAAAGACACGGCCTCGGTTGCTCAAAAGTTCACGTGGAGCGCCGTGACGCAGAACAAAACGTTGCAGCAGGAAAGACGCAACGTCACGTGCTTTCGCGGCTGGTAGAGCGGCCGTTTCTGCATATCTCGTGAGATGGTCGATCGCTACAATAATCCAGCGATTCCCAGCTTATGTAAGTGGTAGAGGACCATAAAGGTCTATTCCAACCCGGTCGAATGGTCGCACTGGGCACGGTAATGGCGGCATTGGTGCAGTAGGACGGCTGGGATCGTGCTTTGGGCGTTGGCACTCTGTGCAAGATCGAATGTACTTTTGAACGAATGTGTACATGCCGCGCCAATAAAACCGAAAACGTAGCCTGGCGTAGGTCTTAAAGAAAGCGGCGTGCGCACACTGCGGATCGGCATGGAAAGCAGCACATATGCTGGCGCGGAGATGCCTGAGTATGACGAGTAGCCATTCACGACCGCCAGGGTGGTAGTTGCGGCGATAAAGTATTCCATAACGGATAGCGAAGTGAGAGGCTTGTCAGTGTAGCGCTCGAGATGGCGGGTGGGCGAGTGTTTCAGATAGGTAATCCATCAGAGACGCAATCCACGAATCTTTGCGCTGCTCTACAGCCATGTTGATGGGTCCTGATAGTGGAAAAAAGTTGTCTTGGATGGAGACACTTGCAATATCAGTAGAAAAGGCGAACGCGAAGGAGCGTCGGCATCGGCGTGCTTCTGGCCTGAGCGATAAATGACGCGGATGTCGTACTCTTGGAGCCGTAGAGCCCATCGTGCCAAGCGTCCTGAGGGATCTTTGAGGGAGGATAACCAGCAGAGCGCGTGGTTGTCGGTAACAACATCGAAGGGGCGGCCGTACAGATAAGGCCGAAATTTTGTAATGGCCCAGATAATCGCTAGGCATTCTTTCTCAGTTACCGAATAATTTGCTTCTGTTCTTGTAAGAATGCGGCTCGTGTACGCAACAACATATTCTTGGTAACCAGGCTTTCGTTGGGCAAGTACAGCGCCAAGACCGACACCACTAGCGTCTGTGTGGATTTCTGTGGGAGCGCTTAAATCGAAATGACGCAGTATGGGTGGTGTTGTAAGCAGTTCACGGAGCTTCGCAAAGGCACTGTCGCAAGCTGGAGACCACGCAGATAGATTGCGGTCTCCCTGAAGTAGGTCTGTCAGAGGCGCCATTATCGAGGCGAAATCCCGGACGAAGCGGCGGAAGTATGAGCAAAGCACAATGAAACTACGCAGCTGCTTGAGAGACGCAGGCCCCGGGAACTCGCGAACAGCACGTAGCTTAGCGGGGTCAGGAAGAACGCCACCCTTCGACAAGACGTGTCCGAGAATGGTCAGCTTGCGCGCTCCAAAGTGACACTTCTTCATGTTGAGTTGGAGGTCTGCTGCAGAGAGGCAGCGTAGAACCTGTTCCAAGCGACGAAGGTGCGTGGGAAAATCGGGTGAGAATACCACTACATCGTCTAAGTAGCAGAAACACGTGTTCCATTTGAGGCCTCGTAGGAGAGTCTCCATCATGCGCTCAAATGTTGCCGGCGCATTGCATAGCCCGAATGGCATCACATTAAATTCGTTTAACCCGTCTGGTGTAACAAAGACAGTTTTTGGCCTATCATGCGGATTCATAGGCACTTGCCAGTACTCAGAGCGTAGATAAAGAGAGGAAAAGAACTCTGCGCCTTGTAAACAGTCGAGGGCGTCATCAATTCGAGGCAAAGGATCAACATTCTTTCGTGTTATTTTGTTTAGGCGACGATAATCTACGCAAAAACGTATCTTGCTGTTCTTCTTTTTAACTAAAACAACCGGTGACGCCCAAGGACTGTTTGACAGTTGAACGACACAACGCTTTATCATGTCACCTACTTGTTCATCGATGATACGGTGTTCAGTCGGCGAAACACGGTATGGTCGCTGCTGTAGTGGTGGGTGATTACCTGTGTCGATCTGGTGGCAGACGGTATATGTTCGACCTAAAGTAGCGCTGTGACTGTCAAAAGATGGTCGAAACTTGTCAAGGAGGCTCAAAAGCTCACACCTCTGTTGTGGGTTTAGGCCTTCGTCGATGACACGGTTGAAAAACTCGGTAGTGGAAGGGACATTCACGGAACTACAGGTATTTCAAATAAAAATTAGGTTACGAAAAATTGTAGGAATGACGCAATGCTGAAAGTTCACCTTTTAATGCAAATTCACCTTTTAATCGGCCGTTCCCCTTCTTTGGGTACGAGCCATTTGCACAGGAAAACAACAACAACAACAACTACAGGAGAGGGCACTGACTTCCGATGATTCATCAGGAACGTCAAGTGTAGCGATGGGTTCGAATGATTCTATCGAACCAATACATTCCGCTCGAAGCAGCGTAATCGAGAATGGTAACGAAATCTCCACAGGCACGTTGGTCGCACCACCTTGAAAAGTAAAGAGAGCGATTGGGAGCGGTGATAGGTGGCGATGAACGAAAGCAGCGGAAGGCGTGAAGAATGCGGTAGCGTCGACGACGGTGGAACACGACACAGGTGCGAAGACAGTAGCGCGTGGAGGGATTTGGCTGTCGTCACTAATGACTAACTTCGCGTCGGAAGGGCGATCATGCACTGGTAGCGCATCACCAAGGGGACAAAAGTCGACTTCGGCACGGGCGCAATCAATGACGGCTTGGTGATGGGAGAGAAAATCCCAACCTAAAATGATGTCATGAGAACAGTGCGGGAGTACTAGAAACTGCACTGTGTAGGGCACTCCTTGAATTACAAGTCTGGCAGTACACGCGGTCACAGGCTGCACAGGCTGTGCAGTGGCAGTACGAAGACATGAACCCAAGTAAGGTGTTGTCACTTTTCGAATTGAACGGCAAACGTTTTCGGCGATGACAGAAATTGCGGCCCCAGTATCAATAAGGGCAAGTACGGGTACACGTTCAAGAACGGCATTAATTACATTCAACGGCGGACGAAGAGGGCTTGTGCTTTGCGACGAGGACGCAGTTGTTGCCTCGGGAACTGCGTCATTTAGTTTTCCGCGTCGATTGTAGGGGGGCGTCGGCGCATCAGGGAGGGCGAGCGTCGACGTGGAGAAGGAGATCAGCGATCAGGAGCTGGTCGGTGGCTTGGACGAGGAGCGTACAATTCGGGTTCTGGGGTGCATTGAGTGTACGTGTAATCGTTCTCATATGGACGTAGGTTTTCACGTGAGTGGAGTGGGCGGCGGCGGCAGAAACGTGCGACGTGCCCAAATAAACCACACGAAAAGCAGATTGGTCGGTTGTCGGCAGAGCGCCATGGATTATGGACTCGACGAACTGGAGGTCGTGGCGGCTGGGTGGCATAAACAGGAGCAGGCAGTGGAGGCGGCGCTTGAAACGTCTGTGGTCATGGTCGTGCTGCTGCTTCGGCGTACATAATTGGTGCATTCACTGGTGGCACCAGCTGCGGAGGAAGGACCTCAGACACTTGATCTCGTATAATAGTCCGTAGAGTAGGGCTGAGCGGTGCACTGCGCTCCGGTAGGCCAGAGATGAGCGAGAGTTGGCGGGCAACTTCTTCGCGCACGAAATCTTTGATCTGCGAGAGGTACTGAAATCGATACCCCGCACCTCAACCAATTATAATAAAGAACGAAGACAGTCAAAACTGTTATCCGAGACCAGGTAGAAGCGTAGGCCTAGCTAGCGAAATCAGCGACAGTCCGGGCCGAGCGTCTCGTGCTTAGCACTGGCAAGGTGATTGCCGAGATTTCATGACCCACTAAATTCATCATTACACTTTGCACATTTCTGTCATTTATGCCAAATTACAGGCTTGAGAGATGCGCTGATTGTTTGCAAATGAATTTTTGAAGATTGGCTCAAAAAGCTCCCCTCACTTGCGAATCATTGGCAACATTGCCTTTGTGACGTCATGTTTGTCATGTCAACGAAAGTGACGCAGCAGATGGCATGACTACTTTGGTCGCTACAGCGTTTATTCTGCTCGCCAAGAGGCAATGGCGGTGATGTTTAGCATGAGTATACGACGGGAAAGCTTTCTTCCCTCCTTTGTGGTGTCAGGCCGGCACCTCACTGGTCTGCCTTTGTTTTTATATTCTGTGCCAGCGGGACAAATATACGGCCTCAGTTTCTTACCAAATGGCACATCATTCACAGACAGGGTGCGCCCGGTTGGTTTTTCAGTTTGTGTTGTGCTTTTTTTCCTATAAAAATTATTTTCAGACTTCCTGAGCGTTTCAGCTATTGTGCTCATGACAAGAGTGTCTCAGGAACATGGATAGACCATTACTTTGGATTGTCAAAAAAATGCCGGAGTTGGCCTTTCAAATGAAAACAGTGTCCGCTGCTTCCTATTCTTTTCCAGCAGCGTTGCAACGCGATTCAGTCCTGCATGGAGAGGCCATGGTGAAAACTGCACTGAATGTACCAAATAGTTGCATTAACACCTTAACCCTAGATGTCTTTCGCCGTCAAAGTGTATCGTACAACGCAGAGATGGAGGCAGGGTATTGTGGAGTGGCGATTTTTGCCTTATTCTATGCCATTCTTACCATCCGTCACTCCCGCCTAGCTGATTTGATTGATAATGTGGACAAACAGCTGCTCTGATTAGGTACACACTGGCCAAGTGCGAATAATTTAAGCATTGAAATCGGGGGGGGGGGGAGCTGCAAGAAGGAAAGCATGCACTGAGCAACTGAGCTTCATCTTCGGATTGTGTGCGGTTAGAAGGCAAGCCAGCGGCGAAAGCAGAACAGTCTCATTGTCATCACTATTGGGCAATGGCGGCGGTTTCTGGTGGTGCCAAGGCGCGTTTTAGCCTTTGTCGACATATTTTCAGGTTCTGGAAATGCATCAGTGTTAGACTGGGTTTCCTGTATAGCAATAAATATCCGAGCCGGGAATTGCATTGTGAAGTTTCGTTGAAGCGGGGAACGGCAGAAGAAAAGGTGTTCATCGTGGTGACAATGTTTATGCATTGTCTCCTATGGACTGCTGACAGGGAACTGTGATTTTTCCGTTGCAGCAGAAATTTCTTTGAAGCGGCGTTGTTATAGCAGGGTTCGACTGTTTCCCGAATTTTCGTACTGAACGTGCATACATATTCGCAAATTAAACAAAAGGGAGACTGAAGGCAGAACTAAGCCGAACCACTTTTTTTACAGTAAACTCACTGCGTTATTATATTTCAGGCCTTTACCAGGCTTGCACTCGTCGCCTATGCGGCCTACACCACCACCCTGACTTGCTGACTTGACGCTTTGGACGCACGGTCCACTGTATTGACCACTCCTGGCCTTTATACAGGAAACAGAACTTTTCATTTTCACAGTGAAATCTCGGTATACCGAACTTCATGGCACCGTGGAAATTCGTTATTTTGCAAGGTCGTAGTGACAGCTCAAAAATTCACCATGCTTATTTTTCGCAGACCAAAACGACCCACTTTTACAACGGTGGGTTCTCGAACTTTTTTTTCACGAGAAAAACAAATGCACAAATAAACGCCTAAAAATGCACGTTTACAAAAGGTCCTTGCAGTGAAAATGCCTCCAGCTAATCCACATTCCTGTGGTGCGATTTGGTTCTTTGGTCACAACAGCCTGCCTTTTGACTTGCTTGGCGAAAACATTTTCCGCTTCTTTGTCTCAAATCAGCGCAGCATGAATGCAGAGTTCCTTTGCGGGCGCGATAAGTAATCACCGAAAAAAAAAAGGTGCACACTACTGACACGCTACTACTGACCTCTTTCGAAGAACAAAAAGAAGTGCTAAAAATTTTCTCGTTCTGTTTTGTGCTCCTTCGCCTTCTCAGGTATTAAGTGCCCATGCTTCTTGCTCTGCAACTCCCAATCTGCCTCGCTGACCTTGCCCTCCCGTGTTGCCGTCGCTCCCTTACCTCTTCTGCTTTTAAACCAGCAGCGTCAGCATTCCATCAAAAAGAAAGAACAGAAAATTGCCCTTTTCTTTTCCCCCCTTTGCCCTGTCGCGCGTCTTTCGAGAAGCGTGGCGTTCATTCGCTTTGTTGTCTGCTTCCGTACTGCTCCTGGGTAGCCACGACTGTTTTCAGAACGCGAGTTCGTAGTACATAGGTGCTGTTAATATAATGTGGAACTAAATTAATGCTCGTTATTCTGAAAAGTTCAGTATTCTGAAGTATGTAGTAGTAGTGAAATAATTTTACACTGAACTGTTAGAAGTCTGCGTGGGATTTTTTTAGAAAGTTTGTTAATGTGGGGTTCGTTCTAGAGATTTTACTGTATTTAACTGATGCCAGTAGGGCATACTGGCGCCAATAAAAAAAAAATCGATAAGCTTTAAATAGACATTCTCAGCGGTTTTTTCGCCGTCGCCGCCATCTTTTGTAACAAGTCCAAAACGATACCATGCCCCCCTCCCCCTCCCCACGCATCGCAACTTTCAGGAGCGGGTAAAAAAGCTCGTGCGCTGCTCAAGCAGAGATCGAATGAGTCGTTATATGGAGGTTCGTTATAAATAGGTTTAAGTGTGTCTACCGGCAGCGATGTATTCTAGTCTTTACTTTACGTCTTCTCATTGCAGGTCTCCACAGCAGTCGTGGAACCCTACAAGTCTATTCTCACCACACACACCACCCTGGAACATTCAGACTGCGCTTTCATGGTCGACAATGAGGCTATCTTTGACATCTGCCGGCGCAACCTCGACATTGAAAGGGCCACCTACACGAATCTCAACAGTCTCATCGGCCAGATCGTCTCCTCCATCACTGCCTCTCTGCGGTTTGATGGTGCCCTGAATGTCGACCTGACAGAGTTCCAGACATACTTGGTGCCCTACCCTCGACCCAACTTCCCCCTCGTCACCTATGCTCCAGTCATATCTGCCGAGGAAGCCTACCATGAGCAGCTGACAGTCGCTGAGATCACCAACTCCTGTTTTGAGCCTGCCAACCAGATGGTAAAGTGTGACCCCCGTCACGGAAAGTACGTGGTCTGGTGTCTCCTGTACCGAGGGGATGTTGTGCCTAAGGATGTAAATGCAGCCATTGCGGATATCAAGACCAAGCGCACGATCCAGTTTGTGCACTGGTGCCCCACTGGATTTAAGGTAAGTTTGCTGCTACCTTGTGCGTCGTGCCTAGCGTAATTAAGAGGACCAGGAAGTTCTAAAGGGACTACCGTATTTACTCGCGTAGTCCTCACACTCGCATAATTTTCGCAGACCCTCACATCGCCCAAGAAAAAAATGCTATTTTTTCCTGTATTTATCGAACCCCCGAAAACTGCCGCAATAATGTGGTCTGTTCGTTCCATCCATTAATGATGATAGCGCACACCATGTGGCGCCATCTCTTATACAATAAGCGTACCATTGCATGGAGATTCAATCTAAGCCAAGCCGAATTGGCCAGTGCACGTTGCGGCGTGTTTTGTATGTTGTGTCGGTAATCTTGCACGTTATGGGGCGATACTGAAGCCACAGGGCTGCTTCAAGTTTCAAGTGATAGATCATGCACTAAACAACTGCAACAAGGCCGCCGGTAGGCCCTTCGGAGCCTACGAGTTTTGTATTCGCTACTGGTGACGGCAGCCGAAATCCACCAAGGTGCGTTGGGCTTGCCGTGAGCCTAAAACTGGGATTGATGGTAAACTTCATTTCATCAGAAGGAAACTGCGGACGATTCTGTTAAATAGCCATAAGCCCAATGCTGACGTCCTAGGCTTACGTTTTGAGGGCTCCTGTTGAGCGCTGACCACGACCGCTAGGCTCCCAACGCCCACAAGCTTCGCGTAAGGTATTCTAATTATCGACTATTTCCTTCCAAGTTTTGTGTCTCAAATAAATCTTGCCTTGTGTTGAACTTCTGCTTTTATTGTTGAGGAAAGTACTAATTAGTACTTCTTAAAGCTTGCTGTGAGTGGCTGGTGTGAGAATCCCGATTTGCGGCCACTTCGTTTGCTTTTTCGCTCTCAGAGGTTTCGTGGAAAGTTTTCCCCGCGCAAATCTCGCACCCCCCCTAACTTTGCATCGATATTCTGGAAAAAAATTGCGAGGATTATGCGAATACGATATATATTATTGAGAACCAACAATATTGCCACGTTACGTAGATTTTATTTGTGTATTTCGGAGTAGGACTTCACATAACAAACTGTAGTGCAAACTGAAAATGAAGAACAAGAAAGCTCCCAATCATTTTTTTTCGCTGGCTTAGAATTTGTTGTAAAGATGCGAATGTCTTCAGGGAGCTCGGTATATAACTTCAGTTTTTTGGTCTTTCGTTGCTGCACAACTTCATATTTATCCCTTTCTCAACTGTAAGTGAGTTCATAAGGCTTTTACAATTCCTAGTGGCTTTGTGTGTGAGCAGTGGCTTTTGTTCAAACATAGCTTGTGTTTACAATGTGCTATTGTGGCTTTGTCTGTTCTTGGGTGTTCAGACACTACACCCGATTCGTATTGCAGGTTGGCATCAACTACCAGCCGCCGACTGTTGTACCCGGTGGCGCCTCGCCAAGGTTCAGCGTGCTGTGTGCATGCTGTCAAACACAACAGCCATAGCAGAGGCCTGGGCACGACTCGACCACAAGTTTGACCTCATGTATGCCAAGCGGGCATTTGTTCACTGGTATGTCGGTGAAGGCATGGAGGAAGGCGAGTTTTCCGAAGCCAGGGAGGACTTAGCTACCCTCGAGAAGGACTACGAGGAGGTTGGCATAGACTCTGCAGAGGGTGCTGAAGATGATGGTGGGGAGGAGTTTTGAGGAAAAGCGTTGGTACCCTCCTGCTCGGGGCCATGCAATAAAAGAGCAGTTGTCCATGCCCGAGCTTTGTTGATTCTTCATATTAAAGGACTTGGTCTGTCCACGCCATTTAGTGGCTCCTGCCATGTCTAATGCAAGTTGTCAGTGGTCTTAACAATAAAAAGCATGTATGTGGTGGGGGTCTCGCTCCGCGGTCTCTTCTTTTGTAGCCATGGACCAGGCAACTGAACTTGTGGGGCTGCTTGTTTGAGACAGCGAACCATTTTTTTTTGCTGCTGTTAGCTTCAAGACTTGAAATGCCACTAAATATTCGGAAAAAAGGAAACATATGTAGAGTGATCATTGAGGTGGCTACGAATAGGTGCTGAATCTGATAAAACACCACCTACCAAGTCTATACAGAGCATGTGCGAAAGGGACCCTGCAGTATCACTGTGCCTGTCTTGGAGACCCTTCCACTGTTTGCCGACACAGCCCTTTAATGAGATCCGGTTTCGTTCAACGATTTGCTTTAATAGCATTGGTGGACCACAAGGGCTTCAGAAAATAGCCCGCCGATTTGTCAGTTTCCTTATGAAGTTTGGCTAAGTAAATTCAAATATTATAGCTATGTCAAAGTTCTGAAACATTCCCTTGTACTTTGCGCACGTTTATTTTATGTGACAGATTTTGAAAGGGATTTTCCGTACGCTTGAAACGTGCTAATAGTTTCGACGTCAGGAGCTGGTATATGACGTGACCGGAAGGTTTTTTGGCTACAACGCTTGTTCAAGGAAGTCTCGGTGTTTCCCTGTCAAAACCTCTGAATCAGCCCTTGCACATTTTTATGGAATAAGTTTGCAAATATGGTACGCACGAAGCAGTTCCCTTTGCTTTATCTACAATAGGTGCATTTCCAAACATGGTGTACACGCGCACTACGTACAATTTAGTGGGAGGTTACCACCAGTTGCAGGGCGTAGAGGATTTCTTACATGTCGCAACTAGACGTGATTTGTAAAAGAACCCTTCAGCCTCGAGTACGTGAGCAAGAAAAAAAGTTAACCTAATATGCAACGCGGTAAATTGAGATAAAGAATGGGATATGGATTCCTTTGAAAGAACTTAAAGCACGGAAACATTTTGACGAGCCAAACTGCAGCTAATGGTGCAGGTGATTTTAAAACTTTAAATATCAACTTCGTAAACCAGACATGCCATTTTTGGCATATTTACTGTACCCGCCACGTGCTTATTTGATGTACCTTATAGACGCGAAGAATTGAAAAGATGTAACACGATACAATCAATATCACTGTGGTTTGGTTCACATATGCGATTTGTAAATAAATCAATCTCTATAAGCGGTCGTTATCTATAAGGATGGGTGCAACGCACGCTGGAAGGAATGGTGCAACTAAAAACATGGTAAAACCGAGGTTTCGAGATAAGTACAGCCATTGTTTTTCTTCATTTATCTTTTTCATACCTACAAGTTACCCACTCTGAAATTTGAATTTTCTTACAAATGGAGAGTATAAGATCGCATGTTTCGTGCTTGCCGACATACCATTGAATGTCTACAGTGTATTTCATTGTGTACGTACAATAAATGATCAGACAACAGCTACTTTTCCCCTGAAGTACCTATTTCATATGACTATATCGTTGCATTTGTCGACTCGTAAGCCCATCGCAAAAATCAATTACAAAGAGATTAAACGTTCGTTGATTGACGAGCACCATCGAAAGGCGTTGAAGACAGCGAAGGGTGTTACATTGCGTTCAAACCAAGCCCACAGTTCGTGACACACGTAATTATGGGCGTTGCCGCCTTGTCCAATGTTCCCGCACCTAAGGTCCATAGATGTAACCTGTTCTATATGAAAGAGGAGAACACCTAATAAAACATCTTTCGTCCAGGCACTTTACCCACTCCCCCCCACAGGCGCCACAGGTTTCTTTGCATGTTCAGTTCTCATTCATCGTCGGTGCCAATTCGACGCGGAAGAATGCGATGTGTGACGTAGGAGCACTGCTGTCACAACCAAGTGCGCTAGAAGAGAGAGTGCGCAATTTTTTCAAATACAATGACATGCATATTTATCTAAACAAACGCATTCTTGCTGCATAAATATCTTTACGGATTTTAAATAAAAAAATACAACCTAACGTTTTTGTGAGCTCTAGATATTGAAACATTACTGTGGTTGCGTGACTGATTTGTGTGCCTATATAATGCATCTCGATATATATTATTTTTTTCAGCCCAAAATTACGTTGTGTTTGAAAAACCATAGGCCTTTTAGTTAAGATCCTGCCGCCCGGTTCTTGGCCGATCCCCATTTCTGGGTGTGCGCGAGAGTACCAAAAATCATCATCATCATCATCTCGTCGCACTACTTTTTACTGAGTCATCAGTTTACGAGAGTACGTTGATCACGCCGAAATAAACGTTCCTTTTGCTGTCAACCCTCAAGTAAGTGCGTATTCCGCCACTAGTTAGCTGAATACACGCTTTTATGTGCGATGAGCTTGGTTGGATTTCCTATTTTTGCGCGTCCAGGAAATTTTACCGCTTCGGGTAAGCTTGCATTGGCGCCGTCTCTCATAGGCCTAGCACCGGCATGATCGAAAACACGACTTGCTGTACGTGGCCGGAAATATATGTGTAGTCACACTGATCGTAGGTCAGTGCGTTTGAAGAACTAGCTACGCTGCAGAGCGATTGGGTGTTCGTTTTCTATAATCGGAGTGGACGTGCGAAGTGCTGTCGTAGCCGGCCAAGCCTCGGCGTGATTGGTTGCTCAGTGGGCCTAGGATAAATTATTTGATCGCGTTTCGAAGTCAGTCTTATCGCGTCGCTGAATTGAACAGTTTTCTTGAGGAGGTAGTTTAGTTTCACGACGCTTGCGGGTGAACGTCTTGGTTCATGATAGTGTCCGCCCGTTACGCTACAGAGGTCATCAGCCGGGCGTGCCTGACCGTCCGGCGTTTTCCAAAGAAGTTTGCGCCTCATAAACTGTCCGCATGCGCGATTTGACGTGAATCAGTGCGAGTTGAGCGGTGTAAATTGAGCGAACAGAAGTAAGGCCTGCACCTTGTCAGAACGTCATTAGTTTCGGGTGTCTCGCACTGCACAGCTTTTGAACTTGACGCGTACAGCTGTGAACTGGTTTTAATTGGTGCAGGTTAATCACATGGCCCTAATACTACGAAGAAATCAGCTCACACGAAGGAGCGTTGCATGCCAAAACGTACAACCACTATTTCGCACCCGTTTCAACTGCTCCCAATGAAAATAGAAAACCTCTGCTACGTGTAACGGTAAGGGGTCTCTAAGCTATTGCAAAACATATAGCTGCGATTCTGGCACCGTGTTTAGAACATTCAAAAATTGGAAAACTGTCTGAATGTAATGGGCTGATTGAGCGGCGGTGCTGAACGTCAAGTTACTGTGGCTATAGGTGCCACCTCACGCGGGTTGGCGCGACGGCAAGGTTCCTTTTGGCGTTGCATAAGTGGTTGCCAGACTGGCACCGCCTTAGTAGAGGCGGGTACGGCGCCTACGCCTCAGTGCTGCGCTGTGTGCTCAGCTGCACGCGAGGCGGCACCAAGCTTGCACTGTCAACGTAGGAAGTGCAGGAAAATCGTGAACCAGTGGTGCATATCTTCCGCACCTTTCGAAATCAATGGCAGGGTTCAGGGGTCAATGCTGCACCGCTGAAATGAATGATAAGGTGCAGCACCTCGTGAACTGCTTCACGTGGTGGCGCCGAATAGAACAGGCCTATTTTCTGCAATAGCGTGATGCACATGTCTCGGTTCAGTATCTGTACTATGCGATTTCTAGTGCGAATTTATAATTAACTGATGTTTTTCTCGCAGGCAGGATTGTCTGTTAATATTTTCCATACGGTCACGCCAACCTTTTGCCTCCTTATTTTGATCAGGTTCATTACTTCGTTTTACACTCCTTGTGAGGTGATTCTGCTACTCATGTGCCAATTTATTGCATGGCTAGGCTCATCTTTAAAGGGGCCGTCACACTTCTGAAGTATGGTCAGAAAACTCTGCTGATTGGTAGTGGAGGCGGCCTGGAATTCACAAATTGTCAGTCGGCTGACAATTGCTTTCTCTTCTCTTGACCAATCACGGCAGATGCTCAAAAATTGCTCGTAAAATGCCCATCTATTATCCTTTAGCTGATTTGAACATGGCACGCTTGGTCGTTACAGTATGCCCCAAAAGGCCGAGACTTGTCCACGCATGCGCGCGATGCGATCACGCTAACAAGGCCGCGCATTCGAAGAAAAAAAAATATGCTCAACATCGCTAGGCGCACGTGAATTATTTTTGCCTCATGCTATCTCTCCCTGCTTCTAGCGCTTTTCGTCGGGACAAGAAGAGAGAATGCCATTGCCACATGCAAGGAATCTTTTAACTCCGCTCGTACTGAACGGATTCCTGAAATGTTTGTCATTGAATTCGTGAGACAACAAGATCTTCCACTAAATTCATTAAATGTACTTGAAAAAGTGTTTGAGCGGCCCCTTTAAGGAATACTGACAGAATTTTTCACTTGTTTCTTTTTCTTTCTTTAGCGTCAAATAAGCCAAGACTTTGAGAGCGTAGGAAATGTACTGGTATCTTGTTTAATAACTGGGTGTGCCACCTACAGTGAGCCAATGGCTGCTAGATGTAAGCGCATATGCACCCTGAAAACTCGGATCATGCTTTTGAAAACTCGTTTCGGTTCCTACTGTACACTGACGTCGAGACATGGTATGAGTGAGCTGCATCATCAGGTGGTACTATCTGCAAGCGAAAGTTTCCTTGATGTATCTTCGTTCGTACGTAGTCTTCATTTGCCTGGTTCATTTGCTGTGCACAGCACGGTGCTGTCACGCTGGACGCAACTTCAAGATTCATCATTTGCAAGTCTGACGTAACCATAGTCTTCTATCGTTAGGTCTGAACGACACTAGACACTGAAAAATGCGGGTACACGCTTTGGTGCGCTCTCTATTTGTCTTCTATGCTCTTACTGAAAACGTTTTACATGCGTAAGCAGCTCAAGTGCAAGACTGTATTTGGCATGTTTTACGAATATCATGTTGAATGTCAAGAAAAAACGTTGCGGTTAATCGTTATTTGTGATAACCGACATATTGAGGCGCGGTTGAGAGAAGTTGCTGCTTTGCATGGCGCTTCATTCTCGGGCGTGGCCACCGGAGCTGCCCTGCACTGGCAGTCGGTCCATCGCCACGGTGTCAAACTCGAGCTACTGTCCCATGGCGTTAGCGTCGGGTGTGGCTGGCGGTCCCGCATATTCCTGATCTTCGTGCCCGTCCTTCTGAGACATGACACTGAGGAAAGACCATGTGGTGCGCACGTGCCATTCATTAGCATGGCAGAGAGCCAAACTTGGAATTTTACTGGAACTTGGAATTTTACTGTGAGCGTGGTTACACCTTGTGGTTTGTCATGTGCTCTGCGAATTCAAATATGGCAATAGTGCAAGTTATAAATGTGTCGCATCAGTCAGCTTGACACGACTTTCTGCTTGCAATTTTGCTGTTGTGGGGTGTTTTAACTGCCCTGTACGCGTGTGTTTGCTTGTATGCACATAAAGTTTCAGGGGGGGTTGATGATTGGGATTTTAAACCCCTCCTCTCTTCGGCGACACCATTGCTGACCTGTCAATTCATGCAAACTGCTAATTCCTAGAACATACTGACCTCATAAACACTCTTGCCTCAAAGATTGTCATTGGTGCTTACCGACATGCCTGTTTTCCTATTCTGCCGCAGCTAAACGAAGAAAATGCGCGAGGTCATATCGGTTCATGTTGGACAAGCGGGCGTTCAGATCGGCAATGCCTGCTGGGAGCTCTACTGCCTGGAGCATGGCATTCAGCCCGACGGCCAGATGCCCAGTGACAAGACGATCGGCGGAGGAGACGACTCCTTCAAGACATTCTTCTGTGAGACCGGAGCCGGCAAGCCCGTGCCTCGTGTCGTCTATGTCGACCTCGAACCCACAGTCGTTGACGAAGTCCGTACTGGCACTTACAGGTGTGCAGCAGTTTCTTATGGTCGCACGGCTTGTATAGTTCTTTTACAAACTTCAACCACTTCGCGGAATTCGCATATTAAGGGTCATTCTATCTGCTTCCCGCAACGCGCAGCCGATCGGGTAAGCTGCCAAGGAGGTCGTAGAAAGTAATTGCAAAAGTAGAAAAACAAACTGGTTGAAAAGGCGCGTATAAATTGTTAAAGGCGGGGGGGGGGGGGGGAGGATGTAGCACATGCCCAAGGGACAAAAAATAGTTCTTCGAACTCTTGGATGGCCGTCCTGTTGGCCTTGTTATGCAAGCAACACTAGCCAATGTTCCCCATTGTGATGGCGTAATGCGCAGCAAGAGCCGCGGGACATAATTGGTGGACTGCAGTCTGTCGGCAGCAACACGAGCACAGCATGTGTGGCCGCAGCTAGTGAGGCGAACAACGCATCCTTCTCGGTGGTAGCAGTTGGTGCTCTCGTAGGAAGGGGCGGTCTGGTGGCTGAGCTCGTGGGAGGAACTAGCGTACTCGTGGAGGTTTGCGTACGTTGCCGATGTCATTGGGCCGCCACCGCCGATAGCGTCGCAAAACGAGCGGCCCTTCTCGACCGCTGCATTTCCTCACCTGTTGATGTTTTTGACAGTGGTCTTGAACTGTTCCAGCGTATCGTAGAGCCATCCCGAGAAGAGAGTATTACTGTGCCCTTGCCCTAGACCTGCGAAAACAGGCAGCCCAGTTTGTTGGTTGGACTTGCAGTTGAGGCAGCACGGATGTTCCGTGCTGGATTGGCAACCTCGGGGTGGCTGCCACCATAATGGAGGCAGAGCTCGTCACGCAAGTTTGTCGCAGTGGTGTGGGTGAAACTACTGCAGTGGGCACAAGGGGCTGTGAGAGACGAGGACAGACTGCTTACTGCAGCTTGAAGAGGCACACCTCCAGTAGTATGGTGATGTCATTGAAAATCGAGGTGCCACATGGGCAGGATGTAGCGAATAGTATTATCCCCTCGCTTGCAAGCTTTACTGGTTCTGTCTTCTTCGGAAGGGGCCACTGCAATTCTTTATGGGCTGCACAAGGAGGGCTGCCCTCTTTGACCTTCATTCGGGCACCATTAAGTCGTACATATATTTAACCATGCACTCTCTCGGCTTTCGGACATAATTTTGCATTGAGTTATAGTGCAAGGATCCTTCATGCAGTCAGACTGTTGTGTATTGTTATGGAGCGTATATCTGCGTATTCTCGCCAATACTGCACTCGAGTGGCCACTAAACACACTTGAGACTTTATGCACTCTGCTTACGATGCGTGTCTTTTACAAACTTCACCAAAATTATTAACCAAGGACAGCGCTGGTAGTTAAGCCGCCTAGATTATTTGTTCAGTCCGTTAAAAGTGAACCTTATGCCGGCCTTTGTTGCACTGATGGGCCTTTTTTTGGGGTGTGAATGAGCCCAGGCACGCCGGCCTCAAGGAGGCACACGCCATCATTTCTGGTGGCCAAACCGTGACGACGCGTGCGGACCAACCAACATGTGGTGCCACAAACATGCGAATGTTCCTCCCAAAAAGAGGCGCGAACCGGGCTTCCGAGATTGCCTACTGGCACATTGCGGATCATTTCGGAGTCCAGGAGCCACCAGTTTTGATTTCAGCAGTCTCAACTTGGGGTGCTGTTCGGACTAGGCAAAGGCCCATGCTTCAATCAGTCAATCAGTTTATTATCATGTCATAAAAGGATGTTACAGGGAGTAAAATATACAGAAGAGGGCATGAGACTCGGACACGTTTAGAGGCTGTTGGGCAGAGTGCATGTATACTTCACTGTAGTTGCCAAAGTACCAGCCCTAGTTTGTGCAGTTGATGTGGCTGATAACTCTTGGCACAACACACACGGCTTGTATTAATCGTCTTGTTGACTGCTGCAGGCAGCTGTTTCACCCCGTGCAGCTGATCACTGGCAAGGAAGATGCAGCAAACAACTATGCTCGCGGTCACTACACGATCGGCAAGGAGATTGTGGATCTGGTGCTGGACCGGATCAGGAAGGTGGCAGACCAGTGCACGGGACTACAGGGTTTCCTCATCTTCCACAGCTTTGTAGGTGACACCGGCTCGGGCTTCACCTCGCTTCTCATGAAGCGCCTCTCGGTGGACTACGGCAAGAAATGCAAGCTCGAGTTCGCCATCTACCCAGCCCCACAGGTACTTACTTTCTATAGCTTCCCATTCTGTGCTGTAGTTTGTGCGTAGAGTACCCAGACACTATGGAGGTGTTGGCGGCCCGGCTTTCTGGCTCGGTTGCTGGCTAATCCTGCTGGCCCAGGAGCTGCTTTATGTCAGTTGTCCGCGCCAGTGTTCTGACAGCATACCTGTCCCCAGCCATGTGGCTGGTGTGGGCTGCACTCCTGAATATTCCTGTTCTTCGTGTAGTCCCATCGGACAAATACACCGGGGAGAGGCCATGCAGGAGACATCACCTTTGCAAACCACTTTGTTGTGATTAACTGTCAACTGCAGGCTGGGTCGCTTGGCAGTTATTGCTCAATTTGTCTGCTGCCACAACTCTTCTCTGTTGCCTCTCTCTGTTTGGGTTAGGCAAGGCACACCTTTTTTACTGCACTCTGTTTTTGTCGTGCCGATGCTTTAATAAAGCACCAGTCCAGTCAAGCAGTGCCCTTTGACAGCTATGGCCCACTTTTTGCCCATGGTCAGTACACTTATACTTGGATATAATGAAATTGATAAGTTTCTTGAAAAATTTGTGGATTTCAGTTATAGAGTTGAACCCCGCTAGAACGAAACTCGCGGGGCTCGGAAAGTATTTCGTAGAAGCAAGAACTCCGTTGTAGTGAAATAGGAAAATATAGCTGAAGTGAGCTAGCAACTTAAAGGGGCGTTTATTCTTAAAGGCCAACTCCGGCGATTTTTCGAGGTCAATGGATCTCAATGAAATTCGCTGGGTATGTTCAAAGAGTCAAAACTGTTATCCGGGACCATGTAGGAGTGTAGGCCTAGCTAGCGAAATCAGCGACAGTCCGGGCCGAGCGTCTCGTACTTAGCACTGACAATGTTTTTGCCTAGATTTGCATGACCCACTACATTCATCACTACATATTTCTCCCTCAGTGAAGATGGTGCCAAGTAAGTGTTCTAAGGTGTCGTGAGGACAAGTGGTTCGTGATATGGTTTGAGGCGATCCACATGTACGATTTCGCGGCCTCGGCGACGCAGGTCCACAGTGGCCGTGAGGGGTTCGATGAGGTAGTTAACAGCGGCAGTTTGTTCTATGACGTGATAAGGTCCATGGTACCTGCTGACAAATTTTGTAGAGGCACCGGGAGCAGCACTGGGGGGCATCCACAGCCAAACAAGAGAGTTGGGCGAAAATTGGTAGTTGGACCGTCCATCGTCGTGACGATATTTCTGCAGCCCTTGTTCTTGTGTTGTAACGGTGCGAGCTAATTGCCGACATTCTTCCGCATAACGCGCGGCTTCGGAAACTGGTGTGCCTTCGGATGAGTCGGGTCGGTAGGGGAGAATGGTGTCAATTGGAGATGATGGTTCTCGACCATAAGGTAAAAAGAATGGAGAAAAGCCTGTCGTTGCTTGAGGTGCCGTGTTGTAAGCGTACGTTACGTAAGGAAGGATAAGATCCCAGTTGGTGTGGTCGGAGGCGACATACATAGAAAGCATGTCGTCAAGAGTACGGTTGAAATGCTCGGTCAAGCCATTTGTTTGTGGGCGATATGCGGTAGTACAGCGGTGAATCTCATGGCATTCTGCAAGAAGTTCTCGAATAATATCCACGGGAAAGACGCAGCCTCGGTCGCTCAAAAGTTCACGTGAAGCGCCGTGACGCAGAACAAAACGTTGCAGCAAGAAAGACGCAACGTCACGTGCCGTCGCTGCTGGTAGAGCGGCCGTTTCTGCATATCTCGTGAGATGGTCGATCGCTACAATAATCCAGCGATTCCGCAGCTGATGTATATGGTAGAGGACCATAAAGGTCTATTCCAACCCGGTCGAATGGTCGCACTAAGCACGGTAACGGCTGCATTGGTGCAGTAGGACGGCTAGGATCGTGCTTGGGGCGTTGGCACTCTGTGCAAGATCAAATGTACTTTTTCACGAATGTGTACATGCCGCGCCAATAAAACCTAAAATGTAGCCTGGCGTAGGTTTTAAACAAACAGGCATGCGCACACTGCAGATCGGCATGGAAAGCAGCACATATGCTGGCGCGGAGATGCCTGAGTAGGACGAGTAGCCATTCGCGACCGTCAGGGTGGTAGTTGCGGCGATAAAGTATTCCATCACGGATGGCGAAGTGAGAGGCTTGTTGGTGTAGCGCTCGAGATGGCGGGTGGGCGAGTGTTTCAGATAGGTAATCCATCAGAGACGCAATCCACGAATCTTTGCGCTGCTCCACAGCCATGTTGATGGGTCCTGATAGTGGAAGGAAGTTGTCTTGGATGGAGACACTCGCAATATCAGTAGAAACAGGCGAACGCGAAAGAGCGTCGGCATCGGCGTGCTTCTGGCCTGAGCGATAAATGACGCGGATGTCGTACTCTTGGAGCCGTCAAGCCCATCGTGCCAAGCGTCCTGAGGGATCTTTGAGGGAGGATAACAAGTACAGCGCGTGGTGGTTTTTAACAACATCGAAAGGGCGGCCGTACAGATAAGGTCGAAATTTTTTAATGGCCCAGATAATCGCTAGGCATTCTTTCTCAGTTACCGAATAATTTGCTTCTGTTCTTGCAAGAGTGTGGCTCGCGTACGCAACAACATATTCTTGGTAACCAGGCTTTCGTTGGGCGAGTACAGCGCCAAGACCGACACCACTAGCATCTGTGTCGATTTCTGTGGGAGCACTTGAGTCGAAATGACGTGGTATGGGTGGTGTTGTAAGCAGTTCACGGAGCTTCTTAAAGGCACTGTCGCAAGCTGGAGACCACGCAGATAGATTGCGGTCTCCCTGAAGTAGGTCTGTCAGAGGCGGCATGATCGAGGCGAAATCCCGGACGAAGCGGCGGAAGTATGAGCAAAGCACAATGAAACTACGCAGCTGCTTGAGAGACGCAGGCCCCGGGAACTCGCGAACAGCACGTAGCTTAGCGGGGTCAGGAAGAACGCCATCCTTCGACAAGACGTGTCCGAGAATGGTCAGCTTGCGCGCTCCAAAGTGACACTTTTTCAAGTTGAGTTGGAGGCCTGCTGCAGAGAGGCAGCGTAGAACCTGTTCCAAGCGACGAAGGTGCGTGGAAAAATCGGGCGAGAATACCAGTACATCGTCTCTAAGTAGCACAAACACGTGTTTCATTTGAGGCCTCCTAGGATAGTGTCCATCATGCGCTCAAATGTTGCCGGCGCATTGCATAGCCCGAATGGCATCACGTTAAATTCGTATTACCCGTCTGGTGTAACAAAGACAGTTTTTGGCCTATCATCCGGATTCATGGGCACTTGCCCGTACCCAGAGCGTAGATCAAGGGAGGAAAAAAACTCTGCACTTTGTAAAGAGTCGAGGGCGTAATCGATTCGAGGCAAAGGATAAACATCCTTTCGTGTTATTTTGTTCAGGCGACGATAATCTGCGCAAAAGCGTATTTTGCCATCCTTCTTTTTAACTAAAACAACCGGTGACGCCCAAGGACTGTTTGACAGTTGAACAATGCCTCGCTTTAGCATGTCACCTACTTGTTCATCGATGATACTGCGTTTAGTCGGCGAAACACGGTATGGTCGCTGCCGTAGTGGTGGGTGATTACCTGTGTCGATCTGGTAGCATACGGTAGATGTTCGACGTAAAGTAGCGCTGTGACTGTCAAAAGATGGTCGAAACTTGTCAAGAAGGCTCAAAAGCTCACACCTCTGTTGAGGGTTTAGGCTTTCGTCGATGACACGGTTGAAAATGTCGGTAGTGGAAGGTTCATTCACGGAACTACAGGAGAGGGCACTAACTTCCGATGATTCATCAGGAACGTCAAGTGTAGCGATGGTTTCGAATGATTCTATCGAACCAATACTTTCGCCTCGAAGTAGCGTAATCGTGAATGGTAACGGATTCTCCACAGGCACGTTGGTCGCACTACCTTAAAAATTAACGAGAGCGATTGGGAGCGGTGATAGGTGGCGATGAACGAAAGCAGCGGAAAGCGTGAAGAATGCGGTAGCGTCGACGACGGTGGAACACGACCCAGGTGCGAAGACAGTAGCGCGTGGAGGGATTTAGGTGTCGTCACTAATGACTAACTTCGCGTCGGAAGGGCGATCATGCACTGGTAGCGCACTACCAAGGGGACAAAGGGCGACTTCGGCACGGGCGCAATCAATGACGGCTTGGTGATGGGAGAGAAAATCCTAACCTAAAATGATGTCATGAGAACAGTGCGGGAGTACTACAAACTGCACTGTGTAGGGCACTCCTTGAATTACAAGTCTGGCAGTACATGCGGTCACAGGCTGCACAGGCTGTGCAGTGGCAGTATGAAGACATGAACCCAAGTAAGGCGTTGTCACTTTTCGAATTGAACGGCAAACGTTTTCTGCAAAGACAGAAGTTGCGGCACCAGTATCAATAAGGGCAAGTACGGGTACACCTTCAAGAACGGCATTAATTACATTCGACGGCGGACGAAGAGGGCTTGTGCTTTGCGACGAGGACGCAGTTCTTGCCTCGGGAACTGCGTCATTTAGTTTTCCGCGTCGAATGTAGGGGGTCATCGGCGCATCGGGGAGGGCGAGCGTCGACGTGGAGAAGGAGATCGGCGATCAGGAGCTGGTCGGTGGCTTGGACGAGGAGCGTACAATTCGGGGTCTGGGGTGTATTGAGTGTACGTGTAATCGTTCTCATATGGACGTAGGTTTTCACGTGAGTGGAGTGGGTGGCGGCTGCACAGACGAGCGACGTGCCCAGGTAGACCAAACGAAAAGCAGATCGGTAGGTTGTCGGCAGTGCGCCATGGATTAGGGACTCAGCGAACTGGAGGTCGTGGCGGCTGGGTGGTGTAAACAGGAGCAGGCAGTGGGGGTGGCGCTTGAAACGTCTGTGGTCGTGGTCGTGCTGCTGCTTCGGCATACATCAATGGTGCATTGACTGGTGGCACCAGCTGCGGAGGAAGGACCTCAGACACTTGATCTCGTATAATAGTCCGTAGAGTAGGGCTAAGCGGTGCACTGCGCTCCGGTAGGCCAGAGATGAGCGAGAGTTGGCGGGCAACTTCTTCGCGCACGAAATCTTTGATCTGCGAGAGGTACTGGGATCGATACCCCGCACCTCCACCAATTATAATAAACAACGAAGACAGTCAAAACTGTTATCAGAGACCAGGTAGGAGGAGCGTAGGCCTAGCTAGCGAAATCAGCGACAGTCCAGGCCGAGCGTCTCGTGCTTAGCACTGACAATGTGTTTGCCTAGATTTGCATGACCCACTAAATTCATCATTACACTTTGCACATTTCTGTAATTTATGCCAAATTACAGGCTTGAGAGATGCGCCGATTGTTTGCAAATGAATTTTTGAAGATTGCCTCAAAAAGCTCACCTCGCTTTCGAATTATTGGCTACATTGCCTTTGTGACGTCATAATTGTCATGTCAACGAATGTGACGCAGCAGATGGCATGACTACTTCGGTCGCTACAGCATTTATTCTTCTGGCCAAGAGGCAATGGCGGGGATGTTTAGCATGAGCATACCACGGGAAAGCTTTTTTCCTTCCTTTGTGGTGTCAGGCCGGCACCTCACTGGTCTGCCTTTGTTTTTATAGTCTCTGCCAGCGGGACCAATATATGGCCTCAGTTTCTTACCAAATAGCACATCATTCACAGACAGGGTGCCCGGTTGGTTTTTCAGTTTGTGTTGTGCTTTTTTGCCTATTAAAAATTATTTTCAGACTTCCTGAGCATTTCAGCTATTGTGCTCATGACAAGAGTGCCTCAGGAACATAGATACACCATTACTTTGCATTGTCAAAAAATCACCGGAGTTGGCCTTTCAAACGAAAAAAGTGTCCGCTGCTTCCTATTCTTTTCCAGCATCGTTGCGACGCGATTCAGTCCTGCATAGGGAGGCCATGGTGAAAACTGCACTGAATGTATCAAATAGTTGCATTAACACCTTAACACCAGCAGTCTTTTACCGTCAAAGTGTATTGGACAACGCAGAGATTGAGGCAGGGTATTGTGGAGCGGAGATTTTCGCCTTATTCTATGCCATTCTTACCATCTATCACTCCCGGCTAGCTGATTTGGTTGATAATGTGGACAAACAGCTGCTCTGATTAGTACCACACTGGCCAAGCGCGAATAAATTAAGCATTGGAATCGGGGGGGGGGGGAGCTGCAAGAAGGAGAGCATGCACTGAGCAACCGAGCTTCATCTTCGGATTGTCTGCGGTTAGAAGGCAAGCCAGCGGCGAAAGCAGAACACTCTCATTGTCATCACTATTGGGCAATGGCGGTGGTTTCTGGTGGTGCCAAGGCGCGTTTTAGACTTTGTCGACATATTTTCAGGTTCTGGAAATGCATCAGTGTTAGACTAGGTTTCCTGTAGAGCAATAAATGTCCGAGCCGGGAATCGCATTGTGAAGCTTCGTTGAAGCGGGGGACGGCAGAAGAAAAGGTGATCATCGTGGCGACAATATTTATGCATTGTCTCCTATGGACTGCTGACAGGGAACTGTGATTTTTTCGTTGCAGCAGAAATTTCTTTGAAGCGGCGTTGTTATAGCGGGGTTCGACTGTTTCCCGAATTTTCGTACTGAACGTGCATACTTATGCGCAAATTAAACAAAAGGGAGACTGAAGGCAGAACTAAGCCGAACCACTTTTTCTACAGTAAACTCACTGCGTTATTATATCTCAGGCCTTTACCAGGCTTGCACTCGTCGCCTATGCAGCCCACACCACCACCCTGACTTGCTGACTTGACACTTTGGACGCACGGTCCACTGTATTGACCACTCCTGGCCTTTATACAGGAAACAGAACTTTTCATTTTCACAATGAGATCTCGGTATACCGAACTTCATGGCACCGTGGAAATTCGTTATTTGGCAAGCTCGTAGTGAAAGCTCAAAAATTCACCATGCTTATTTTTCGCAGACCTAAACGTTCCACTTTTACAACGGTGGGTTCTCGAACTCTTTTTTTTTTCACGAGAAAAACAAATGTACAAAGAAACGCCTAAATATGCACGTTTACAAAAGGTCCTTGCAGTGAAAAGGCCTCCAGCTAATCCACATTCCTGTGGTGCGATTTGGTTCTTTGGTCACAACAGCCTGCTTTCTGACTCGCTTGGCGAAAACAGTTTCCGCTTCTTTGTCTCAAATCACCGCAGCATGAATGCAGAGTTCCTTTGCGGGCGCGATAAGTAATCACCGAAAAAAAGGTGAACACTACTGACACGCTACTACTGACCTCTTTCGAAGAACAAAAAAAGTGCTAAAATTTTCTCGTTCGGTTTTGTGTTCCTTCGCTGTCTCAGGTTTTAAGTGCCCATGCTTCTTGCTCTGCAACTCCCAATCTGCCTCGCTGACCTTGCCCTCCCGTGTTGCCGTCGCTCCCTTACCTCTTCTGCTTTTAAACCAGCAGCGTCAGCATTTCATCAAAAAGACAGAACAGAAAATCGCCCTTTTCTTTTCCCCCCTCTGCCCTGTCGCGCATCTTTCGAGAAGCGTGGCGTTCATTCGCTTTGTCGTCTGCTTACGTACTGCTCCTGGGTAGCCACGACTGTTTTCAGAACGCGAGTTCGTAGTACACAGGTGCTGTTAATATAATGTGGAACTAAGTTATTGCTCGTTATTCTTAAAAGTTCAGTATTCTGAAGCAAGTAGTAGTAGTGAAATAATTTTACACTGAACTATTAGAAGACTGCGTGGGATTTTTTAGAAAGGTTGTTTAAGTGGGGTTCGTTCTAGAGATTTTACTGTATTTAGCTGATGCCAGTAGGGCATACTGGCGCCAATAAAAAAAATCGATAGTCTTTATATAGACATTCTCAGCGGTTTTTTGCCGTCGCCGCCATCTTCCGTAAAAGGTCCAAAACGATACCATGCCCCCCCCCCCCCCCCCCACCGCGCATCGCAACTTTCAGGAGCGGGTAAAAAAGCTCGTGCGCTGCTCAAGCAGAAATCGAATGAGTTGTTTTATGGAGGTTCGTTATAAATAGGTTTAAGTGTGTCTACCAACAGCGGTGTATTCTAGTCTTTACTTTACGTCTTATCATTGCAGGTCTCCACAGCAGTCGTGGAACCCTACAACTCTATTCTCACCACACACACCACCCTGGAACATTCACCCTGCGCTTCATGGTGGACAATGAGGCAATCTTTTATATCTGCCGGCGCAACCTCGACATTGAAAGGCCCACCTACACGAATCTCAACAGGCTCATCGGCCCGATCATCTCCTCCATCACTGCCTCTCTGCGGTTTGATGGTGCCCTGAATGTCGACCTGACAGAGTTTCGGACCCACTTGGTGCCCTACCTTCGCATCCACTTTCCCCTCGTCACCTATGCTCCAGTCATCTCTGCCGAGAAAGCCTACCATGAGCAGGTGACAGTCGCTGAGATCACCAACTCCTGTTTTGAGCCTGCCAACCAGATGGTAAAGTGTGACCCCCGTCACGGAAAGTCCATGGCGTGCTGTCTCCTGTACCGAGGGGATGTTGTGCCTAAGGATGTAAATGCAGCCATTGCGGCCATCAAGACCAAGCGCACGATCCAGTTTGTGGACTGGTGCCCCACTGGATTTAAGGTAAGTTCGCTGCTACCTTGTGCGTCGTGCCTAGCGTAATTGAGAGGACCAGGAAGTTCCAAAGGGACTAACTAATTTACTCGCATAATCCTCGCACTCGCATATTTCTCGCAGCCCCCCACATCGCCCAAGAAAAATCACTATTTTTTTCTAGTATTTATCGCACCCCCGAAAACTGCCGCAATAATGTGGTCTGTTCGTTCCCGCCATTAATGATGATAGCGCACACCATCTGGCGCCATCTCTTATACAATAAGCGTACTATTGCATGGAGATTCAATTCAAGCCAAGCCGAATTGGCCAGTGCACGTTCCGGCGTGTTTTGTATGTTTTGTCGGTAATCTTGGCACGTTATGGGGCGATACTGAAGCCACAAGGCTGCTTCAAGTTTCAAGTGATAGATCATGCGCTAAACAATTGCAACGAGTTTTGTATTCACTACTGGTGACGGCAGCCAAAATCCACCGAGGTGCGTTGGGCCTGCCGTGTGCCTAAAACTGGGATTGATGGTAAACTTCATTTCATCAGAAGGAAACTGCGGACGGTTCTGTTAAATCGCCATCAGCCCAATGCTGACGTCCTAGGCTTACGTTTTGAGGGCTCCTGTTGAGCGCTGACCGCGACCGCTAGGCCCCCAACGCCCACAAGCTTCGCGTATGGTATTCTAATTATCGACTATTTCCTTCCACGTTTTGTGTCTCAAATAAATCTTGCCTTGTGTTGAACTTCTGCTTTTATTGTTGAGGTAAGTTCTAATTAGTACTTCTTAAAGCTTGCTGTGAGTTGGTGGTGCGAGAATCCCGATTTGCGGCCACTTCGTTTGCTTTTTCGCTCTCAGAGGTTTCGTGGAAAGTTTTCCCCGCGCAATTCTTGCACCCCCCCACCCAACTTTGCATCGATATTCTGGCAAAAAAGTGCAAGGATTATGCGAATACGATATATAATATTGAGAACCAACAATATTGCCACGTTACGTAGATGTTAGTTGTGTATTTTGGAGTAGGACTTCACATAACAAACTGTAGTTCAAACTGAAAATGAAGAACAAGAAAGCCCCCCATTCATTTTTTTTCGCTGGCTTACAATTTGTTGTAAAGGTGCGAATCTCTTGAGGGAGCTCGGTATCAAACTTCAGTTTTTGGTCTTTCGTTGCTGCACAACTTCATATTTATCCCTTTCTCAACTGTTAGTGAGTTCATAAGACTTGTACAATTCCTAGTGGTTTTGTGTGTGAGCAGTGGCTTTTGTTCAAACATAGCTTGTGTTTACAATGTGCTATTGTGGCTTTGTCCATTCTTGGGTGTTCAATCACTACACCCGATTCGTATTGCAGGTTGGCATCAACTACCAGCCGCCGACTGTTGTACCCGGTGGCGACCTCGCCAAGGTTCAGCGTGCTGTGTGCATGCTGTCAAACACAACAGCCATAGCAGAGGCCTGGGCACGGCTCGACCACAAGTTTGACCTCATGTATGCCAAGCGGGCGTTTGTTCACTGGTATGTCGGTGAAGGCATGGAGGAAGGCGAGTTTTCCGAAGCCAGGGAGGACTTGGCTGCCCTCGAGAAGGACTACGAGGAGGTTGGCATAGACTCTGCAGAGGGTGCTGAAGATGATGGTGGGTTGGAGTTTTGAGGAAAAGCGTTGGTGCCCTCCTGCTCGGGGCCATGCAATAAAAGAGCAGTTGTCCATGCCCGAGATTTGTTGATTCTTCATATTAAAGGACTTAGTCTGTCCACGCCATTTAGTGGCTCCTGCCATGTCTAATGCAAGTTGTCAGTGGTATTAACAATAAAAAGCATGTATCTGGTGGTGGTCTTGCTCCGCGCTCTCGTTTTTTGTAGCCATAGACCAGGCAACTGAACTTCTGGGGCTGCTTGTTTGGGACAGCGAACCATTTTTTTTGCTGCTGTTAGCTTCAAGACTTGAAATGCCAGTAAATCTTCGAAAAAAGGAAACATATGTAGAGTGATCATTGAGATGGCTACGAATAGGTGCTGATTCTGATAAAACACCACCTACCAAGTCTGTACAGAGCATGTGCGAAAGGGACCCTGCAGTATCACTGTGCCTGTCTTGTAGACCGTTCCACTGTTTGCCGACACAGCCCTTTAATGAGATCCGGTTTTGTTAAACGATTTGCTTTAATAGCATTGGTGGACCACAAGGGCTTCAGAAAATAGCCCGCCGATTTTCCAGTTTCCTTCTGAAATTTGGCTAAATAAATTCAAATATTATAGCTATATGAAAGTTCTGAAACATTCCTTTGTACTTTTTACGCACGTTGTTTTTATGTGACAGACTTTGAAAGGGATTTTCCGTACGCTCTAAAACGTGCTTTTAGTTTTGACGTCAGGAGCTTGTATATGAGGTGACCGGAAGTTATTTTGGCTACAACGCTTGTTCAAGGAAGTCTCGGTGTTTCCCTATCAAAACTTCTGAATCAGCGCTTGCACATTTTTACGGAGTAAGTTTGCAAATATGGTACGCACGTTGCAGTTCCTTTTGCTTTATCTACAATAGGTGCATTTCCAAACATGGTGTACACGCGCACTACGTACAATGTAGTGGGAGGTTACCACCAGTTGCAGGGCGTAGAGGATTTCTTACATGTCGCAACTAGGCGTGATTTGTAAAAAAAACCCTTCAGCCTCGAGTATGTGAGAGAGAAAAAAGTTAACCTAATATGCAAAGCGGTAAATAAGATAAAGAATGGGATATTGATTCCTTTGAACGAACTTAAAGCACGGAAACATTTTGACGAGCCAAATTGCAGCTGGTAGTGCAGGTGATTTTCAAACTTTAAAATATCAACTTCGTAAACCAGCCATGCCATTTCTGGTATATTTACTGTACCCGCCACGTGCTTAATTTATGTACCTTATAGACACGAAGAATTGAAAAGATGTAACACGATACAATCAATATAACTGTGCTTCACATATGCGGTTCGTAAATAAATCCATCTCTATAAGCGATCGTTATCCATAAGGCTGGGTGGAACGCACGCAGAAAGGAATGGTGCAACGGAAAACATGGTAAAACAGAGGTTTCGAGATAAGTACAGCCATTGTTTTTCTCCAATTTTCTTTTTCATACCTACAAGTTCAACACTCCGAAATTTGAATTGTCTCACGAATGGAGAGTATAAGATCGCACGTTTCGTGCTTGCCGACATACCATTAACTGTCTGCAGTGTATTTCATTGTGTACGTAGAATAAATGATCAGACAACAGCTACTTTTCCCCTGAAGTACCTATTTCATATGACTATATCGTTGCATTTGTCGACTCGTAAGCCCATCGCAAAAATCAATTACAAAGAGATTAAACGTTTGTTGAATGACGAGCACCATAGAAAGGCGTTGAAGACAGCGAAGGGTGTTACATTGCGTTCAAACCAAGCCCGCAGTTACTGACACACATAATTATGGGCGTTGCCGCCTTGTCCAATGTATCCGCACCTAAGGTCCATAGATGTAACCTGTTCTATATGAAAGCCTAATAAAACATCTTCCGTCTAGGCACTTTACCCACTCCACCCCACAGGCGCCACAGGTTTCTTTGTATGTTCAGTTCTCATTCATCGTCGGCACCAATTCGACGCGGAAGAATGCGATGTGTGACGTAGGAGCACTGCTGTCACAACCAAGTGCGCTAGAAGAAAGAGTGCACAATTTTTTCAAACAAAGACATGCATATTACTCTAAACAAACGCATTCTGCTGCATAAATATCTTAATGGTGTTTAAATAAAAAAATACAACCTTATGTTTTTGTGAGTTCTAATTATTCAAACATTACTGTGGTTGCGTGACTGATTTGTGTGCCTATATAATGCATCTCGATATATATTGTTTTTTTTCAGCCCAAAATTACGTTGTGATTGAAAAACCATAGGCCTTTTAGTTAAGATCCTGCCGCCCGGTTCTTGGCCGCTCCCCCTTTCTGGGTGTGCGCCAGAGTACCAAGGATCATCATCATCATCATCATCTCACCGCGCTATTTCTTACTGAGTCATCAGTTTACGAGAGTACGTTGATCACGCCGATGTAAACGTTCCTTTTGGCCGTCAACCCTCAAGTAAGTGCGTATTCCGCCACTAGTTAGCTAAATACACGCTTTTATATGCGATGAGCTTGGTTAGATTTCCTATTTTTGCGCGTCCAGGAAATTTTACCGGGTCGGGGTAGCTCAGATAGCCGCCATCTCTTATAGGCCTAGCGCCGGCATGGTCGAAAACACGACTTGCCGTACGTGGCCAGAAATATATGTGTAGTCACACTGATCGTAGGTCAGTGCGTTTGAAGAATTAGTTGCGCTGCAGAGCGATTGGGTGTTCGTTTTCTATGTTCAGAGTGGACGTGCGAAATGTGTTCGTAGCCGGCCAAGCCGGCAACTGTCTCTTTATAGGCCTAGCCTTGGCGTGATTGGTTGCTCAGTGGGCCTAGGATAAATTATTTGTTCGCGTTTCGAAGTCAGTCTTATCGCGTCGCTGAATTGAACAGTTTTCTTGAGGAGGTAGTTTAGTTTCACGACGCTTGCGGGTGAACGTCTTGGTTCATGATAGTGTCCGCCCGTTACGCTACAGAGGTCATCAGCCGGGCGTGCCTGACCGTCCGGCGTTTTCCAAAGACTTTTGCGCCTCATAAACTGTCCGCATGCGCGATTTGACGTGGGTCAGTGCGAGTTGAGCTGTGTAAATTGAGCGGACAGAAGTAAGGCCTGCACCATGTCGCAACGTCATTAGTTTCGGGTGTCTCGTACTGCACAACTTTTGAACTTGACGCGTACAGCTGTGAACTGGTTTTAATTGGTGCAGGTTAATCACACGGCCCTAATACTACGAAGAAATCAGCTCACACGAAGGAGCGTTGCATGCCAAAACGTATAACCACTATTTCGCACCCGTTTCACCTGCTCCCAATGAAAATAGAAAACCTCTGCTACGTGTAACGGTAAGGGGTACCCTAAGCTATTGCAAAAAATATCGCAGTGATTCTGGTACCTTGTTTAGAACATTCATAAATTGAAAAACTGCCTGAATCTAATGGGCTGATTGAGCAAGCGGCGGTGCTGAACGTCAAGTTACTGTGGCTATAGGTGCCACCTCACGTGGGTTGGCGCGACGGCAAGGTTCCTTTTGGCGTTGCACAAGTGGTTACCAGGCTGGCACCGCCTTAGTAGAGGCGGGTACGGCGCCTACGCTTCAGTGCTGCGCTGTGTGCTCAGCTGCACGCGATGCTGCACCAAGCTTGCACTGTCAACGTAGGAAGTGCAGAAAATCGTGAACCAGTGGTGCATATCTTCCGCACCTTTCGAAATCAATGGCAGGGTTCAGGGGTCAATGCTGCACCGGTGAAATGAATGATAAGGTGCAGCACCTCGTTAACTGCTTCACGTGCTGGCGCCGAAAAGAACAGGCCTATTTTTTGCAATAGCGTGATCCACATGTATCAGTTCAGTATCTGTACTATGCGATCTCTAGTGCGAATTTAAAATTAACTGATGTTTTGCTCGCAGGCAGGATTATCTGTTAAGGTTTTCCATACGGTCACGCCAACTTTTTGCCTCCTTATTTTGGTAAGGTTCATTACTTCGTTTTACACTCCTTGTGAGGTGATTCTGCTACTCATGTGCCAATTTCTTGCATGGCTACGCTCATCTTTAAAGGGGCCGTGCAACACTTCTGGAGCATGGTCAGAAAACTCTGCTGATTGGTAGTGGAGGCGGCCTGGAATTCACAAATTGTCAGTCTCCTAACAATTGCTTTCTCTTCTCTTGACCAATCACGGCAGATGCTCAAAAATTGCTCGTAAAATGCCCATCTATCATCCTTTAGCTGATTTGAACATGGCACGCTCGGTCGTTAGAGATCAGCCCAAAAGGCCGAGACTTGTCCACGCGTGCGCGCGATGCGATCACGCTAACAACACCGCGCAGTCGAAGAAAAAAAAATATGCTCAACATCGCTAGGCGCACGTGAAGTTTTTTTTTTGCCTCATGCTATTTCTTCCTGCTTCTAGCGCTTTTCGTCGGGACAAGAAGGGAGAATGCCATTGCCACATGCAAAGAATCTTGTAACTCCGCTCGTACTGAACGGATTCTTGAAATGTTTGTTATTGAATTCGTGAGACAATAAGATCTTCCAGTGAAGTCAATAAATGTACTTGAAAACGTGTTTTGGGGGCCCCTTTAAGGGGTACTGACAGAATTTTTCACTTGTTTCTTTTTTTTTCTTTAGCGTCAAATAAGCCAAGACTTTGAGAGCATAGGAAATGTACTGGTATCTTGTTTAATGACTAAGTGTGCCACGTACAGTCAGCCAATGGCTGCTAGATGTAAGCGCATGTGCACCCTGAAAACTCGGAGCATGCTTTTGAAAACTCGTTTCGGTTCCTACTGTACACTGACGTCGAGACATGGTATGAGTGAGCTGCATCATCAGGCGGTACTATCTGCAAGCGAAAGTTTCCTTGATGTATCTTCGTTCGTACGTAGTCTTCATTTGTGTGGTTCGTTTGCTGTGCACAGCACGTTGCTGTCACGCTGGACGCAACTTCAAGATTCATTATTTGCAACAAAAATGCAGGTACACTCTTTGCTGCGCTCTCTCTTTGTATCCTATGCTCTTACTGAAAACGTTTTACATGCGTAAGCAGCTCAAGTGCAAGACTGTATTTAGCATGTTTTACGAATCTCATGTTGGGTGTCCAGGAGAAGACGTTGCGGTTAATAGTTATTTGTGATAACCGACATATTGAGGCGCGGTTGAGAGAAGTTGCTGCTTTGCATGGCGCTTCGCTTTCGGGCGTGGCCACCGGAGCTGCCCTGCACTGACAGTCGGTCCACAGCCACGGTGTCAAACACGAACTACTGTACCATGGCGCTAGCGTCGGGCGTGGGTGGTGGTCCCGCATATTCCTGATCTTCGTGCCCGTCCTTCTGGGCAATGACACTGAGGAAAGACTATGTGGTGCACACGTGCCATTCATTAGCATGGCAGAGAGCCAAACTTGGAATTTGGTTTACTGTGAGCGTGGTTACAACTTGTGGTTTGTCATGTGCTCTGTGAATTCAAATATGGCAATAGTGCAAGTTATAAATGTGTCGCATCAGTCAGCTTGACACGACTTTCTGCTTGCAATTTTGCTGTTGCGGGGTGTTTTAACAGCCCTGTACGCGTGTGTTTGCTTGTATGCACATAAAGTTTCAGTGGGGCTTGATGATGGGGATTTTAAACCCCTCCTCTCTTCGGCGACACCTTTACTGATCTGTCAATTCATGCAAACTGCTAATTCCTAGAACATACTGACCTTATAAACACTCTTGCCTCAAAAATTGTCATCGGTGCTTACCGACATTCCTGTTTTCTTATTCTGCCGCAGCTAAACGAAGAAAATGCGCGAGGTTATATCGGTTCACGTTAGACAAGCGGGCGTTCAGATCGGCAATGCCTGCTGGGAGCTCTACTGCCTGGAGCATGGCATTCAGCCCGACGGCCAGATGCCCAGTGACAAGACAATCGGCGGAGGTGACGACTCCTTCAACACATTCTTCTGTAAGACCGGAGCCGGCAAGCACGTGCCTCGTGCCGTCTATGTCGACCTCGAACCCACAGTCGTTGACGAAGTCCGTACTGGCACTTACAGGTGTGCAGCAGTTTCTTATGGTCGCACGGCTTCTGTAGTTTTTTTGCACACTTCAACCACTTCGCGGAATTCGGATATTAAGGGTCATTCTATCTGCTTCCCGCAACGCGCAGCCGATCGGGTAAGCTGCCAAGGAGGTCGTAGAAAGTAATTGCGAAAGTAGAAAAACAAACTGGTAGAAAAGGCGCGTATAAATTGTTAAAGGCGGCGGGGGGGGGGGAATGTAGCACATGCCAAAGGGACAAAAAAAACAGTTCTTCGAACTGTTGGATGGCCGTCCTGTTGGCCTTGTTGTGCAAGCAACACTAGCAAATGTTCCCCATTGTGATGGCGTCATGCGCAGCAAGAGCCGCGGTACATAATTTGTGGACTGCAGTCTGTCGGCAGCAACACGAGCACAGCATGTGTGGCCGCAGCTAGTGAGGCGAACACCGCATCCTTCTCGGTGGTAGCAGTTGGTGCTCTCGTAGGAAGGGGCGGTGTGGTGGGTTAGCTCGTGGGAGGAACTAGCGTACTCGTTGAGGTTTGCGTACGTTGCCGATGTTCTTCGGCCGCCACCGCCGATAGCGTCGCAAAACGAGCGTACTTCTCGACCGCTGCATTTCCTCACCTGTTGATGTTGTTGACAGTGGCCCGGAACTGTTCCAGCGCATCGTAGAGCCATGTCGAGAGGAGAGTATGACTGTGCCTTTGCCCTAGACCTGCGAAAACAGGCAGCACAGTTTGTTGGTTGCACTTGCAGTTGAGGCAGCACGGATGTTCCGTGCTGGATAGGCAACTTGGGGTGGCTGTCACCATAATGGAGGCAGAGCTCGTCACGCAAGTTTGTCGCAGTGGTGTGGCTGAAACTACTGCAGTGGGCACAAGGGGCTGTGAGAGACGAGGACAGACTGCTCACTGCAGCTTGAAGAGGCACACCTCCAGTGGTATGGTGATTTCATTGAAAATCGAGGTGCCACATGGGCAGGATGTAGCGAATAGTAGTACCCCCTCGCTTGCAAGCTCTACTGGTTCTGTCTTCTTCGGAAGGGGCCACTGCAATGCTTTATGGGCTGCACAAGGAGGGCTGTCCTCTTTGTCCTTTATTGGGGCACCATTAGGTCGTACATATATTGAACCGTGCACTCTCTCGGCCTTCGGACATATTTTTGCATTGAGTTATAGTGCAAGGATCTTTCATGCAGTCAGACTGTTGTGTATTGTTATGGAGTGTATATCTGCGTATTCTCGCCAATACTGCACTCGAGTGGCCAATAAACACACTTGAGACTTTATGCACTCTGCTTACGATGCGTGTCTTTTACAAACTTCACCAAAATTATTAACCAAGGACAGTGCTGGTAGTTAAGCCGTCTAGATTATTTGTTCAGTCTGTTAGAGGTGAACCTTATGCAGGCCTTTGTTGCACTGATGGGCCTTTTTTTGGGTGTGATTGAGCCCAGACATGCCGGCCTCAGGGAGGTACACGCCATCATTTCTGGTGGCCAAACCGTGACGACGCGTGTGGACCATCCAACATGTGGTGCCACAGACATGCCATTGTTCCTCCCAAAAAGAGGCGCGAACCGGGCTTCCGAGATTGGATACTGGCACACGGCGGATCATTTCGGAGTCCAGGAGCCACCCGTTTTGATTTACGCAGTCTCCACTTGGGGTGCTGTTCGGACTAGGAAAAGGCCCATGCTTATGGGGCATGAGACTAGGACACGTTTAGAGGCTGTTGGGCAGTGTGAATGTATACTTCACTGTAGTTGCCAAAGTACCAGCCCTAGTTTGTGCAGTTGATGTGGCTGATAACTCTTGGCACAACACTCACGGCTTGTATTAATCGTCTTGTTGGCTGCTGCAGGCAGCTGCTCCACCCCGAGCAGCTGATTTTTGGCAAGGAAGATGCAGCAAACAACTATGCTCGCGGTCACTACACAATCGGCAAGGAGATTGTGGATCTGGTGCTGGACCGGATCAGGAAGGTGGCAGACCAGTGCACGAGACTGCAGGGTTTCCTCATCTTCCACAGCTTTGTAGGTGGCACCGGCTCGGGCTTCACCTCGCTTCTCATGAAGCGCCTCTCGGTGGACTACGGCAATAGGTGCAAGCTCGAGTTTGCCATCTACCCAGCCCCACAGGTACTTACTTTCTATAGCTTCCCATTCTGTGCTGTAGTTTGTGCGTAGAGTACCCAGACACTATGGAGGTGTCGGCGGCCCGGCTTTCTGGCTCGGTTGCTGGGTAATCCTGTTGGCCCAGGAGCTGCTTTATGTCAGTTGTCCGCGCCAGTGTGTCTGACAGCATACCTGTACCCTGCCATGTGGCTGTTGTGGGCTGCCCTCCTGAATATTCCTGTTCTTCGTGTAGTCCCATCGGACAAGTACACCGGGAAGAGACCGTGCAGGAGACATCACCTTTGCACACCACTTTGTTGTGAATGACTGTCAATTGCAGGATGTGTCGCTTGGCAGTTATTGTTCAATTTGTCTGCTGCCACCACTCTTCTCTGTTGCCTCTCTCTGTTTGAGTTAGGCAAGGCACACCTTTTTTACTGCACTTTGTTTTTGTCGTGCCGATGCTTTAATAAAGCACCAGTCCGGTCAAGGAGTGCCCTTTGACACCTATGGCCCACTTTTTGCCCATGGTCAGTACACTTATACCTGGATATAACAAAATTGATAAATTCCTCGAAAAAGTTGTGGATTTTAGTTATACAGTTGAACCCCGCTAGAACGAAACTCGCGGGGCTCGGAAAATATTTCGTAGAAGCAAGAATTTCGTTGTAGTGAAATAGGAAATATAGCTGAACTGAGCTAGCAACACCGGGGCCTGACGGCATTCCTAATGCTTTTTTAACTGGTACGCTGAATACTTATCGGAGTTCCTAACTGGACTTTTTAATCTTTCAATTGCTACGGGGGAAATACCGGCTGATTGGGGTATAGCACGTGTGAAACCAATTCATAAAAAAGGTGACCCCTTATCATTTGAGAATTACCGCCCTATTTCTATTACGAGCAGTTGTTGCAAGCTTCTTGAGCACGTTATTGCTAATTACGTCAATGAATTTCTCAGTGAACACAATGTACTATCAAAGCATCAGCATGGCTTCAGAAGGGGGTTATCTACTGTTACCCAGTTAGTTACAACTGTCCATGAATTTTCACGTGTGCTTAATGTTTCTGAGCAAACTGATGTACTGTTTTTAGATCTTTGTAAAGCCTTTGATAAAGTGCCACACGGGAAATCGTTACACAAATTACAGCGTATTGGACTACCTACAAAAATTGTTCTGTGGATTCAGGCTTATCTTCAAGATAAACGTCAGTATGTAGTGATTGGTAATTCTTCATCGACTGTTCTTCGTGTGTCCCCTGGAGTCCCACAGGGAAGTGTGCTAGGGCCACATTTGTTTTTAATTTATGTTACTGATTTAGCTTCACTTATTCCTGAAAATGTGTCTGTGCGTTTGTTCGCGGATGATTGCGTCATTTTTAAGCAAATTTCCTCACCGTGTGATCATGTGGCTTTACAAGATGCACTTATCGCTATCAATAACTGGTGTCCGAATGGGGGCATGCAGTTAAACACTAACAAAACTGTGCTTCTGCTCATCACCAGGAAGCTAAGCCCTAGTCAATTCCACTATACTCTAAGAGGCACTAACATAAATAATGTAGACAAATATAAGTACTTGGGCAAATATAAGTACTCAAGCAAATTACCTTGGTCGACCCAAATAACTGACACAACCACTTCTGCATTACGTAAGCTATGGTTTCTAAAAAGAAAACTAGCATCTGCACCCTCGCGTACTAAAATTCTAGCCTATAATGCCTGTGTTCGTTCTAAGCTTGAGCATGCTTCTATTATCTGGGATCCGCATACCAAGAAAGATATTATGAATCTGGAACGTTTCAACAGAAAGGCTGTAAGGTTTATTTTTGGCAAATATCGTAGGTTTGATTCCCCGACCACCTCAATGCAATTAAACGACATTTCTACTTTAGAAGCTCGGAGAAAGTTCAGTCGTCTTTCCTTTCTTTACAATTGTTTGTGTGGTATTGTAAAAATTGATCTCCCTGACTGTGTTAAACCGCTCTCTGTACGACATACTCGTCATGGTCATGAACATGCTCTAACCCCAATTTTCGCCCGATCAAATGCTTTTAAATATAGTTTTTTTCCTAGAACTGTCGATGACTGGAATTGTTTGCCATGTGACATCTTTCATTCTAATAGGTTCTTGGTGACCTTGAGCGTCACCTTCTTTCTTAACCTTTTGTTTCTTTTGTATTGTTGTCTGTTGTTTTCTTCAATTACGTTTTGATGTATCCACTCCTGCTTGGGCCAGCACATTCGCCTGCAGTATTGTGAAATAAAATAAAAAAAACACAAATGGGCGTTTATTCTTAAAGGCCAACTCCGGCGATTTTTCGAGGTCAATGGATCTCAAAGAAATTCACTAGGTATGTTCAAACAGTCAAAACTGTTATCCGAGACCAGGTAGGAGCGTAGGCCTAGCTATCGAAATCAGCGAGAGTCCGGGCCGAGCGTCTCGTACTTAGCACTGACAATGTGTTTGCCGAGATTTGCATGACGCACTACATTCATCATTACATATTTCCCCCTCGCTGAAGATGGTGCCAAGTAAGTGTTCTAAGGTGTCGTGGGGACAAGTGGTTCGTGATATGGTTTGAGGCGATCCACATGTACGATTTCGCGGCCTCGGCGACGCAGGTCCACAGTGGCCGTGAGGGGTTCGATGAGGTAGTTAACAGCAGAAGTTTGTTTTATGACGTGATAAGGTCCATGGTACCTGCTGACAAACTTTGTAGAGGCACCAGGAGCAGCATGGGGGGGCACCCACAGCCAAACAAGAGAGTTGGGCGAAAATTAGTAGTTGGACCGTCCATCGTCGTGACGAAATTTCTGTAGCCCTTGTTCTTGTGTTGTAAGGGTGCGAGCTAATTGCCGACATTCTTCCGCATACCGCGCGGCTTCGGAAACTGGTGTGCCTTCGGATGAGTCGGGTCGGAAGGAAAGAATGGTGTCAATTGGAGATGATGGTTCTCGACCATAAAGTAAAAAGAATGGAGAAAAGCCTGTCGTTGCTTGAGGTGCCGTGTTGTAAGCGTACGTTACGTAAGGAAGGATAAGATCCCAGTTGGTGTGGTCGGAGGCGACATACATAGAAAGCATGTCGCCAAGAGTACGGTTGAAAGGCTCGGTCAAGCCATTTGTTCGTGGGCGATATGCGGTAGTACAGCGGTGAATCACATGGCATTCTGCAAGAATTTCTCGAATAACATCCGCGAGAAAGACGCGGCCTCGGTCGCTCAAAAGCTCACGTGGAGCGCCATGACGCAGAACAAAACGTTGCAGCAGGAAAGACGCAACGTCACGTGCCGTCGCGGCTGGTAGAGCGGCCGTTTCTGCATATCTCGTGAGATGGTCGATCGGTACAATAATGCAGCGATTCCCAGCTGATGTATATGGTAGAGGACCATAAAGGTCTATTCCAACCCGGTCGAATGGTCGCACTGGGCACGGTAACGGCTGCATTGGTGCAGTAGGATGGCTAGGATCGTGCTTGGGGCGTTGGCACTCTGTGCAAGATCGAATGTACTTTTGAACGAATGTGTACATGCCGCGCCAATAAAACCGAAAACGTAGCCTGGCGTAGGTTTTAAACAAACCGGCGTGCGCACACTGCGGATCGGCATGGAAAGCAGCACATATGCTGGCGCGGAGATGCCTGAGTATGACGGGTAGCCATTCACGACCGTCAGGGTGGTAGTTGCGGAGATAAAGTATTCCATCACGGATGGCGAAGTGAGAGGCTTGTCGGTGTAGCGCTCGAGATGGCGGGTGGGCGAGTGTTTCAGATAGGTAATTCATCAGAGACGCAATCCACGAATCTTTGCGCTGCTCCACAGCCATGTTCATGGGTCCTGAAAGTGAAAGGAAGTTGTCTTGGATGGAGACACTCGCAATATCAGTAGAAACAGGCAAACGTGAAAGAGCGTCGACATCGGCGTGCTTCTGGCCCGAGCGAAAAATGACGCGGATGTCGTACTCTTGGAGCTGTCAAGCCCATCGTGCCAAGCGTCCTGAGGGATCTTTGAGGGAGGATAACAAGCAGAGCGCGTGGTGGTCGGTAACAACATCGAAAGAGCGGCCGTACAGATAAGGTCAAAATTTTGTAATGGCCCAGATAATTGCTAGGCATTCTTTCTCAGTTACCGAATAATTTGCTTCAGTTCTTGTAAGAGTGCGGCTCGCGTACGCAACAACATATTCTTGGTAACCAGGCTTTCGTTGGGCGAGTACAGCGCCAAGACCGACACCACTAGCATCTGTGTGGATTTCTGTGGGAGCGCTTGAATCAAAATGACGCAGTATGGGTGGTGTAGTAAGCAGTTCACGGAGCTTCGCAAAGGCACTGTCGCAAGCTGGAGACCACGCAGATAGATTGCGGTCTCCCAGAAGTAGGTCTGTCAGAGGCGCCATGATCGAGGCGAAATCCCGGACGAAGTGGCGGAAGTATGAGCAAAGCACAATGAAACTACGCAGCTGCTTGAGAGACTCGGGCCTCGGGAACTCGCGAAAAGCACGTAGCTTAGCGGGGTCAGGAAGAACGCCATCCTTCTACACGACGTGTGCGAGAATAGTCCGCTTGCGCGCTCCAAAGTGACACTTCTTCAAGTTGAGTTGGAGGCCTGCTGCAGAGAGGCAGCGTAGAACCTGTTCCAAGCGACGAAGGTGCGTGGGAAAATCGGGCGAGAATACCACTACATCGTCCAAGAAGCACAAAAACGTGTTCCATTTGAGGCCTCGTAGGATAGTGTCCATCATGCACTCAAATATTGCCGGCGCATTGCATAGACCGAATGGCATCACGTTAAATTCGTATAACCCGTCTGGTGTCACAAAGACAGTTTTTGGCCTATAATCCGGATTCATGGGCACTTGCCAGTACCCAGAGCGTAGATCAAGGGAGGAAAAGAACTCTGCGCCTTGTAAAGAGTCGAGGGCGTCATCGATTCGAGGCAAATGATAAACAACCTTTCGTGTTATTTTGTTTACGCGACGATAATCTACGCAAAAGCGTATCTTGCCATCCTTCTTTTTAACTAAAACAACCGGTGACGCCCAAGGACTGTTTGACAGTTGAACTACGCCTCGCTTTAGCATGTCCCTTACTTTTTCATCGATGATACGGCGTTCAGTCGGCGAAACACGGTATGGTCGCTGCAGTAGTGGTGGGTGATTACCCGTGTCGATCTGGTGGCATACGGTAGATGTTAGACCTAAATTGGCGCTGTGACTGTCAAAAGATGGTCGAAACTTGTCAAGGAGGCTCAAAAGCTCACACCTCTGTTGTGGGTTTAGGCCTTCGTCGATGACACGGTTGAAAATGTCGGTAGTGGAAGTGTCATTCACGGAACTACAGGAGAGGGCACTGACTTCCGTTGATTCACCAGGAACGTCAAGTGTAGCGATGGTTTCGAATGATTCTATCGAACCAATACATTCGCCTCGAAGTAGCGTAATCGTGAATGGTAACGGATTCTCCACAGGCACGTTGTTCGCACCACCTTGAAGAGTAACGAGAGCGATTGGGAGCAGTGATAGGTGGCGATGAACGAAAACAGCGGAAGGCGTGAAGAATGCCGTAGCGTCGACGACGGTGGAACACGACACAGGTGCGAAGACAGTAGCGCGTGGAGGGATTTGTTGTCGTCTCTAATGACTAACTTCGCGTCGGAAGGGCGATCATGCACTGGTAGCGCATCACCAAGGGGACAAAAGGTGACTTCGGCACGGGCGCAATCAATGACGGCTTGGTGATGGGAGAGAAAATCCCAACCTAAAATGATGTCATGAGAACAGTGCGGGAGTACTACAAACTGCACTGTGTAGGGCACTCCTTGAATTACATGTCTGGCAGTACACGCAGTCACCGGCTGCACAGGCGGTGCAGTGGCAGTATGAAGACATGAACCCAAGTAAGGCGTTGTCACTTTTCGAATTGAACGGCAAACTTTTTCGGTGATGGCAGAAACTGCGGCACCAGTATCAATAAGGGCAAGTACGGGTACACCTTCAAGAACGGCATTAATTACATTCGACGGCGGACGAAGAGGGCTTGTCCTTTGCAACGAGGACGAAGTTCTTGCCTCGGGAACTGCGTCATTTAGTTTTCCGCGTCAATTGTAGGGAACGTCGGCGCATCGGGGTAGGCGAGCGTCGACGCGGAGAAGGAGATCGGCGATCAGGAGCAGGTCGGTGGCTTGGACGAGGAGCGTACAATTCGAGGTCTGGGGTGTATTGAGTGTACGTGTAATCGTTCTCATATGGACGTAGGTTTTCACGTGAGTGGAGTGGGCGGCGGCGGCACAGACGTGCGACGTGCCAAGGTAGACCACACGAAAAGCAGATCGGTCGGTTGTCGGCAGTGCGCCATAGATTAGGGACTCGGCGAACTGGAGGTCGTGGCGGCTGGGTGGCATAAACAGGAGCAGGCAGTGGAGGCGGCGCTTGAAACGTCTGTGGTCGTGGTCGTGCTGCTGCTTCGGCGTACATCAATGGTGCATTGACTGGTGGCACCAGCTGCGGAGGAAGGACCTCAGACACTTGATCTCGTATAATAGTCCGTAGAGTAGGGCTAAGCGGTGCACTGCGCTCCGGTAGGCCAGAGATGAGCGATAGTTGGCGGGCAACTTCTTCACGCACGAAATCTTTGATCTGCGAGAGGTACTGGGATCGATACCCCGCACCTCCACCAATTATAATAAAGAACGAAGACAGTAAAAACTGTTATCCGAGACCAGGTAGGAACGTAGGCCTAGCTAGCGAAATCAGCGACAGTCCGGGCCGAGCGTCTCGTGCTTAGCACTGACAATGTGTTTGCCGAGATTTGCATGACCCACTAAATTCATTATTACAATTTGCACAATTCTGTCATTTATGCCAAATTACAGGCTTGAGAGATGCGCTGATTGTTTGCAAATGAATTTTTAAGATTGCCTCAAAAAGCTGACCTCGCTTGCGAATTATTGGATACATTGCCTTTGTGACGTCATGTTTGTCATGTCAACGAAAGTGACGCAGCAGATGCAGCAGATGGCATGAATACTTTGGTCGCCACAGCATTTATTCTGCTGGCCAAGAGGCAATGGTGGTGATGTTTAGCATGTGTATACGACGGGAAAGCTTTCTTCCTTCCTTTGTGGTGTCAGGCCGGCACCTCACTGGTCTGCCTTCTTTTTATAGTCTGTTTCAGCGGGACCAATATACGGCCTCAGTTTCTTACCAAATAGCACATGATTCACAGACAGGGTGCCCGGTTGATTTTTCAGTTTGTGTTGTGCTTTTTTGCCTATTAAAATTATTTTCAGACTTCCTGACCATTTCAGCTATTGTGCTAATGACAAGAGTGCCTCAGGAACATAGATACACCATTACTTTGCATTGTCAAAAATCGCCGGAGTTGGCCTTTCAAATGAATAAAGTGTCCGCTGCTTCCTATTCTTTTCCAGCAGCGTTGCGACGCGATTCAATCCTGCATAGGGAGGCCATGGTGAAAACTGCACTGAATGTACCAAATAGTTGCTTTAACACCTTAACACCAGCAGTCTTTCGCCGTCAAAGTGTATCGGACAACGCAGAGATGGAGGCAGGGTATTGTGGAGCGGCGATTTTCGCCTTATTCTATGCCATTCTTACCATCCATCACTCCCGGCTAGCTGATTTGGTTGATAATGTGGACAAACAGCTGCTCTGATTAGGTACCACACTGACCAAGCGCGAATAAATTAAGCATTGGAATCGGGGGGGGGGGGAAGCTGCAAGAAGGAAAGCATGCACTGAGCAACTGAGCTTCATCTTCGGATTGTCTGCGGTTAGAAGGCAAGCCAGCGGCGAAAGCAGAACAGTCTCATTGTTATCACTATTGGGCAATGGCGCTGGTTTCTTGTGGTGCCAAGGCGCGTTTTAGACTTTGTCGACATATTTTCAGCTCTGGAAATGCATCAGTGTTAGATTGGGTTTCCTGTATAGCAATAAATATCCGAGCCGCGAATCGCATTGTAAAGTTTCGTTGAAGCGGGGAACGGCAGAAGAAAAGGTGTTCATCGTGGTGACAATATTTATGCATTGTCTGCTATGGACTGCTGACAGGGAACTGTGATTTTTTGTTGCAGCAGAAATTTCTTTGAAGCGGCGTTGTTATAGCGGGGTTCGACTGTTTCCCGAATTTTCGTACTGAACGTGAATACATATGCCCAAATTAAACAAAAGGAAAACTGAAGGCAGAGTTAAGCCGAACCACTTTTTTTACAGTAAACTCACTGCGTTATTATATTTCAGGCCTTTACCAGGCTTGCACTCGTCGTTTTGGCGGCCTATACCACCACCCTGACTTGCTGACTTGACGCTTTAGACGCACGGTCCACTGTATTGACCACTCCTGGCCTTTATACAAGAAACAGAACTTTTCATTTTCACAGTGAATTCTAGGTATACCGAACTTCATAGCACCGTGGAAATTCGTTATTTTGCAAGGTCGTGGCGAAAGCTCAAAAATTCACCATGCTTATTTTTCGCAGACCAAAACGACCCACATTTAAAACGGTGGGTTCTCGAACACTTTTTTTTTTCACGAGAAATACAAATGCACAAATAAATTCCTAAATATGCACGTTTACAAAAGGTCCTTGCAGTGAGAAGGCCTCCAGCTAATCCATATTCCTGTGGTGCGATTTGGTTTTTTGGTCACAACATCCTGCCTTTTGACTTACAGTTGCCGAAGAAATCCACTTTCTTGCTTGGCGAAAACAGTTTCCGCTTCTTTGTCTCAAATCACCGCAGCATGAATGCAGAGTTCCTTTGCGGGCGCGATAAGTAATCACCAAAAAAAGGTGAACACTACTGACACGCTACTACTGACCTCTTTTGAAGAACAAAAAAAAGTGCTAAAAACTTTTCTCGTTCTGTTTTGTGCTGCTTTGCTGTCTCAGGTTTTAAGTGCCCATGCTTCTTGCTCTCCAACTCCCGCTCCGCCTCGCTGACCTTGCCCTCCCGTGTTGCCCTCGCCCCCTCACCTCTGCTGCTTGTAAACTAGCAGCGTCAGCATTTCATCAAAAAGAAAGAACAGAAAATCGCCCTTTTCATTTCCCCCATCTGCCTTGTCGCGCGTCTTTCGAGAAGCGTGGCGTTCATTCGCTTTGTCGTCTGCTTACGTACTGCTCCTGGGTAGCCACGACTGTTTTCAGATGGCGAGTTCGTAGTAAATAGGTGCTGTTATTATAATGTGGAACTAAATTAATGCTCGTTATTCTGAAAAGTTAAATATTCTGAAGTAAGTAGTAGTAGTGAAATAATTTTACACTAAACTATTAGAACTCTGCGTGGGATATTTTAGAAAGTTTGTTAATGTGGGGTTCGTTCTGGAGATTTTACTGTATTTAACTGATGCCAGTAGGGCATACTGGTGCCAATAAAAAAAATCGATAGTCTTTATAAAGACATTCTCAGCGGTTTTTCGCCGTTGCCGCCATCTTCCGTAACAAGTCCGGAACGATACCATCCCCCCCCCTCCCCCCACGCATCGCAACTTTCACGAGCGGGTAAAAAAGCTCGTGCGCTGCTCAAGCAGAGATCGAATGAGTCGTTATATAGAGGTTCGTTATAAATAGGTTTAAGTGTGTCTACCGGCAGCGATGTATTCTAGTCTTTACATTACGTCTTCTCAATGCAGGTCTCCGCAGCAGTCGTGGAACCCTACAACTCTATTCTCACCACACACACCACCCTGGAACATTCAGATTGCGTTTTCATGGTCGACAATGAGGCAATCTTTGACATCTGCCGGCGCAACCTCGACATTGAAAGGCCCACCTACACGAATCTCAACAGGCTCATCGGCCAGATCGTCTCCTCCATCACTGCCTCTCTGCGGTTTGACGGTGCCCTGAATGTCGACCTGACAGAGCTCCAGACCAACTTGGTGCCCTACCCTCGCATCCACTTCCCCCTCGTCACCTATGCTCCAGTCATCTCTGCCGAGAAAGCCTACCATGAGCAGCTGACAGTCGCTGAGATCACCAACTCCTGTTTTGAGCCTGCCAACCAGATGGTAAAGTGTGACCCCCGTCACGGAAAGTACATGCCCTGCTGTTTCCTGTACCGAGGGGATGTTGTGCCTAAGGATGTAAATGCAGCCATTGCGGCCATCAAGACCAAGCGCACGATCCAGTTTGTGGACTTGTGCCCCACTGGATTTAAGGTAAGTTTGCTGCTACCTTGTGCGTCGTGCCTAGCGTAATTAAGAGGACCAGGAAGTTCTAAAGGGACTACCGTATTTACTCGCGTAATCCTCGCACTCGCATATTTCTCCCAGCCCCCCACATCACCCAAGAAAAAATACTATTTTTTTCTTGTATTTATCGCACCCCCGAAAACTGCCTCAATAATGTGGTCTGTTCGTTCCAGCGATTAATGATGATAGCGCACACCATCTGGCGCCATCTCTTACACAATAAACGTACTATTGCATAGAGATTCAATTCAAGCCAATCCAAATTGGCCAGTGCACGTTACTGCGTGTTTTGTATGTTGTGTCGGTTATCTTGGCACGTTATGGGGCGATACTGAAGCCACAGGGCTGCTTCAAGTTTCAAGTGATACATCATGCGCTAAACAACTGCAACAAGGCCGCCGGTAGGCCCTTCGGAGCCTACGAGTTTTGTATTCGCTACTGGTGATCGCAGCCGAAATCCACCAAGGTGCGTTGGGCCTGCTGTGTGCCTAAAACTGGGATTAATGGTAAACTTCATTTCATCAGAAGAAAACTGTGGACGATTCTGTTAAATAGCCATATGCCCAATGCTGACGTCCTAGGCTTACGTTTTGAGGGCTCCTGTTGAGCGCTGACCGCGACCGCTAGACCCCCAACGCCCACAAGCTTCGCGTAGGGTATTCTAAATATCGACTATTTTCTTCCACGTTTTGTGTCTCAAATAAATCTTCCCTTGTGTTGAACTTCTGCTTTTATTGTTGAGGTAAGTTTTAATTAGTACTTCTTAAATCTTGCTGTGAGTTGCTGGTGAGAGAATCCCGATTTGCGGCCACTTCGTTTTTTTTTCGCTCTCAGAGCTTTCGTGGAAAGTTTTCCCCGCGCAATTGTCGATCCCCCCAACTTTGCATCGATATTCTGGCAAAAAAAGTGCGAGGATTATACGAATACGATATATAACTTTGAGAACAAATAATATTGCCACGTTACGTAGATGTTATTTGTGTATTTCGAAGTGGGACTTCACATAACAAACTGTAGTGCAAACTGAAATGAAGAACAAGAAAGCCCCCCATTCATTTTTTTATCGCTGGCTTAGAATTTGTGTTAAAGATGCGAATCTCTTGAGGGAGCTCAATATCAAACTTCAGTTTTTTGGTCTTTCGTTGCTGCACAACTTCATATTTACCGCTTTCTCAACTGTTAGTGAGTTCATAAGACTTGTACAATTCTTAGTGGCTTTGTGTGTGAGCGGTGACTTTTGTTCAAACATAGCTTGTGTTTACAATGTGCTATTGTGGCTTTGTCCGTTCTTGGGTGTTCAATCACTACACCCGATTCGTAATGCAGGTTGGCATCAACTACCAGCCCCCGACTGTTCTACCCGGTGGCGACCTCGCCAAGGTTCAGCGTGCTGTGTGCATGCTGTCAAACACAACAGCCATAGCAGAGGCCTGGGCACGGCTCGACCACAAGTTTGACCTCATGTATGCCAAGCGGGCGTTTGTTGACTGGTATGTCGGTGAAGGCATGGAGGAAGGCGAGTTTTCCGAAGCCAGGGAGGACTTGGCTGCCTCGAGAAGGACTACGAGAAGGTTGGCATAGACTCTGCAGAGGGTGCTGAAGATGATGGTGGGGAGGAGTTTTGAGGAAAAGCGTTGGTGCCCTCCTGCTCGGGGCCATGCAATAAAAGAGCAGTTGTCCATGCCTGAGTTTGTTTATTCTTCATACTAAAGGACTTAGTCTGTCCACGCCATTTAGTGGCTCCTGCCATGTCTAATCCAAGTTGTCAGTGGTCTTAACAATAAAAAGCATGTATGTAGTGGCGGTCTTGCTCCACGCTCTCGTTTTTTTGTAGCCATAAACCGGGCAACTGAACTTGTGGGGCTGCTTGTTTGTGACAGCGAACCATTTTTTTTTTGCTGCTGTTAGCTTCAAGACTTGAAATGCCACTAAATCTTCGAAAAAAAAGGAAACATATGTAGAGTGATCATTGAGGTGGCTACGAATAGGTGCTGAATCTGATAAAACACCACCTACCAAGTCTGTACAGAGCATGTGCGAAAGGGACCCTGCAGTATCACTGTGCCTGTCTTGTAGACCCTTCCACTGTTTGCCGACACAACCCTTTAATGAGATCCGGTTTCGTTCAAGGACTTCAGAAAATAGCCCGCCAATTTTCCAGTTTCCTTCTGAAATTTGGCTAAATCACTTCAAATATTATAGCTATGTGAAAGTTCCGAAACATTCCCTTGTACTTTACGCACGTTTATTTTATGTGACAGACTTTGAAAGGGATTTTCCGTACGCTTGAAAACGTGCTTTTAGTTTCGACGTCAGAAGCTGGTATATGAGGTGACCGGAAGTTATTTTGGCTACAACGCTTGTTCAAGGAAGTCTTGGTGTTTCGCTATCACAACCTCTGAATCAGCGCTTGCACATTTTTACGGAGTAAGTTTGCAAATATGGTACGCACGAAGCAGTTCCCTTTGCTTTATCTACAATTGGTGCATTTCCAAACATGGTGTACACGCGCACTACGTACAATGTAGCGGAAGGTTACCACCAGTTGCAGGGCGTAGAGGATTTCCTACATGTCGCAACTAGGCATGATTTGTAAAAGAACTCTTCAGCCTCGAGTACGTGAGCAAGAAAAAAAAGTTAACCTAATATGCAACGCGGTAAATTGAGATAAAGAATGGGATATTGATCCCTTTGAACGAACTTAAAGCACGGAAACATTTTGACGAGCCAAATTGCAGCTTGTGGTGCAGGTGATTTTCAAACCTTAAAATATCAACTGCGTAAACCAGCCATGCCATTTCTGGCATATTTACTGTACCCGCCACGTGCTTAATTTTTGTACCTTATAGACGCGAAGAATTGAAAAGATGTAACACGACACAATCAATATAACTGTGCTTCACATATGGGAATTGTAAATAAATCAATCTCCATAAGCGGTCGTTATCTATAAGGCTGGGTGCAACGCACGCAGGAAGGAATGGTGCAACGAAAAACATGGTAAAACCGAGGTTTCGAGATAAGTACAGCCATTGTTTTTCTTCATTTTTCTTTTTCATACCTACAAGTTCAACACTCCGAAATTTGAATTGTCTCACGAATGGAGAGTATAAGATCACACGTTTCGTGCTTGCCGACATACCATTGAATGTCTACAGTGTATTTCATTGTGTACGTACAATAAATGATCAGACAACAGCTACTGTTCCCCTGAAGTACCTATTTCATATGACTATATCGTTGCATTTGTCTACTCGTAAGCCCATCGCAAAAATCAATTACAAAGAGATTAAACGTTTGTTGATTGACGAGCACCATCGAAAGGCGTTGAAGACAGCGAAGGGTGTTACATTGCGTTCAAACCAAGCCCGCAGTTCGTGACACACGTAATTATGGGCGTTGCCACCTTGTCCAATGTACCCGCACCTAAGATCCATAGATGTAATCTGTTCTATATGAAAGCAGAGAACACCTAATAAAATATCTTTTGTGCAGGCACTTTACCACTCCACCCCGCAGACGCCACAGGTTTATTTGTATGTTCAGTTCTCATTCATCGTCGGCGCCAATTCGACGCGGAAGAATGCGATGTGTGACGTAGGAGCACTGCTGTCACAACCAAGTCCGCTAGAAGAAAGAGTGCACAATTTTTTCAAATACAATAACATGCATATTACTCTAAACAAACGCATTCTTGCTGCATAAATATCTTCACGGTGTTTAAATAAAAAAATACAACCTAACGTTTTTGTGAGCTCAAATATTGAAACATTACTGTAGTTGCGTGACTGATTTGTGTGCCTATATAATGCATCGCGAGATATATATTTTTTTCTGCCCAAAATTATGTTGTGTTTGAAAAACCATAGGCCTTTTAGTTAAGATCCTGCCGCCCGGTTCTTGGCTGATCCCTCTTTCTGGGTGTGCGCCAGAGTACCAAGGATCATCATCATCATCTCGCCGCACTACTTTTTACTGAGTCATCAGTTTACGAGAGTACGTTGATCACGCCGAAGTAAACGTTCCTTTTGGCTGTCAACCCTCAAGTAAGTGCGTATTCCGCCACTAGTTAGCTAAATACACGTTTTTATGTGCGATGAGCTTGGTTAGATTTCCTATTTTTGTGCGTCCAGGAAATTTTACCGCATCGGGGCAGCTTGGATTGGCGCCGTCTCTCATAGGCCTAGCGCCGGCATGGTCGAAAACACGACTTGCTGTACGTGGCCGGAAATATATGTGTATTCACACTGATCGTAGGTCAGTGCGTTTGAAGAACTAGCTGCGCTGCAGAGCAATTGGGTGTTCGTTTTCTATAATCGGAGTGGACGTGCGAAGTGCTGTCGTAGCCGGCCAAGCCGCAACTGTCTCTTTATAGGCTTAGCCTTGGCGTGATTGGTTGCTCAGTGGGTCTAGGATAAATTATTTGATCGCGTTTCGAAGTCAGTCTTATCGCGTCGCTGAATTGAACAGTTTTCTTGAGGATGTAGTTTAGTTTAACGACGCTTGCGGGTGAACGTCTTGGTTCATGAGAGTGTCCGCCCGTTACGCTACAGAGGTCATCAGCCGGGCGTGCCTGACCATCCTGCGTTTTCCAAAGACGTTTGCGCCTCATAAACTGTCCTCATGCGCGATTTGACGTGGGTCAGTGCGAGTTGAGCGGTGTAAATTGAGCGAAGAGAAGTAAGGCCTGCACCTTGTCGGAACGTCATTAGTTTCGGGTGTCTCGCACTGCACAACTTTTAAACTTGACGCGTACAGCTGTGAACTGGTTTTAATTGGTGCAGGTTAATCACACGGCCCTAATACTTCGAAGAAATCAGCTCACACGAAGGATCGTTGCATGCCAAAACGTATAACCACTATTTCGCACCCGTTTCACCTGCTCCCAATGAAAATAGAAAACCTCTGCTACGTGTAACGGTAAGGGGTACCCTAAGCTATTGTAAAAAATATCGCAGAGATTCTGGCACCGTGTTTGGAACATTCATTAATTGGAAAACTGTCTGAATCTAATGGGCTGATTGAGCGAGTGGCGGTGCTGAACGTCAAGATACTGTGGCTATAGGTGCCACCTGACGCGGGTTGGCGCGACGGCAAGGTTCCTTTTGGCGTTGCATAAGTGGTTGCCAGACTGGTACCGCCTTAGTAGAGGCGGGTACGGCGCCTACGCCTCAGTGCTGCGCTGTGTGCTCAGCTGCACGCGAGGCTGCACCAAGCTTGCACTGTCAACGTAGGAAGTGCAGGAAAATCGTGAACCAGTGGTGCATATCTTCCGCACCTTTCGAAATCAATGGGAGGGTTCAGGGGTCAATGCTGCACCGCTGAAATGAATGATAATGTGCAGCACCTCGTGAACTGCTTCACGTGGTGGCGCCGAATAGAACAGGCCTAATTTCTGCAATAGCGTGATGCACATGTCTCAGTTCAGTATCTGTACTATGCAATCTCTAGTGCGAATTTAAAATTAACTGATGTTTTGCTCGCAGGCAGGATTGTCTGTTAAGGTTTTCCATACGGTCCCGCCAACCTTTTGCCTCCTTATTTTGGTCAGGTTCATTACTTCGTTTTACACTCTTTGTGAGGTGATTCTGCTACTCATGTGCCAATTTATTGCATGGCTAGGCTCATCTTTAAAGGGGCCGTGCAACACTCCTGGAGCATGGTCAGAAAACTCTGCTGATTGGTAGTGGAGGCGGCCTGGAATTCACAAATTGTCAGTCTGCTAACAATTGCTTTCTCTTCTCTTGACCAATCACGGCAGATGCTCAAAAATTGCTCGTAAAATGCCCATCTATCATCCTTTAGCTGATTTGAACATGGCACGCTCGGTCGTTAGAGATCGGCCCAAAAGGCCGAGACTTGTCCACGCGTGCGCGCGATGCGATCACGCGCGATGCGATCACGCTAACAAGGCCGCACATTCGAAGAAAAAAAATATGCTCAACATCGCTAGGCGCGCGTGAAGTTTTTTTTCCCTCATGCTATTTCTCCCTGCTTCTAGCGCTTTTCGTCGGGACAAGAAGAGAGAATGCCATTGCCACATGCAAGGAATCTTTTAACTCCGCTCGTACTGAACGGATTCTTGAATAGGTTGTCATTGAATTCGTGAGACAATAAGATCTTCCAGTGAATTCATTAAATCTACTTGAAAAAGTGTTTTGGGGGCCCCTTTAAGGGGTACTGACAGAATTTTTCACTTGTTTCTTTTTCTTTCTTTAGCGTCAAATAAGCCAAGACTTTGAGAGCGTAGGAAATGTACTGGTATCTTGTTTAATGAATGAGTGTTCCACGTACAGTCAGCCAATGGCTGCCAGATGTAAGCGCATATGCACCCTGAAAACTCGGAGCATGCTTTTGAAAACTCGTTTCGGTTCCTACTGTACACTGACGTCGAGACATGGTATGAGTGAGCTGCTTCATCAGGCGGTACTATCTGAAAGCGAAAGTTTCCTTGATGTATCTTCGTTCGAACGTAGTCTTCATTTGTCTGGTTCGTTTGCTGTGCACAGCGCGTTGCTGTCACGCTGGACGCAACTTCAAGATTTATTATTTGCAAGTCTGACGTAACCATAGTCTTCTATCGTTAGGTCTGAACGACACTATACACTGAAAAAATGCGGGTACACGCTTTGATGCGCTCTGTCTTTGTCTTCTATGCTCTTACTGAAAACGTTTTACATGCGTAAGCAGCTCAAGTGCAAGACTGTGTTTGGCATGTTTTACGAATCTCATGTTGGGTGTCCATGAGAAAACGTTGCGGTTAATAGTTATTTGTGATAACCGACATATTGAGGCGCAGTTGAGAGAAGTTGCTGCTTTGCATGGCGCTTCGCTCTCGGGCGTGGCCACCGGAGCTGCCCTGCACTGGCAGTCGGTCCACAGCCACGGTGTCAAACACGAACTACTGTCCCATGGCGCTAGCGTCGGGCGTGAGTGGTGGTCCCGCATATTCCTGATCTTCGTACCCGTACTTCTGGGCAATGACACTGAGGAAAGACCATGTGGTGCACACGTGCCATTCATTAGCATGGCAGAGAGCCAAACTTGGAATTTTACTGGAACTTGGAATTTTACTGTGAGCGTGGTTACAACTTGTGGTTTGTCATGTGCTCTGTGAATTCAAATATGGCAATAGTGCAAGTTATAAATGTGTCGCATCAGTCAGCTTGTCACGACTTTCTGCTTGCAATTTTGCTGTTGTGGGGTGTTTTAACTGCCCTGTACGCGTGTGTTTGCTTGTGTGCACATAAAGTTTCAGTGGGGGTTGATGATGGGGATTTTAAACCCCTCTCTCTTCGGCGACACCATTGCTGACCTGTCAATTCATGCAAATGGCTAATTCCTAGAACATACTGACCTCATAAACACTCTTGCCTCAAAGATTGTCATTGGTGCTTACCGACATTCCTGTTTTCTTATTCTGCCGCAGCTAAACGAAGAAAATGCGCGAGGTCATATCGGTTCACGTTAGACAAGCGGGCGTTCAGATCGGCAATGCCTGCTGGGACCTCTACTGCCTGGAGCATGGCATTCAGCCCGACGGCCAGATGCCCAGTGACAAGACGATCGGCGGAGGTGATGACTCCTACAACACATTCCTCTGTGAGACCGGAGCCGGCAAGCACGTGCCTCGTGCCGTCTATGGCGACCTCGAACCCACAGTCGTTGACGAAGTCCGTACTGGCACTTACAGCTGGGCAGCAGTTTCTGATGGTTGCACGGCTTCTGTAGTTTTTTTGCAAACTTTAACCACTTCGCGGAATTCGCATATTAAGGGTCATCCTATCTGCTTCCCGCAACGCGCAGCCGATCGGGCGAGCTGCCAAGGAGGTCGTAGAAAGTAATTGCGAAAGTAGAAAAACAAACTAGTTTTTCAAAGGCGCGTATAAATTGTTAAAGGCGAGGGGGGGGATGTAGCACATGTCAAGGGACAAAAAAATAGTTCTTCAAACTCTTGGATGGCCGTCTTGTTGGCCTTGTTGTGCAAGTAACACTAGCCAATGTTCCCCATTGTGATGGCGTCATGCGCAGCAAGAGCCGTGGTACATAATTGGTAGACTGCAGTCTATCGGCAGCAACACGAGCACAGCATGTGTGGCCGCAGCTAGTGAGGCGAACATCGCATCCTTCTCGGTGGTAGCAGTTGGTGCTCTCGTAGGAAGGGGCGGTGTGGTGGCTGAGCTCGTGGGAGGAACTAGCGTACTCGTGGAGGTTTGCGTACGTTGCCGATGTCATTCAGCCGCCACCACCGATAGCGTCGCAAAACGAGTGTGTCTTCTCGACCGCTGCATTTCCTCACCTGTTGATGTTGTTGACAGTGGTCCTGAACTGTTCCGGCGCATCGTAGAGCCATCCCGAGAGGAGAGTATGACTGTGCCTTGCCCTAGACCTGCGAAAACAGGCAGCACAGTTTGTTGGTTGCACTTAAAGTTGAGGCAGCACGGATGTCCTGTGCTGGATTGGCAACCTCGGGGTGGCTGCCACCATAATAGAGGCCGAGCTCGTCACGCAAGTTTGTCGCAGTTGTGTGGCAGAAACTACTGCAGTGGGCACAAGGGGCTTTGAGAGACCAGGACAGACTGCTCACTGCAGCTTGAAGAGGCACACCTCCAGTGGTATGGTGATGTCATTGAAAATCGAGGTGCCACATGGGCATGATGTAGCGAATAGTAGTTCCCCCACGCTTGCAAGCTCTACTGGTTCTGTCTTCTTCGGAAGGGGCCACTGCAATGTTTAATGGGCTGCACAAGGAGGGCTGTCCTCTTTGTCCTTCATTGGGGCACCATTAAGTCGTACATATATTTAACCGTGCACTCTCTCGGCTTTCGGATATATTTTTGCATTGAGTTATAGTGCAAGGATCCTTCATGCAGTCAGACTGTTGTGTATTGTTATGGAGCGTATATCTGCGTATTCACGCCAATACTGCACTCGAGTGGCCACTAAACACACTTGAGACTTTATGCACTCTGCTCACGATGCGTGTCTTTTACAAACTTCCCCTAAATTATTAACACCAAGGACAGTGCTGGTAGTTAAGCCGTCTAGATTATTTGTTCAGTCTGTTAAAGGTGAACCTAATGCAGGCCTTTGTTGCACTGGTGGGCCTTTTTTTGGGTGTGAATGAACCCAGGCACGCCGGCCTCAAGGAGGCACACGCCATCATTTCTGGTGGCCAAACCGTGACGACGCGTGCGGACCAACCAACAAGCGGTGCCACAAACAAGCAAACGTTCCTCCCAAAAAGAGGCGCGAACCGGGCTTCCGAGATTGCCTACTGGAACACGGCGGATCCTTTCGGAGTCCAGGAGCCACCAGTTTTGATTTCAGCAGTCTCCACTTGGGGTGCTGTTCGGACTAGGAAAAGGCCCATGCTTATGTGGCATGAGACTAGGACACGTTTAGAGGCTGTTGGGCAGAGTGCATGTATACTTCACTGTAGTTGCCAAAGTACCAGCCCTAGTTTGTGCAGTTGATGTGGCTGATAACTCTTGGCACAACACTCACGGCTTGTATTAATCGTCTTGTTGACTGCTGCAGGCAGCTGTTTCACCCCGAGCAGCTGATCACTGGCAAGCAAGATGCAGCAAACAACTATGCTCGCGGTCACTACACAATCGGCAAGGAGATTGTGGATCTGGTGCTGGACCGGATCAGGAAGGTGGCAGACCAGTGCATGGGACTGCAGGGTTTCCTCATGTTCCACAGCTTTGGAGGTGGCACCGGCTCGGGCTTCACCTCGCTTCTCATGAAACGCCTCTCGGTGGACTACGGCAAGAAGTGCAAGCTCGAGTTTGCCATCTACCCAGCCCCACAGGTACTTACTTTCTATAGCTTCCCATTCTGTGTTGTAGTTTGTGCGTAGAGTACCCAGACACTATGGAGGTGTCGGCGGCCCGGCTTTCTGGCTCGGTTGCTGGCTAATGCTTTTGGCCCAGGAGCTGCTTTATGTCAGTTTTCCGCGCCAGTGTGTCTGACAGCACACCTGTCCCCAGCCATGTGGCTGGTGTGGGCTGCACTCCTGATTATTCCTGTTCTTCGTGTAGTCCCATCGGACAAGTACACCGGGGAGAGACCATGCAGGAGACATCACCTTTGCAATCCACTTTGTTGTGAATAACTGTCAATTGCAGGCTGTGTCGCCTGGCAGTTATTGCTCAATTTGTCTGCTGCCACCACTCTTCTCTGTTGCCTCTCTCTGTTTGGGTTAGGCAAGGCACACCTTTTTTACTGCACTTTGTTTTTGTCGTGCCGATGCTTTAATAAATCACCAGTCCAGTCAAGGAGTGCCCTTTGACAGTTATGGCCCACTTTTTGCCCATGGTCAGTACACTTATACCTGAATATAACGAAATTGATAAATTCCTTGAAACATTGGTGGATTTCAGTTATACGGTTGAACCCCGCTAGAACGAAACTCGCGGGGCTCGGAAAATATTTCGTAGAAGCAAGAATTTTGTTGTAGTGAAATAGGAAAATATAGCTGAACTGAGCTAGCAACACAAAGGGGCGTTTATTCTTAAAGGCCAACTCCGGCGATTTTTCGAGGTCAATGGATCTCAATGAAATTCACTGGGTATGTTCAAACAGTCAAAACTGTTATCCGAGACCAGGTAGGAGCGTAGGCCTAGCTAGCGAAATCAGCGACAGTCCGGGCCGAGCGTCTCGTACTTAGCACTGACAATGTGTTTGCCGAGATTTGCATGACCCACTACATTCATCATTACATATTTCCCCCTCGCTAAAGATGGTGCCAAGTAAGTGTTCTAAGGTGTCGTGAGGACAAGTGGTTCGTGATATGGTTTGAGGCGATCCACATGTACGATTTCGCGGCCTCGCGACGCAGGTCCACAGTGGCTCTGATGGGTTCGATGAGGTACTTAACAGCGGAAGTTTGTTCTATGACGTGATAAGGTCCATGGTATACCTGCTGACAAACTTTGTAGAGGCACCAGGAGCAGCACTGGGGGCACCCACAGCCAAACAAGAGAGTTGGGCGAAAATTGGTAGTTGGACCATCCATCGTCGTGGCGAAATTTCTGTAGCCCTTGTTCTTGTGTTGCAAGGGTGCGAGCTAATTGCCGACATTCTTCCGCATACCGCGCGGCTTCGGAAACTGGTGTGCCTTCGAATGAGTCGGGTCGGTAGGGGAGAATGGTGTCAATTGGAGGTGATGGTTCTCGACCATAAAGTAAAAAGAATGGAGAAAAGCCTGTCGTTGCTTGAGGCGCCGTGTTGTAAGCGTACGTTACGTAAGGAAGGATAAGATCCCAGTTGGTGTGGTCAGAGGCGACATACATAGAAAGCATGTCGCCAAGAGTACGGTTGAAACGCTCGGTCAAGCCATTTGTTTGTGGGCGATATGCGGTAGTACAGCGGTGAATCACATGGCATTCTGCAAAAAGTTCTAGAATAACATCCGCGAGAAAGACGCGGCCTCGGTCGCTCAAAAGTTAACGTGGAGCGCCGTGACGCAGAAAAATTGTTTCAGCAAGAAAGACGCAACGTCACGTGCCGTCGCGGCTGGTTGAGCGGTCGTTTCTGCATATCTCGTGAGATGGTCGATCGCTACAATAATCCAGCGATTCCCAGCTGATGTATATGGTAGAGGACCATGAAGGTCTATTCCAACCCTGTCCAATGGTCGCACTGGGCACGGTAACGGCTGCATTGGTGCAGTAGGACGGCTAGGATCGTGCTTGGGGCATTGGCACTCTGTGCAAGATGGAATTTACTTTTGAACGAATGTGTACATGCCGCGCCAATAAAACCGAACACGTAGCCTGGGGTAGGTTTTAAACAAACCGGCGTGCGCACACTGAGGATCGGCATAGAAAGCAGCACATATGCTGGCGCGGAGATGCCTGAGTATGACGAGTAGCCATTCGCGACCGTCAGGGTGGTAGTTGCGGCGATAAAGTATTCCATCACGGATGGCGAAGTGAGAGGCTTGTCGGTGTAGCGCTCGAGATGGCGGGTGGGCGAGTGTTTCAGATATGTAATCCGTCAGAGACGCAATCCACGAATCTTTGCGCTGCTCCACAGCCATGTTGACGGGTCCTGTTAGTGGAAGGAAGTTGTCTTGGATGGAGACACTCGCAATATCAGTAGAAACAGGCGAACGCGAAATAGCGTCGGCATCGGCGTGCTTCTGGCCTGAGCGATAAATGACGCGGATGTCGTACTCTTGGAGCCGTAAAGCCCATCATGCCAAGCGTCCTGAGGGATCTTTGAGGGAGGATAACCAGCAGAGCGCGTGGTGGTCGGTAACAACATCGAAAAGGCGGCCGTACAGATAAGGCCGAAATTTCGTAATGGCCCAGATAATCGCGAGGCATTCTTTCTCAGTTACCGAATAATTTGCTTCTGTTCTTGTAAGAGTGCGGCTCGCGTACGCAACAACATATTCTTGGTAACCAGGCTTTCGTTGGGCGAATACAGCGCCAAGGCCGACACCACTAGCATCTGTGTGGATTTCTGTGGGAGCGCTTGAATCGAAATGACGCAGTATGGGTGGTGTTGTAAGCAGTTCACGGAGCTTCGCAAAGGCACTGTCGCAAGCTGGAGACCACGCAGATAGATTGCGGTCTCCCTGAAGTAGGTCTGTCAGAGGCGCCATGATGGAGGCGAAATCCCGGACGAAGCGGCGGAAGTATGAGCAAAGCACAATGAAACTACGCAGCTGCTTGAGAAACGCGGGCGTCGGGAACTCGCGAACAGCACGTAGCTTAGCGGGGTCAGGAAGAACGCCATCCTTTGACACGACGTGTCCGAGAATGGTCAGCTTGCGCGCTCCAAAGTGACACTTCTTCAAGTTGAGTTGGAGGCCTGCTGCAGACAGGCAGCGTAGAACCTGTTCCAAGCGACGAAGGTGCGTGGGAAAATCGGGCGAGAATACCACTACATCGTCTAAGTAGTACAAACACGTGTTCCATTTGAGGCCTCGTAGGATAGTGTCCATCATGCGCTCAAATGTTACCGGCGCATTTCATAGCCCGAATGGCATCACGTTTAATTCGTATAACCCGTCTGGTGTAACAAAGACAGTTTTTGGCCTATCATCCGGATTCATGGGCACTTGCCAGTACCCAGAGCGTAGATCAAGGGAGGAAAAGAACTCTGCGCCTTGTAGAGAGTCGAGGGCGTCATCGATTCGAGGCAAAGGATAAACATCCTTTCGTGTTATTTTGTTTAGGCGACGATAATCTACGCAAAAGCGTATCTTGCCATCCTTCTTTTTAACTAAAACAACCGGTGACGCCCAAGGACTGTTTGACAGTTGAACGACGCCTCGCTTTAGCATGTCACCTACTTGTTCATCGATGATACGGCGTTCAGTCGGCCAAACACGGTATGGTCGCTGCCGTAGTGGTGGGTGATTACCTGGGTCGATCTGGTGGCATACGGTAGATGTTCGACCTAAAGTAGCGCTGTGACTGTCAGAAAATGGTCGAAACTTGTCAAGGAGGCTCAAAAGCTCACACCTCTGTTGTGGGTTTAGGCCTTCGTCGATGACATGGTTTAAAATGTCGGTAGTGGAAGGGTCATTCACGGAAGTACAGGAGAGGGCACTGACTTCCGATGATTCATCATGAACGTCAAGTGTGGCAATGGTTAGGAATGATTCTATCGAACCAATACATTCGCCTCGAAGTAGCGTAATCGTGAATGGTAACGGATTCTCCACAGGCACGTTGGTCGCACCCCCTTGAAGAGTAACGAGAGCGATTGGGAGCGGTGATAGGTGGCGATGAATGAAAGCAGCAGAAGGCGTGAAGAATGCGGTAGCGTCGACGACGTTGGAACACGACACAGGTGCGAAGACAGTAGCGCGTGGAGGGATTTGGGTGTCGTCACTAATGACTAACTTCGCGTCGGAAGTGCGATCATGCACTGGTAGCGCATCACCAAACGGACAAAAGGCGACTTCGGCACGGGCGCAATCAATGACGGCTTGGTGATGGCAGAGAAAATCCCAACCTAAAATTATGTCATGAGAACAGTGCGGGAGTACTACAAACTGCACTGTGTAGGGCACTCCTTGAATTACAAGTCTGGCAGTACACGCGGTCACAGGCTGCACAGGCTGTGCAGTGGCAGTATGAAGACATGAACCGAAGTAAGGCGTTGTCACTTTTCGAATTGAACGGCAAACTTTTTCGGCGATGACAGAAATTGCGATACCAGTATCAATAAGGGCAAGTACGGGTACACCTTCAACAACGGCATTAATTACATTCGATGGCGGACGAAGAGGGCTTGAGCTTTGCGACGAGGACGCAGTTCTTGCCTCGGGAACTGCGTCATTTAGCTTTCCGCGTCGATTGTAGGGCGGCGTCGGCGCATCGGGGAGGGCGAGCGTCGACGTGGAGACGGAGATCGGTGATCAGGAGCTGGTCGGTGGGTTGGACGAGGAGCGTACAATTCGGGGTCTGGGGTGTATTGAGTGTACGTGTAATCGTTCTCATATGGACGTAGGTTTTCACGTGAGTGGAGTGGGCGGCGGCGGCACAGACGTGCGACGTGCCAAGGTAGACCACACGAAAAGCAGATCGGTCGGTTGTCGGCAGTGCGCCATAGATTAGGGACTCGGCGAACTGGAGGTCGTGGCGGCTGGGTGGCATAAACAGGAGCAGGCAGTGGAGGCGGCGCTTGAAACGTCTGTGGTCGTGGTCGTGCTGCTTCTTTGGCGTACATCAATGGTGCATTAACTGGTGGCACCAGCTGCGGAGGAAGGACCTCAGACACTTGATCTCGTATAATAGTCCGTAGAGTAGGGATAAGCGGTGCACTGTGCTCCGGTAGGCCAGAGATGAGCGAGAGTTTGCGGGCAACTTCTTCGCGCACGAAATCTTTGATCTGCGAGAGGTACTGGGATCGATACCCCGCACTTCCACCAGTTATAATAAAGAACGAAGATAGTCAAAACTGTTATCCGAGATCAGGTAGGAGCGTAGGCCTAGCTAGCGAAATCAGCGACAGTCCGGGCCGAGCGTCTCGTGCTTAGCACTGACAATGTGTTTGCAGAGATTTGCATGACCCACTAAATTCATCATTACACTTTGCACATTTCTGTCATTTATGCCAAATCACAGGCTTGAAAGATGCGCTGATTGTTTGGAAATGAATTTTTTAAGATTGCCTCAAAAAGCTCACCTCGCTTGCGAATTATTGGCAACATTGCCTTTGTGACGTCATGTTTGTCATGTCAACGAAAGTGATGCAGCAGATGGCATGACTACTTTGGTCGCTACAGCATTTATTCTGCTGGCCAAGAGGCAATGGCGGTGATGTTTAGCATGAGTATACCACGGGAAAGCTTTCTTCCCTCCTTTGTGGTGTCAGGCCGGCACCTCACTGGTCTGCCTTTGTTTTTATAGTCTGTGCCAGCGGGACCAATATACGGCCTCAGTTTCTTACCAAATAGCACATCATTCACAGACAGGATGCCCGGTTGGTTTTTCAGTTTGTGTTGTGCTTTTTTGCCTATTAAAAATTATTTTCAGACTTCCTGAGCGTTTCAGCTATTGTGCTCATGACAAGAGTGCCTCAGGAACATAGATACACCATTACTTTGCATTGTCGAAAAATTGCCGGAGATGGCCTTTCAAATGAAAACAGTGTCCGCTGCTTCCTATTCTTTTCCAGCAGCGTTGCAACGCGATTCAGTCCTGCTTTGGGAGGCCATGGTGAAAACTGCACTGAAGGTACCAAATAGTTGCATTAAGACCTTAACACCAGCAGTCTTTCGCCGTCAAAGTGTATCGGACAACGCAGAGATGGAGGCAGGGTATTGTGGAGCGGCGATTTTCGCCTTATTCTATGCCATTCTTACCATCCATCACTCCCGCCTAGCTGATTTGGTTGATAATGCGGACAAACAGCTGCTCTGATTAGGTACCACACTGGCCATGTGCGAATAAATTAAGCATTGGAATCGGAGGGGGGGGGAGCTGCAAGAAGGAAAGCATGCACTGAGCAACTGAGCTTTATCTTCGGATTGTCTGCGGTTAGAAGGCAAGCCAGCGGCGAAAGCAGAACAGTGTCATTGTCATCACTATTGGGCAATGGCGGCGGTTTTTGGTGGTGCCAAGGCGCGTTTTAGACTTTGTCGACATATTTTCAGGTTCTGGAAATGCATCAGTGTTAGATTGGGTTTCCTGTATAGCAATAAATATTCGAGCCGGGAATCGCATTGTGAAGTTTCGTTGAAGCAGGGGACGGCAGAAGAAAAGGTGATCATCGTGGCGACAATATTTATGCATTGTATTCTATGGACTGCTGACAGGGAACTTTGATTTTTTCGTTGCAGCAGAAATTTCTTTGAAGCGGCCTTGTTATAGCGGGGTTCGACTGTTTCCCGAATTTTCGTACTGAACGTGCGCAATATGCGCAATTGAAAAAAAAGGGAGACTGAAGGCACAACTAAGCCGAACCACTTTTTTCACAGTGAAATCACTGCGTTATTATATCCCAGGCTTTTACCAGGCTTTCAATCGTCGCCTATGCGGCCTAAACCACCACACTGACTTGCTGACTTGACGCTTTGGACGCACGGTCGACTGTATTGACCACTCCTGGCCTTTATACAGGAAACAGAGCTTTTCATTTTCACTGTGAAATCTCGGTATACCGAACTTCAGGGCACCTTGGAAATTCGTTATTTTGCAAGGTCGTAGTGAAAGCTCAAAAATTCACCATGCTTATTTTTCGCAAACCAAAACGACCCACTTTTACAACGGTGGGTTTTGAACTCTTTTTTTCACGAAAAAAAAAAACAAATTCACAAATAAACGCCTAAAATTACACGTTTACAAAAGGTCCTTGCAGTGAGAAGGCCTCCAGCTAATCCACATTCCTCTGGTGCGATTTGGTTCTTTGGTCACAACAGCCTGCTTTTTGACTTCCCGTTGCCGAAGAAATCCACTTTCTTGCTTGGCGAAAACAGTTTCTGCTTCTTTGTCTCAAATCACCGCAGCATGAATGCAGAGTTGCTTTGCGGGCGCGATAAGTAATCACCGAAAAAAAGGTGAACACTACTGACACGCTGCTACTACTGACCTCTTTCGCAGAACAAAAAAAAAAGTGCCAAAAAATTTTCTCGTTCTGTTTTGTGCTCCTTCGCTGTCTCAGGTTTTCAGTGCCTATGCTTCTTGCTCTGCAACTCCCGCTCTGCCTCGCCGACCTTGCCCTCCCGTATTGCCCTCGCCCCCTCACCTCTGCTGCTTGTAAACCAGCAGCGTTAGCTTTTCATCAAAAAGATAGAACAGAAATACGCCCTTTTCTTTTCCCCCCTTTGCCCTGCCACGCGTCTTTAGAGAAGCGTGGCGTTCATTCGCTTTGTCGTCTGCTTAGGTACTGCTCCTGGGTAGCCACAACTGTTTTCAGAACGCGAGATCGTAGTACTGAGGTGCTGTTAATATAATGTGGAACTGAATAAATGCTCGTTATTCTGAAAAGTTCCGTATTCTGAAGTAGTAGTAGTGAAATAATTTTACACTGAACTATTAGGAGTCTGAGTGGGATTTTTTAGAAAGTTTGTTAATGTGGGGTTCGTTCTACAGATTTTACTCTATTTAACTGATGCCAGTAGGGCATACTGGCCCAATAAAAAAAATTCGGTAGCCTCTATATGGACATTCTCAGCGGTTTTTTGCCGCCGCCGTATTCCGTAACAAGTCCAAAACGATATCATGCCCTCCCCCCCTACGCATCGCAACTTTCACGAGCTGATAAAACAGCTCGTGCGTTCTCAAGCACAGATCGAATGAGTCGTTATATGGAGGTTCGTTATAAATAGGTTTAAGTGTGTCTACCGGCAGCGGTGTATTATAGTCTTTACTTCACGTCTTCTCACTGCAGGTCTCCACAGGAGTCTTAGAACCCCACAACTCTATTCTCACCACACACACCACCCTGGAACATTCAGACTGCGCTTTCATGGTGGACAATGAGGCAATCTTTGACATCTGCCGGTTCAACCTCGACATTGAAAGGCACACCTACACGAATCTCAACAGGCTCATCGGCCAGATCATCTGCTCCATCACTGCCTCTCTGCGGTTTGATGGTGCCCTGAATGTCGACCTGACTGAGTTCCAGACCAACTTGGTGCCCTACCCTCGCATCCACTTCCCCCTCGTCACCTATGCTCCAGTCATCTCTGCTGAGAAAGCCTACCATGAGCAGCTGACATTCGCTGAGATCACCAACTCTTGTTTTGAGCCTGCCAACCATATGATAAAGTGTGACCCTCGCCACGGAAAATACATGGCCTGCTGTCTCCTGTACCGAGGGGATGTTGTGCCTAAGGATGTAAATGCTGCTACTTCGGCCGTCAAGACCAAGCGCACGATCCAGTTTGTGGACTGGTGCCCCACTGGAATAAAGGTAAGTTTGGTGCTACCTTGTGCGTCGTGCTTAGCGTAATTGAGAGAACCAGGTATTTCTAAAGGGACTATGTATTAATGAGAACCAACAATATTGCCACATTACGTAGATGTATTACGACGACTTGCGTTACGACGCATTTGCAGTGGTCACGACAGCACCTCAAGGGCTTGCAGTGCGCGATTCTAAACTCCCCAATGTCGCTGTGGCAGGCACATTCACTCCACTACTGTGCATCTCACCCTCCTCCCTGTACGGTGCGATGACAGTGCTGACCCCTATGGCTGACTGAATGCGAGAAAATGGTACTGTGCGGCGATTTCTGAAGCAGACACGGTTTTCAAAACTTTAAATATGACGTTTTCTTTCCAATCTTGGAGGCAGGAAAGCTATTTTAAAATTAAGCCACTAAGCTTAGTCAAGCCGGGGTAAAATCCAACATGATGGCGTTCATACAGATTTGTGGTGCAGCTCAAAACAAGTGATTTAGTCCGAAAAATCGGTCGAAAGAATTCATTAGCTCTATGGGAACACTGATGGTGCACTTCAAGTGCGAAATAGCCAACAATTCCGAATTTCGGTCAGCGACTGTATTTAGGTATAGGATATGATTATTTAGATGTATTGATTTAGAATTGCGGTGCAAAGTGCGAATAAAGAAGAAGCGAAGCTTTACCGCCCCCTTTTTAAAGCTTAAAAGTTTATCTTTTAAAGGGACCATAATAACAACTGTTAAGTCGATGGCGATTGTTGAAATAGCAGTCCAGAAACCTAGTAGTTTTCCTTTTGTGCCAAGGAAGGGCTTATTTGGGTGCCTTTACTGCGTTGCGTGGCTTACGTTGCGTGGCTTTACTGCGCTGACTCCACAACTTGTAGCAGTAGAGAATATAGCGGGAGCCCCAGCATCAACTACAGCCATTGAAAAATTTTTAGCGATGGCCTTCAAGTTTGCAGGCGTGCTTGGCTTAACTGGGCCCCGCTAGATGGCACGACCTGTCCCATTTCTTCACCAGGTGAAAACTTATTTTTCGGCGGTTCATTTTTCCATGAATCACACATAAGTGAACAAGCAGGATTTTGTCTTTTAATCACTAGTAGTTGGTCTAGCTGCACTAAAGAATCTTCTGTGCGTTAAGGGGTGATGCACCTTTTGAAAACAGAAAAACAGTGACAGTTGGTTTTTTGAAAACCACGTGTTGAGGTAGCATGTCTATCTGTTTTGTAAATATTGTTTAATTCATCGCGAAAGTACATCAAACCAATTACATAACATGCCACGGCAGCCGGCGAGTGGCCAGCTAGCACTGATAATTTCCCAACCACCCGGCCCAGCACTGCCGTCTTGGTCTTGTTTTGCTCGTGGATTGCTTTTTTTCGCCACGTGTGGCAGCAGCTGCGGCGTGGCTGCTTTTGTTTTGAGCTCGATGCGAAACCGCGATTAGAGGAAGCACGCGTCGATCGACAGAGTGGGCGATCACGCAGCTCCTATTGGCTGCTGGGTGCGATGATGAATCTGTGGCTTTCCTTCTGCTCCAGCACCGGCCTTGCAAGTGCCGGTGTTCTCTTCGCATGCGTTGTTTTCCTGTTTGCCATCATTCCGCTCGGTTCTCACACGTGCGCTCCAATCTGTCTTTACGAAACGATTTTTCACCTTGTTCACGGGACGCCGATTGTTTTCCTGTCACTAACGATGGTCAGGGCAAAGTTTGGTACTCTGCACGCGCTCTGTTCAAGACAGTGGCCGATGAAGCTTTTACGCATGGTGAGGCCCGTTCACGCGTCAACGCATGGGCGACAGTCATATCGATGCTGAGCATCTTCTCCTTTGTCTCAAGACAACTGCATTGATGCTTATCGCGACATCGGGAATGTGCGCAACGCCCAGTCTTCACAAGTGAGGCTGGGGTTGGTGTTTTGTGCGCCTGGCACGTTGCACTCGCCAACTACAGTGATTATGGCCCCGAACAGTGCGACCGCATCGTCAACTGTGCATTCGCCAACACGTTTTTGGACGTGCTAGGAGTTGGCAGAGGACAATAACATACATGTTGTTGTGCAACCAAAGCTCGGAGCTATGTCGGCAACTGATAGCGCAATGACGGCAACCAACAGGCTGCGGAGAAAGACCCTTTCAGTGTGAAAACTGCTCAAAAACAGCTGCAACACAAGCAGGAAAAGCGGAAAAGGAAAAATGTCCTAAAAAACATTTCCAGCTACTTTGCAGGGTAATTTTAGACCAAAATATGTGTTCGAAACTTTCAGTCCATTTTCTCTGAATGACTTTTTGAGCAGTAAGGCTGTTTATGTTTATTCTGGTGGCATCTCTGCAACTACTGATCTGATATGTCAAATTTGTATTATTATGTACCCTAATAAATATCCCACACACTGACAGCCGTTTTTAAATTTATTGTGTGTAATTTGATAATTAATCACAATTTCATTGATAAATACTCAATGGCAAACACTAAATTCAGGGCTCTTTTAAATTTTCAGCAAGGAAATTAAAAAAAGGGGGGGGGGCTCTGTTCTAGTGTAAAGCATCCATCCAGGAATAGTCATAGAATTTCATGGTGCTAGCACATTTATTAAATTTACCAGAGCCTAAGTAAGAAACCTATGTGGACTATCCCGATATATGGCTGTAACTTGGCAACCAGTGAACCTAGATGCATAAAATTTAGTGGTTATTCACATGGCTTTATTATTTGGCCCACTCTGACAATTTTATTAGGATATTTTAACAAACAAGAAAGTTGCCTTTTCGTGGTAGCCTCCCCCCTTAATTCTAGGTGGTAATCATTTATCGAAATAGTTTTGCAAACGTCCTACTGTGTCGCATTTGTTCTCGTGCAGTTCTCTTAACTTCTTGGCAAGTATGGCACTGCTGTTAATAATATTGTCGTTTTAGACGTCATACATTTAGGTTTCACTCTGACGTAAATTGTTATTAGACTTAGTGTCCCTTTAAGGGCTCTAGTGAATCTTGTTTAGGGAGCCAGAGATGAAGCCTGGACTTTACAGGATCATTCATTTCACCAATCTGTCCAAAGGTTTTCTGAGGCATTCTTTTATTAGGATTTTGGTGCGCAATTTTATTTTGATCTCTTTCTAAAGCACCTGGAAATCCAAAACGACCAAGAGGAGTTTAAGGAAGAATAAACCAGATGGAATTCTTAAAAGTGGCTGCTATAGAGTAGTTACTGCATTCTCGGTTGTTCAATTATTACACCCGATTCGGATTGCAGGTTGGCATCAACTACCAGCCCCCGACTGTTGTACCCGGTGGCGACCTCGCCAAGGTCCAGCGTGCTGTGTGCATGCTTTCAAACACAACGGCCATTGCTGAGGCCTGGGCACGTCTCGACCACAAGTTCGACCTCATGTATGCCAAGCGGGCGTTTGTCCACTGGTATGTCGGCGAAGGCATAGAGGAGGGAGAGTTCTCCGAAGCCAGGGAGGCCTTGGCTGCCCTCGAGAAGGACTACGAGGAGGTCGGCATCGACTCTGCAGATGGTGCGGAGGACGATGGTGGCGAGGAGTTTTAAAAAGCGTTTGTTCCCTCCTGCTCGGGGCCATGGAATAAAAGAGCAGTTTAATTGCCTGAAATCTCTTGGGTTTTTGTGAACAGTAGGCATCCATTGATTCGCTGGTGTGATGAGGATTTACTCTCTCTGGAATTGGCCAAGAGTCTTGTCAAGTTGCAGTCTTGACTTTTTAAAGTCCTACCAGCTGTAGAGTTTGTCAATATATCTTGTTGCATGCAAATTCTAGGCTACTAAAATTCTTCACTTCACTTGTCGGTGGATGGTGCTTCACTTGTCGGTTGATGGTTCACTTGTCGGTTGATGGCACTGTAGGCCACGCCGCAGAGCGCCGGCCACGCGTTCGCGTGTTCTCTTTAATAAAGAACAACAGTGTACAATGGAAGTATTTTTGGCAGATCTGTGGACTTGGGAAACCATAACATTTTAATGTTGAACACCTTTACATCAAGTCTTCACAGGCACTTCATGGCGCGTACGAAAGTAACCAAATGCGACGTCAAAAAACCCAAAAAGACATTCAAACAAGTAGCCCTTTTCGACGCCCACACTGAAGAAGTTTGCATATGTGAAACTATGTGAAATGCATGTAAAACACATTTTGTAACAATGCACATGTGATTTATGGCATGTTGACTCACAGTAGACCATGCGATAGTTTTCAAATGTAACATTCGGAGTTTTGCATCACTAGCTCCAGTCTCGACATTGTGAAGGTCAAACTTTATGACATAATCATTCTTATTCCTGGCACGAATGTCTTGCTCTAAGGCTACTTTTTATACGCGAATGAAGGTGCGTGCACAAGGGCTACGGGAATGGGGGAAAGAGAGGAAATTTTCTAATCATCTGAGGAAAGTGTCAAGTCTGAGGTGGGCTGCCAAGTTACTCAAATGAACTTGACCCACAATTGCCCAAAGTTGTTAAGCCCGTCATTGCTTCGTTTACGCTTTTTCACTCATTTCGAAGCTTGTTTTTCTATGAACTTCACAAAAAGGCGGTGGTGGGGGTGGCGGTAGTAAACTTTTTATTCTGAAATGCACTAGAGAGCTCCCGTGCACCTTGGTGGCAGTCCCTAGTCCGGGACGCCATATGAGATGGCAGCTGCCCAAGCGTGCGCTACCAAGGAGCGGCCAATTGCCGCCTAAGACAAGATCGTGCCCACGTCTACGTAAGCAACAGACAAGTTTCTTTACATTGCCAAAAAGTTTGTCCTTTGTAGGATTTTAAGCGGATGCTGAAATCAAGAAAAACGTGAGCTGCACATCACTATTTTAAGAACGCTACCCCTTGTTTTACATGACTGGTGCATTATGGCACCATGTGGAAAGACTGGTGATTGCAGGTATACTAGCTTGAACTTTGTTTCAATAGCTCCTTAGCATACGTTCGCTGCTACACATGGTAAACAACACAATGAAGACAAACATGTAGTAACGAGTTATAGTAACATAGAATGTGAGTGAAGACAATCTTTGGCAAAGGAACTTGTCTGCGTTCAAACAGAATGTGACGCCTCAACGAATGAAAGTTTTAAGCAATGTGTCTATGAGTCACAAGTCTTGATGGCAGCGGCATAGTTCACGAAAAACCAGGCACTGGTGATGGCATAGAAGCGTGGCTGAACACAAATAGGTGCACTGGTCAAGGGTACTTGTAGGCACCGTTTTAAAATAACTGATGCTTAATGATGTTTAAAATAACTGATGCTAATATCGCAGTAGGTCATTAACTGATGAGACCATGTTGGGCCCTTGGCCAGACACCAACAGTGCAACTGCGATCACAAGAGCAGTTATTACCTTTTTAGAAACAACTGGACTATGTGCGCGGCTCTAAAATTTGTCTCAGCTAGAAAGAACACTACATACTCACCTCTCTATCTCACCATCGTCATCCATTAATCTTTCTTTTCCCCTTTCCCTTCCCCCAGTGTAGAGTAGCAGGCTAGAGCAAACTATCGCTCAGGCCGACTTCTCTGCCTTTCTGTAAATAAACATACTTCCTTCCTTCCTTCCTTAACTGATGCTTTATGTGCGCGAGCAAAGCTTAACTTTACAAGTGCGAGCAAAAATATTTGTTCCCGGCAGCCTGAGGACAGCAAACAGCGAGCTTCTGTGCCGATTATTTGGACGGCTGAGTTGCTACTTTCTACTGTGGCTATGAACACTTAAAAAAAGAGAAAGAACTGACTAAACAAGCAACATGGTGGGAAAGGCAATGTCTCGCACATGAGACCGCTTTCAGCAGTGTTCCAATTTCGTAAGCAAATATGAAAGCACCTAGGCAAGCACATTGCAGCTGTACTTGTTCACAATTTAAACGTGAAGCAAAGATATACGAGCACATTTTCGAATATGCTGGCCTTGTGGGAGCAGAAAATGTGTGGGAGAACATTCCTTCCGTTTTTGTTGGGTGATATTGCAGCTTAGAAAAATTCCATCGTTCGAAAATATGACACGCATTGAATACTTGCTCGCTTGGGACACTGAGACATGTCGTCGGAGAGTGATTTCATTACTGCGGGTTTCGAATGCGTCCATACACGTTTTGTTTTATGAGCATCTTGCAAAGATCTTTGAACTAGTAAAAGGTATTGCTTGACACTAAAAAAGAAAATGGTCAGTCGGAAGACTCCTTTGCGTGCAACCACGGACGGAGCGTCTTGCCAATGAGCGCATGAACACCGTGGTCTATGGGCGACACAGTGAAAGGGATGCAGCCCAGACCCACGCCGGTCGTAGTCCACTTGCAGGCTTTGAGGGGCATGCTCGAGTAGTGCTTGAGCAGGAAGAGAGACAGCGTGCACACCCTGTTGATTGTGAAACCAGGTATGATGACCGAGTCCAACGCTTGCCACACCAGTGTGTTCACGACAGTGTTGAACAGCTTGTTACAGTGGGCTTTAGCATCGGGGCACTTGACCTGCAAGACAGTGTTGCTTACGTTAGAGTGAACACATTGTGGAGCTCTCACGTGTACAGAGGCCCATATTAAGGGGCCCCTAAACCTCCGTGAGGCTCAAATTTAGTTGTAGTGTTGCTATTGTGCACAAGTCTAAAAAATAACATGTAGACGTGAGGAGGAACTTCAAGCAGCACACATATACGTATTTTCCGCAGACTGTGAGGTTTTTGTCGGTGCTGAGATCATGACTAACGCTGCAGAAACGAAACGGCTCAGAAAGAAACATAGGATTGTTTTTCAATTTTTAGCGTGCTAGTAGTAAAGACAATGATTTCTATGTTTCCCCTGGTTTGTTCCATTTATTCTGCCATGCCTGAGAAACAAACACGACCTTCCCGAATGCATTCTAACACTGAAATTTTCAAAAATTCTGCATTTCAGGTACAATCAAGGAATGCAACTTTTTACCTCATCCATATGTAGCATGTAGATACTTGGTCAAGTAATGGGGCTGTATCGAGCTAGTTGATTATATTTATGATCGCAAAGATATACAAAAGAACAGCGCAAGAAACAACAGATGGACACGCAGAGACAACCAAGCACTGACTTTCAACTAGTGATATAAATTCTGTATTTCTACTTGAATAAACCAGTTGGACGTCATCACGATGTCGAAATGCCCTATAAAAACGTCACTTCCTGACTGCAACAGTATGCAGTCCCTCATTGTATAGATTTTCACAGAATGTCACAGTTTTCGTTCCTTCTTATTTACTTGTTTTTTTTCTGTGTTGCACATCAAGAAACAGAGCGAACCATAAAATTTTTGTCCTTAATTTTTTTCTACAAACCGCATAAACACCGGACAACTTATAAGGAAAGTACAACCCAATGAAATAGGACAGCTCTAAATGAATCACGCATTAGACGAGTACAGTACGCATCCTTGTAATGTTCTTTGTCCTATTATCTGCATTTATGCTACAAACAAAGCGCCATTAGAATTCACCGAGCACCATTAGTCACGCCTTTGTCAACGTTGTCACGTTTACATTGAAACAAAATACTTTCAAGTATTTTTAATGAATGTAACTGTGCAGTTCTTCTGATGTTGAACATTAAGTATAAGTAAACTACCACAATTGGGTCTCTTCCACATAAAGCTTGAATTTCCATACAGTCATTTCATCTAGAAAACTTTCTCTTAACACTGGAAGCTGTGCAGCAAATTTTTGAAAAGTGAAACAGAACATAAGATATGGGGCACATGACAAAAGCAGCAACTACACACCTGTGTTCACCAAAACATGTGAAAAAAACATCTAACTGAAGAAAAGGTAATAAAGAAGTGCTATGTGCGCGTCATTCTTTACTTATTCTCACTTAAAGGAACACTAAAGTGGACTAACAATTGACGTCGGAGTGAAAGCTTAACGTATGACAAAATCTAAAATCACAATATTATCAACAGGAGTGCCCTAGTTACCAAGAAATTAAGGTATATTCAAAAGAATACATGCGCTGAAGTAGGACTTTATCAAAATGATACCGATGACATCAGGCAAACTGCCTATCAATAATTACTAGTAATTGATCTAGCTGCACTAAATAAAGAACCTTTTATGCATCAAGAGACGCAATAAAATGCTGCTTTTTGCCTTCAAAGTTTATGATGTCACAGTGTCTGGTGCGAGAATCTCAAAGTGGAATCTCTACTGGAGGTTTAATTTCGCGCGTTTCCTCACTTACCATGTGTCAGGTAAGAGTGATGCTTTTGGGATCATGAAATTGTACTTTACTAATACGTGAAAAATTGTTTCGGTCTTTAGAGACCCTTTAACAATGTGTACGGATTGAATCAACAAATTCTTTTTATCATACCGTCTCAATGCTTTTTGGAACGGCCCTGTTATGGACGGACCATGCTTTGCATTTTTGCACGGCTGGTCAATTCTCCGTATTCCTAGATGCTAACCCCCAGCAGTCTTGTTTTGCTGTACAACTACAGTGTGTAATACAATGGGCACCAATAACTTCAACAGTACAGCAATGATTAATGGTCGCCAGTAACTCTACTGGTGGTGTTGTTCGTGTGCCTTGTCTGCCTTCAAGACCTTGTCTGTTGTGTCGACCACGACGTAGGCACTTGCTACAGCATAGGACAGGCGGACGACGTTGACGTGAACTAGGGACCGGAAGGCTTCTCCTACTTCATTTGCATAGCCTGAAAAGAGAAGTGGATGTCTCAAGGCCATGTATCGACAGATGTCTTGCAGCATATATGCATCCAAGTAGTACATGATAGGTGAAATACCTGTCAGCAATTGGCTTTATTGGAAAGCGTACAAAAAAACCTCGATTTGCCTGACATATTATTAGTATCTGAATCACTTGCGCATTTCATATTTGTAAATATTTATTTCTTTATTATTTCCTTCGCTCTCTAAAGGAATCATTTAACACCATTCCTTATTCATGTTTTTTCAGTTTTTATAATAATTAGGAGTGAAAAGCATAGGACACGTTTTCGCGAAAACGATCACATCGCGAGTCTGCGGTGCACTGGATTTATAAATCCATGGCTATGGCCAGAGAGCCTCCGCACGTACACCCAGGTTAAACTTTCACGAGTGCACATGGCTAGCTCAATCTACCAGGAGCGAGCAAGACGCTGTGCAAGCTAGCATAATGTACGATAAACCAACCATTGTGCCTTATGAATAACATCTGTTAATACCAGCTTGGATAAAAAAATGTCGCACTCCACGGAACATCGTTCAAGCGGGGCCTCTGGCGGGGCTTTTATGCCGAAAATAACAGCAATACCACGCGTCCGATTGCGAGCGCGAGCGAATTATTCAAATGAAGCTTCTAGTGCTGCTCGCGGACGCACGCACTGCGTATTTTGGAAATACCACGTACGCATAGTCACATATAGCCTAGTTTCTAAAGTCCCAGCTTTATTGGGGTTGGATCTCTCTGGTTGTTCCACGTCTATGGGAAAAGCGCGATAGTATAGCCGAAAGTGATTGCCTTAAAATGTGGCCTCTGGCGACATATGAACTTCCTTTTTCACCAGTGCTTCTCGACACATCACGAGATCGACGGCTATAGGCTCGTTAATCCTTCCACACGTGACGAGCACACGCCCGTATGTGCGTGCCCGTCTGAGTCTTACCAATCACCGTCACATTGATCATCGACAAAACGAAAGCTTTCGGAGACATACCTAGCAAGCGAACCGGTGTATGTCTGAAGATGTCGGTTCCGGGTGCCGCCGATTTCTCGCAGTGCGCCGTTTCGTGGTGTGTCCTCGCTTCGTTCGAATCTTCCGCAGCCATGGCAAGCGTCTGCATACAATGCGGCGTTTTTCCCCATTCAGTTTCGCCTGGTGACGTCATTGGTTGCGTCAAAAAGACGAATCAAGGGCGTGCTACCAAGCTGTCACAAGTGAAAATAGTTTTTATTTAAATTGCCTGGTATGTTATGTTTTTATTATTGCCGGTTATGTTGTTGAGATAACTCACGTAACGTCACGCAGTTTTGATAAAGAAAAAACAAGTCTCTGTGAAAGGGCATGTGTAAATCTTGAAGGCCGGGTATCATGACGAAAGATTGCATTGACGTCCAACAGATGGCAGGACAAACGCGGGTACTACGTTTGCGCGGGATAATTGACGGTAGCCTTTTGCCAGTGACATGGTGGATTTCGAGTACCGGCCAAGCATCAACAAAAGAGTGAGCATTGACGTATTTTACTCTGTATATTTATAACACTGGAGTGATTGCGATGTTCGGGACCCGCAGAAAAAGCACCTCGCGCTTATGACGTGTGTACACGGTATTTCACACAGTTTGAAAAATGTCGCTTCGAGAAATATATCAGATTGGTCTGTTCTACACCATGCAAACTTGTAAGTCGGTGCAAGAGGGTTTCGCAGCTACGCATAGAAAGGAAAGCATGCGACGTCGAACATGTCAAGAATTACTGCGCGTGTGGTGTGATACACATGTGTGATGTATATAGTGCTCCGCTTAGTTGTGATAAGCAATGCATTAGAAAATCTGGTTGCTGTGTTAATCTTCGTTTGCGGGAGTATGCAAATCTTTTACCCTCTTGCACTGATGACAGCCTTCGGCTATATTGTAAGCAGTGCGGCTGTACACCCATGTTCGGAAATGTATTTATTGTAGGTAAGGCTAAGAAGACTTACTACATTGCAGCGTAAAATTGAGTTGATTAAGGCATATCGCCTTTGGAAACTCATGCGTGAAAAATGTGTAGGTGCACTGTCCGTGTTTTTGACTAGAAAATTGAGTGGATATTCTTGAACAGCGGTGATTTGCATGAATAAGATCGAATTAGTGATCTAGCATGCTCCGTAACATAGGAGGAGACGTTTTTTTTTTAGAAATTAAATATAAGTTGTTAGTAGCCACCCCTGTGTCACAGCCTCTGCTTCTGCCTCTCGATTTATTTATTTATTTTCCCTTTCGTTGTTTTAGTGGCTCTTTTTGGGTGACTGACTGTTTCAGTGCATTCACTGAAACAGTTCCATACGATTTCTGACGAACATTTTTTCGATGTAGGCGAAGATGCTTGAGGTCCGTGTGCTTAGATTTAGGTGCATGATTAAAGAGCCCCACGTGCTCGAAATTTCCGGAGCCCTCATCTACAGCGTCTCTCATAATCATATGGTGGTTTTGGGACGTTAAACCCCAACAATTATTAATATTTATGACCAACATTAAGCTTTAACGTCATGTAGCAATGGTAACTGAACTACGCATTATAAGGCGGTTTGCGGGAACACGCTCAAAAAAAATAAGATGGCAGGGTCACTATTAGGTATATTTAATATCGCAATCGTGTCTTAAAGTTGCGACGGGCCGTAGCCATAAGTTTTTCCTTTGGGAGAAGGGGCGGGGACGGGCGGTGACTTTGCTGGTTTAAGCGTGTTTGAATGAATGTTTGCGTGCGTTTATACACATGCAAAATCGATAAACTCAAGAAAAAAAAAAGGCCCCATATCTGCATGTTACACGAAAGACGATAGTCTTGCGTTTGGAGAGAGTGAACAAAACGTTTATTTGATGTTCTGCGCAAGACAATCGGTGAATGGTATTGTGGAGGCGCTGCTTTAGGGTGCCTCGAGCGTGCAGCGGAGGCGAACGAGCGCATCAAGTCACATCACACGTGAGGCATGAGCGCTATCTGGTAATTATCTTGTAAAACGACGCGCGCGCGCCATGCGCGCCCGTCTCGGAGGTGATAAGCTGTAGAACGCAAGGCGACGGGTAGGTGCCACCACCGTGTCGTCTTAGCGAAGCGTTGGAAACACTTGCCATTTCGTGCAAGCGTTACATGGTCAGCGCAACGTGATAAACGCTACGGTCCTTAGAATTACTTATGTATGACTCTTCTAGTAAGGGACACACATACAGAATATTGACGTGTTGCCATGGTGCCTCAGATATGCGCAATAACTGTTTTTTTTTAATTCACAATCGCACAAGTATGAACGCTAAATCTTGAGCAACATTGGTTGGCGCTGCGGATGGGGTCAGACATTTGGAGTATGGTTTGGCCACTTTGGTGTCGTTTAGGGTACCGTTAAGGGCGGACAAACAGACAAATGTACAGATAGACCAAATTGTTTGCGTCGAAGGTCCCCAAGAAAGACTATCGTCTTTAAAGGGGGAGGGGGAGTTATGAGACACTTTCCAATCGCTGCCCCCTTGAGGGGAGACATGACGCGCGCGCCTACAGTCAAGCCCCGTCGTGGCTGGTCATATGAGGAAAGTGGCGCGGCTGAGCACAGAATATATATTCCATGGAAAGAGACCATTTATGGCAGTTACGAAGAAGATCTGCATGCAAAATGAGGTCTTGCACGTAGGATGAATTTGAAGCTACTGGGCATGATTTGATTACATGAATTAATGAAACGAACAGCATTTTAAGCATCACATGAAATAGGAGATTAAATATTTTCGTCGGATGAATTGACAAGAGACACTCTCCACGAGATGATAAAATGCGAACGTAGAAACTACTACCATTGCAGCCATGGCTGCCAGTACCACTAAGCTGCAGAGGCCTCTGCTCCCACTACTACTACTACTACTACTACTACTACTACTACTACTACTACTACTACCACTACTACACATGAGACACTGAATACGAGATGATCAAATGCAAACGTAGAAACTACTACTACTACTACTACTACTACTACTACTACTACTACTACTACTACTACTACTACTACTACTATTATTACTACTACTACTACTACTACTACTACTACTACTACTACTACTACTACTACTGCTGCTGCTGCTGCTGCTGCTGCTGCTGCTGCTACTTCAACAACGTTTGAATCGCTAATACATAACGCTTAAAAACGCAAAATAAAAAAATTGAGATGTGGCACGATAAGCCTCGTGAAACTCCATTAGTGCGCCGTGTTATCATGTGCCCATTGTTGCTTGGTGGCTTTCAAGTGGACCGAACTTTTAAACCTACTATCCAAACACGATGGGCTTTTCGTCGCTCATATGCTGAAGTGGCCTTGCTTGATACACCGCAGAGTAATATAAAGAAGGTACAATCGGCTACATGTGTTCTGGGAAATCCAGCTGGGAATTCCTGGCCCAACAGGACTCCAGTATTGTTTTCCAGAACCATGCACAATCGCGAGCGACATACGAGGGAACACCAAAGTTATTTTTAATCAGAGATTGTACTTGAAACGTGCCGATATTAACGTGCGTATACTAAACTTTAGGATGCGCTACCTTTCAGCTTGGAAATTTTGTGTTATGAATACAGAGCGGATTTTAGGCGAACGTTTACTTTGTCCCTTGTGCTCCTCTCACGTCAGTCTGGTATATGAGCGCGAATTAGAGCTTAATGAAGAAGGGCTGTGATAGTGCTTACAAATACCTTTTTTGGCACTGCTGTGTTCAACCGTTGGCGCCTTTTGACCGTGATAAACAATTCCCCCGTCGCAGATTGATCGCGCTAGCCTTCGTTGTAATTTTTTTCTATTTATGTAAAATTTAGTGGACCTATATTTATGGTGTCTGTGACCTAAAACGTTATTTTGACTGCCTATTTTCGGCGCATGAGCCTGAAAGGCGCTTTTTTAATGCATCAACTGTAATCTTGCCTCGTTTGTGGTGTCGTGGCTTCTCTTTAATGTCTGTGTTTGCACGCATAGATTTCTGCAATGCCTTGAGAGTGTCGTAGTCACCTACAACCATGCTTTGTGTCGGTGACATGGTCTTCGTGATAGAATCTGTACAGACTTATCGATGACGCAAATTCGGAAGCAAAATATCGGCGTCCTTTTGTAAATAGTATAAACTCTGGTTGTAAGAATACATTGTAACCGGAATTTTGTTATAAATGAAAAAGGCTACAAAGTATAGTCAAAGCAACGCGGCGGGTGCTCAATTTGCAGTGGCGGGGAAGCTCGAGGCGCGCTCACACGCTTGCGCTACGTCAACGTCTTCGTCGTTCAACATCTTCGAAATCAACGTCGGCTCAATCGACGCTCAGATACGCGAGACTGGCGACGCGTCATCCTATGCCTATTCCTCGCAATTTCTGCAGTCGGGTATAAGCACGTTATTGACGATCGTTTGTGGGCGAACTTGTGTTGGGCATAAGGCGTCGTTGTTTAACTCTCGAATACCTCTCGAATGCGCAGCGCGCGAAGAAAACATCTGATTTTAGCTTCTTAAGGCGTGCGTCTGTCCATCCCTGGTATGTATTTAGTAGTACGTAGCCACCGGTGGAACATACCCGCTCTAGAGCGGGTATGCGCCACAGGGGATGCGAGATGGGAGATGGCGGTACTTGGAGTGTTCACTAGATGAACGCACGGACAGACGGACACACAGGCTAGCAGAGGGACGGACGCACGGATGAATGGACGCACGAACAGACATACAGATGGATGGACAGACTCACGGACGGACGCATGGACAGACAGACGGACGCATGGATGAACGCACGGATGGTCGCGCGGACGGACGAAAGCAAGAACGAATGACTGATGGATGCTTCGCCCCACTCATCGCCATTCACTCCGTGGATATGCTGTGATTTTTTTTTATTTATCCAGAAAAGACAAATATATGTAGTGAAATATCGCGCAGCGCAAAAGAGCACAGTCCCAACTCTCGCATCGTGCTTGGCTACTGGCCCAAAATTCCCCGTTTGGATCCCGGTCAAGGTGGTCTCGTAGCAGCAGTGGCGAAATAGGGGCTTATAAAAAGAGCGGAGTGGGTAATAGAACAAACATGGGCACCATCGAAATCAATGAGAAATAGACATGCGCCGGGCATGCAGCGCGCGTGTATAGGCAGGATAACTGCTCGTCATTCAGAGTAATAATATTATCTAGGGTTTTACGTCGTAAAACCATGATATGATTATGAGAGACACCGTAGCGGTGAGCTTCAGAAATTCTGACAATCTGGCGTTCTTTAAAGCACACTGACTCCGCACAGTATACGTGGGCCTCTAGCACTTAATTTGCCTCCATCGGGAGGCGACCACCATGGCGGGGGTCGAACTCGCGACCTCCGGGCCAGCAGCTGAGCACCATGGCCACTGGTTCACCGTGGCGGACGTAATTCAGATTCCAAACGACGGCAAATGCGCGAGGTTGTGGAAGAGATTGACAGATAAGTGGAGTTTAACGTCTCAAAGCCACCGTATGACTATGAGAGACGCCGTAGTGGAGGCATCCGGAAATGTCGACCACCTGGGGTTCATTAACGTGCACCCAAATCTGAGCACACGGGCCTACAACATTTCCGCCTCCATCGGAAATGCAGCCACCACAGCTGGGATTTGGTCCTGCGACCTGAGGGTCAGCAACCGAGTACCTTAGCCACTAGACCCGTAACGGGGCCCTCGTAAAAAAACGATGCGAAAAGTTACAATACTCGTTTTTTTTACTGAATTTTCGTACTAAACCTGCATATAAAGAAGTCCTCTTCATAAGGAATTCTTCCGGGAATTTGTCAATTTCGTTATATCCAGGTTTAACTGTAATCATTCAAGTTTCACTTTCTCGATGAATTGTGAGCACTGATCCTTTTGTTAATGTTTTTAACAATGCAACACAAAAAAAATATTGCTACCAGCAGGCACATAGCCAGGATTTTTTTTTCAGGGAGGAGGGGGGGGGAGAGGAAGGAGGCAAGGCCTACTTGTTTGAGTCTTTTCATGGCAAATAGAAAGTTGCCCGGAAATTTAGAAAATGATGAATTATTTGAAGAAATTGAGAACAAATAGGAATGCAGCACAAGAGGCGAGTTAATTAGTGATGGAAAGCAGATTTTGACACTGCAGTAAAGCAAGTGCACGTTCACCAAAAAGAATGCTTTCCTACCAAATAATCTTCACCATGAAGGCTCATACAGAGTCAGTAATAGGAAAACAAGGGACAAAATTTTAAAAAAAAGGGGGGGGGGGAGGAATTCAAGGGAAACGGTCGTCTTATTATGCATGTGCAGGAATAAAAAATATCAGGACGCTTTTCCTGCTGAACTTCTCATTCTCTGTCTTAACAACAGTCCTGCGAAAAGAACAGGAGCCATTTTATGGCAGAAATTTTTAAACAAAGAACACGTATTTGGGAAAGCAGTTTTATTGGACAGAAAGAACTAAAACACGGATGCTTCTCTAACACAAAAGCGGCGGAAAGTTATCATTCTTTTTAGCAAGCAATACTAAGGAATGGCATCGCAAATGGTTCTACCATATAGGAAAAGAGAATCCAAATTTTTTTTTTTAAAAATGAAAATGTAGCTGAACCGAAGGGAGCAGTTCATGCTACAAGTTTCGTGCGTCACGGTTTCTCCATAAACACAGCAATAATCTCGTCAACACTGACTTGTATTCAAAGAACCGACATTAGGGCCAGACCATCAAGCCCCTCCTCAATCATCTGGTTACTCAAATACGTTTTTGCTTTTTTCATTGTCTAAAAGCTGCGTTCCGCAGCAGCAGTACTCACTGGGAGCGTTGTCAATATTTTTAGGAGTATGTGAATGTTCGGGAAGAGGTCCTTGTCGCATTCATGCAAAGCGTTCATCGCAAAGCGGGGAAATTGTTCTCTTGCGTGGCTTGGCATTTAGTCTTCCAGATTTCCCATCCACCTTTTAATGTAAGGATATGTGCTGTTGTCATATCTCTCGAGTAAAAATCGAAGGCCGGTTGCACGGATACAAGTTTGCCTTTAGAGACAAGGTTCGGCAATACAAAGTGCAAACTTTGCAGTGTTTTGCAATGGTTTACAAAGCACCGTTTGAGCAAACCTTTTAGGTCATCTATGTATGGAATGAACAAGGCTTGCCTGTAGTACTCTTTCGCAGAACTACGATCACGGTTTGCCCAGTATCTCTCTGTTCCTTCCTCCCACGGAATCTCGCACTTCACTCTGAACTCCGCTGCTCTATCTTGACATAGAGAAAATATTTTGTAGAATTCCGCCTCTGCGTTAATTCCCAGCTCTTTCAGCTGAGTCACCACCAAGTCAACCTGCTCCAAGGCAACGCTCATGTCAATATGTGGGCTCCGCAGATACCCAAACAAGTGATGCCTGAGGCCTAGGAATGTCTCGCTAACAGCGAGGCATATAAGAAGGTTGGGTGAAGTGTATTCATGACACATCCATCGCTCATTCAAGATGAAAGGTTTAAATGTGGTAAAATGTTTGGGGTGCAGCCCTTTATGATGCCATGCAATTTCTTTCTTTTCACATGTGGAGCTGTAATTAAAAGAGCACTCTCCTAACGTCTCCAAAGTTTGAGTGCATGTGATCTTATAATTAACTAGTCTAGATTTAATTATTATTTATACGAGTACATTTATGATTTAATTTCTTGATAATCAAACAACCTTATCATAAATGTGTAAAAGTTAAACATAAATAAGGCCGTGAGTAGTTCTTTAAAGAAAATCAAGACCACTACATAACACTCTGTCAGAGCATTGTTTTTTCATCCTATTTTTTTTTAGCACTGCCTCCCTTGAAATGCCTTACCATGTGGGTCCAATCAGTAACTATACTGTATTCGCACTCCCATTCTCTTTCACAGCAATAGGTCTTACCCGCTCACTGGTCATTGCAGGAACAGCCATTGCAGGAATGTCAGTGTGCCCACAAAAAGTCAGTGTGCCCACAGAAGCTTTTGGTCGTATTGCAAAGCATGCCCCGCCGCGGTGGTCTAGTGGCTAAGGTACTCGGCTGCTACCCGCAGGTCGCGGGATCAAATCCCGGCTGCGGCGGCTGCATTTCTGATAGAGGCGGAAATGTTGTAGGCCCGTGTGCTCAGATTTGGGTGCACATCAAAGAACCCCAGGTGGTCGAAATTTCCGGAGCCCTCCACTACGGCGTCTCTCATAACCATATGGTGGTTTTGGGACGTTAAACCACAGATACCAATCAATGTCCTCTGTATCTGGAATATGCAGTGTCCAACGAGGAGGGGGGGGGGGGCAATCGTATTGTCAATAGCACATCAAAATGTTACCGAGACGTACTTTTTTTATTTTGGTCTCCTGCCGGTAGAACAGCTGATTTTTAAAATCCGGTAGATCCCCCATACCTGAAAATCGACGTTATGGGAAGCTTGCGGAGGGAAGGTGACCACGTTGCAATTTTTTTTATTGAGGGACATGTCATGAAATGACGCTAAATATATGTACAAATGTTGCACGAACAGACATATGTTGCATATGTTTTTATAACCAATTGTTTGCACTTGCGTAACGATACCAACTGCAGCATGCGTATTAGGAACACAAGAAGTTGATATGAAGCGCTGATGCTCGTGAACATGCTGGCCCTGGACACTGCTACATAAATCAACTTCAGCTCATAGAAACTAAGCCCTATAGACGTTAACACAACGTGATGGCCGTATCAAAGGAGTACATATCCAATGTTTATAAAATCGGGTAGGGAGCATTGCAACCAATACTGACGTTTCACGAAGTTTAGCGTCAATTTGAAAAGTAGTTCTGAGACCTGGCGTAGCTCTGTGGTAAAATGCTTCATTGCCACGCAGAATGCTTGGGTTCGGTTCCAGCTGGGACCCTGGAATTGGTACCGATGTCGGGTATTTTTTAATGCTGTTCCCATGTGTGTTCTTGTCGTTCCTGGGTAGATACTAACTGTCATCACCTGTGGCACATACCCGCATACCAGTGGCAAACACCCACCCGTGGGTATTTGCCACTGTCTGGCGGAAAATGCTTGACCATCTACGGTATTGTGACATTATTCATGTCTTGACCAGTGCTTCATATTCGTAAAACTATCTTACCCTCTCATGCTACTTTTGGTTCATGCTAAGTTAAGGGGGTGACCACGAGAGTAGCCAAACGTGAGTGGCTAGACAGACAGATAGATAGATACATTCAAATTCGCCGAAGTTCGCTAAGAAATGTTTTGCATTTAAAATAATCTGATGAATTACGGGAATGGGATCAAAGAAACCAGTTTGTCACTGCATGGCAGCGGCAGTTAGTACACAAGGGTTCGGTGCCGTCGCTCTGCTTGTGGCAGTTCCTACCTTTTTTCATCGTACGTGAGAGGTGCATGCAAGGAAATAAATTTCACTGAACGTGACTTTATTTTACAAAGTATTGAGTGATGAGGGCCTGCTTGTCTCCTGCCAGAAAAGCCATGGTCAGTTTGTGTCGCATTTTGGTGAGCTGCAGAACTTCCGCAGAGCAGTCACCTTCCTGCTGCAGAATATATTCTCTCAAGGCCTCAGTGTAATTCATGGCCTCGGACGAAGGAAGCTGAACAGGAGCTCCAGCCTCCTCATCACTGTCGTCTTCTGATAGTGGTTCAGAAGTGTTGTTCACGAGTGCTGCAGTCTCGTCGTCCGTCATTTCTTCCCTGTCGACAATGTCATCATCAAAACTGACGAAGTCTGCGGCTCCGAAAGCTCCTTGCTTTTAGGGCCACACACTTGGCAGACGTGCATCTTGTGATGCAGTGTTGGGTGCTTCATTCACTCTGCAAAAGCCAGCCTTCTTGAAGCAGTTGTGGATTAATTGCTTTTTAGCTGTGTCCAAACTGCTGGAAAAACTTCCACAAGAAACTTGACAGGAATTTTCGATTCTCACTTTTTCTGCATGTCAAAAAGCATGCGCTCTGTAAGGCGGGTCCAGTATGCAACCTTAACGGAATGGACCACACCTTGGTCGATTGATTGCTGTGCCGACGTCGCATCAGGCAGAAAGTACGCCAGCTCTGTTTCCTCAAGTGATGGGGGTTGAATGTGAAATGAACAGTTGTCTAAGAAAAAGAACTTTCCTTTTCTCTTTTGATATCCTTCTGTGACTTGAGCAGCCAAGCGTTGAACAAATCTTTCATTATTCGTGCTTTTATTAGCCTCCCAGTTGACCGAGAGGCTTTGCATGTGACGTGAACCACAAGGACGCTTTAACTTCCCGATCAGCAGAAGCCTCAGCTTTTCTGAGCTGTCTATTCTACAGCAAAAAAGAACAGATAAGCGCCTTTTGAGCACTTTCCACTGGGACACTTTCGCCGGATAATGTGTACAACTTGCTCGGCGTGGCTTGAAACACAAGTACACTCTCATCCGCATTGAAGATGTTTCACTCCTCATATTTCGTGAAAAGAGCAGGCAGCAGATTTGTCTGCCATTCCGAGACAATGCTCTCATTGATGCTGTCCCGCTCTCCATACATTGCACTGAACACAACACCATGCCGTGCCTTAAACTGGCTGAGCCAGCCCTCGCTAAATATGACTTCGCTATGCTCCAAAATCAAAGCGACTTGTGCAGCTCTGCTCCTGAGCAAAAGTCCGTTAACTGGAATTTTCGAGCACACGCATCTCGTAGCCACATCAAAAGGGCAGACTTGATGTGGCTACGTGGTGAGACTTGTATCTCGCTGGTGTCACAGTTTTCGGTGACGTCCTTGTTCTTCAGGATGAAGTTGAGTCTCTGCTTAGACAGACCCACTCTTCTGGCGATGTCCGCCTGTTTTTTGCCAGTGAAATCTGCTTCCTCTTGCGTCCAGGCCTTTCACTCAAGCACGCAGCCGAGCCATGTAGATAGTCGCTGGTGGCACAAACACAAGTAAAAAATGAACGCAGCAGCGAGCCGTTGTAAATGTCACTAATTGGCTCGGCTCGACCGCGCCGAAAACCCGTTCGATGCCGACAATGTTGCCAGACATACTAGTTGTTTCCCAGCTAAGTGAAAAAAAAAAAACATTATCAGGTTTAGGCGCCCCATAGGTCCGCTATATACGCTCTGCCCAAACAATTTCGCCATAAATTTAGTCTTCCAGCCGTAAGTCCACTACAGCATGGTCCATTGTGAGTGGAGTGGATGACATTCAAAGTGATGAGTGGTGACGAAACAAACTTACGGATGCGTTTCGTTTTAACCAGAAGGCGGTTGTTGCCGGATTCGTTCTAAGGGGTGGAGACTGTATTCATATTTTGTCGGTGCGTGTTCCAATTGTTTATTACCTACAAGCTGAGATTTCTTCAGATGCTTGGCTTCAATGTCATTAGTGCTTCTCTTTTTTTCAGGTATGTCACAGTGTACACTATGTTTTCTGTTTTTTCACTTGTTTTGGACCAAGATGTGCAACCCAAATTAGCCCTCACTTACCCTGAGCTTTACAAGAAACTTGCAAAGGTGATTTTATGCTTTGTAGACTGATATTTTTTATGTAGTTTATATTTCATTTTATTTAGCTAAGATCAATTGTAGAATAATTTTTTAGAAGCTATGCCACTTTTTTTTGTAGGGGCGATCTCTGTCTTTCAAGACATTCTTCATGTGGGTGTTGATTAGCATTTATCAAGGTAACCTCTGCACTCTTTACTCTGGCTGAAAATAGTCTATCAGATTTTTTTTCATTGTTAATTGGGACTTCATTGACCAGACATTACTTTTTTTTCAGGTGGAATTATTATGTATGGAGCACTGCTGCTGTTTGAAGACAAGTTTATCCACATTGTTTCCATCAGTTTTACCTCCTTGATTTTGACGGAGCTGCTGATGGTTGCTTTGACAATACGCACTTGGCACTGGTTAATGATTGCTGCTGAAATGCTTAGCTTGAGCATATATGTTGCCTCGCTTTTTGCTCTCTATGAGTTTTTTGGTAAGTTATAGCTAGAGCTGTTTCTTCATTTGTATAACGAACTTGATGCATGTGAGTGTTTTTGCATGAGCAACAACAGTTAGTTCACAAGTACAACTTGCCACAAAGCTGCCCTTCAGTCACAAATTAAGATTATGGACATTCTGTGTTTGGTTAAGTATTATAAAGGCAAAAAATATTGCTCCCAAAAAAAAAAAGGAAAATGTGGCCTTCCTTGAAGGTTATGCCCTTTTGTAAAAGCAAAGAGTAAGTGTAGGCACTATAAAACTCGTAAGTTCTGTCCAACTTGTGGTACCAAGTAGTGAAGTCTTATTGTATCAAAGTGTTCATGTATGAATTTGACGTGCTTCCGTTTTCTCGAATGTTCAAGTCAGAAAATGGCATTTATAATGCAGTTAAATCTGAGTAGTACAGTAAAGTCACCAAAAATCACACTTACTAGGTTACTACATCAAAATTTAACCACCTTAAAATGAAGTGCAGTCACCTCGAAATTTTTATTTCAGTTGGCCGTAAAAAGCAGCTCAATAAATGGGCAGTATGATGAATTGGGGGTACTTCTCTGAAGTAGAGCTGACATGGTACAATATATTCTAGTCAATGCTGTTAGTTATAGAAGAAGTAAATATCAACTTCAGTGCTCAATTATTTATTTGCTACATTTTTTTGTAAGTGAACTGATTTGCTCAATTCACAAAATTATTTATTGACTGCAAGTATCATGAGGAAGAATGCCTATTTCGCTATGGCCAACAAAACGGAGAGTGTCGAACAGTTTGTAAAAAATTGCAGGGCCTTCATTAAAGTGGTTCGGTGTTGTGTATAAATACTCTGCTTAGTGGACTGATGTGGGAGCTACTATTAGTATGCATAGGGTTCAACTTTGTATGCAGCATGATGCAAAATGTTTTTTCACTCACCACAGCTACGCAGAACTCGCAATCGGTCCGAATTTTAGAACGCAGTTTCGCAACTCGTATACTTGAATAACTCTGGCACGAAATGCCATGTGCCAACGTGCGTGAACTCACGAGATATCAGGTTCGCAACCAAAAAAAAAAAAGCCTGACACATGGAAAAGAAAAGCTTGTGCAAACACACACAAAGAACGAAATTTATGCTATGAAACCAGTGACTGCTTTACAATTACACGCCCGGTGCTGTCGATCTTGCTCCGTAGTAGACGACACACAGCGTGTAGAAGGTACGGAGTTATTTTTCTCTTGTGATCCGGCATGTGCTGTAGAATTTTCATCATTACAGTCTTCCCAAAGCACTCGTCACGACACACAAAAAATTCTTATTTATACCAACAAATTCTCGCTTTAGAAGCAGTAACAATATTTTGAGCGGTACTATTTCTTTTATCGCAGAGCAAATTGGCTGCTGCGCTTCGGTCATCAGGGCGGGGCCTCTCCTGCCTTCTTAAGCTGTACCCGACAATAGGTTTTTTCTGTATAACATCCTTCCTCTTTTTTAGATGCTGAGCCTCTCTTGCTGGCGGGTAGGTCACGCGTCCATAGTCAGCCCTCACACTATGCATGCGCGACTTTCCTCCTTCCCCTCTCAACCAGCCGGGCATTACTAGCCAGACCTCCTACCTTAAAGTGATTCCGGCCATTGCTCGGAACAGTGTTTCGAAATAAACGTTTATTATTTTCTCTCTTTGTCCCCATGCTTATTTTTCGTCCTGTCTTTTTTTTCTTTCTCATTTCTTCCTAGCCCACCGTAGTGGTGTAGCGCTTATTGTTACTACACTATAGTAGCGCTCCAGGATTACAAAATGCCCTGGATAATTGTCTCAAAGTTCAACTCGGCGAACAGCACTAAATACAGTTCATAAATAAATAACACTAACTTTCTTAGGTAAATTTGTCTAGGCTTTTATTCAAATTGTCCACGGCGCTGTGGTTCAACAGAACGCAATATTTGATTGACAATTCAACAGCATTCGAGTCCGGTTTCTTTTTAGTAAGGGCACATGCTATGAAGATTTCCACGAGAATAGTATTTTTTTTCTTGATCAAAATTCAAAAATTCATTTTCACTCATTAAAATACGTGCCGATTTTTCGGCCAATCCGCCACAATGGGTATAAACCAGGACGTATGGGAACAAGCAAAGAAGAAAGATGAAATATTTGAACGCGGTGCTCGAGAACCGAACGGGGCCTCAATCAGTAGCAGCGGCTCAGACCAGCTGGCTGCACGCTCCGCGCTCTCGCCGCAGTTCCGCCAAAGCCGTCGTCTTCTGGCGCCCGCTTGCCGGCGAGCTCCAAGGCTGAGGAGCACGGCGGGCTTTTCACGTTCGACGACTGAGGCGAGAACGAGTCCCGGAGCGACGACGCCATGGTGCAGGAAGAGGCGGAGGCCAACGGCGTTCCGCCAAAGGCCGGGCGAGGGAAGCGTCAGACTTCCGGTGACCAGAATGCGGCTGGTCCTTCCAACGAGGCTGCAGCTACCAAGCGTCCACGCGGCCGACCGCCAAAGACCACGTCGGAGGGGCCACTCGCCCCGACGCCCATTGTACCTACGCCAGCTCGGAAGTTGCGCAAGGCCACGGAGGTGACGCAGCCCAAGGGAGAAAACCCTTCGTCCAGCAAGGAAGTGGCAGCTAAAGCCCCGAGAATCAGCCGTACAAAGCGCTCCCGAAGCTCCTCCTTGGAAAGCCCAAATGACACGGCAAGCGAGGGGCCAAAGCATCGCCGATCCAAGAAGGTGAGCCGGGGTCCGTCAAGGAACTCATTGCGCAGTCGCCATGTTGGACCCACTCGCAAAGCCCGAACACGTAGAAGCTCTTCTGCATCGTCGCAAGCAAGCCACCCACGGAAGAGGCGCTCCAGGAGCCACCGCCATGTCCGGTCCATTACCTCTTCTTCGACCATGAGCCGGCGCTCGAAGCGTGGCAAGAAGCGAGGCCACACCCGTAGTCGCTCGTCCTCGAGGCACGGAGGGAGGCACGGGAAGGCACGGATGGCCCCGAGCAGCCGGTCATCGTCTGTGCGCGGGAGGCGCACTAGGACGGG